>NC_091870.1:7058510-7364763 GCF_019399895.1 Cardiocondyla obscurior | reverse complement strand
ATAAATATACCGTCACGCATGTATGCATAATAAATAAACGCAAGATAAATGTCGGTAATTAGTATGAAAATTGGTTGATGAGAATATACATTTACCGATGTAAGTACTACAGTGTTCAGTAGCAAACGGTCGGAAATAAATTGCCCCTATATGTGTACACGCTGAACGGACACAGTGAAACGAGCTGTTCATTCATCAATTCGACGTTACGCTACTCGAGTTACATCGTCATCTTAATATTTCCGCATTTTTTCTGCAACCTGATACCGTACACAAATAAATTTCTTCATCCTTTTTTCTGCAGTCGATTTTAATACGTAAAAAAAATGTGTATTGCGTGGTTATCGTTGCAAATAAATTTTGAAAATTTAGTTTAAAAATTCCACAGTATTTAGATAACATTTTAGTTTAAAAAAAAATGTAGCTTTTCATGTTTGTCTAGCCAGAGAGAAACAATTTTTCATATTTTTATTGAGATAATAAACGTAACATTAATTCCCCAGCAGCGATAAAAATTGAGATAGAAATGCTAATGTAACAAAACGCAGCGTTTTATGATAATTAAAATTTTACGGAGCATGTTTGCTTCGCGCGGTGTAAATCTCGAGTCTCTCTCACGCATCAGCTGTTCTTTGATACGCCGTGTGATTATTAAATTGTCTTTTGTAATTAAAGGGAGATTCATTCACGGATTAGAAAATCTTAATTAAAATTTTATGGAGAATAATTCTCACATGTAAAGCTGCGCGTGACGTGCCTGCAAACATGCAAAGTTCTTTTTTGCTAAAATATTAAAGCTGTATTTACACACCCGTGCTCATGTTACACGTAATCTTACTTAAAGCACTATTTTTTATACATTGAAAAAGTAAAAAAAATTACGTTGCCACATGTGCAACCTTAATTTTTTCTTTTTTTTACCAAAGCGTAGATCTTACGATCGAAATATTAAGTACGAGATATTTACGAGATCTGTAGAACCCTAAAACCCGCAACCCGACTAACAGATGAGCATTTCGCAACGTTGTTTCGCTTGCATTTTATCTACAAATAGAATTACACGCATATATTTGTATTAAAACTATTCATAACAGAATGCGTACTCGACGCACGTTATTTACTCTTGCTTTTTCTACATTAAAAAAAAAAAAAAACTGTTTTACAAGTAACAATTTTTAGCAATTAACTACAAATGTATTGTACATGGTTTTACGTGCTTCAAATACTTCGTTCCTCTAAATATTTATTAAAAAACTCATGTAATCATTCGTACATAAATATATTCATATTCATAAATATATATTACTATTTTTTATTCCTTTCGTATGCAACCCTGATATTTCGTTTTTGATGAAAAATTTCTTACGCCACGCTTTGGGCGTGAATCGTTTTAAATCGTGAGAAGAATTAAAATATATGCGCGTCCCGGGTGGCATCGATAAGACGTGCACGTGAATTTTTCAACGCTCCATCGATCTTCGTTCGGGAACTCCCTCAACTCACTTTGCAATTTACTAATTGCTGCTCTTAATTAAGATCCGAGTATCGCTTATAGCATACCTACTAAGATTGATGGTGATGTCATACTAAGATCGAAGCGATTTTTATATTTAAACCGTCGGGTCTTTATCTTCGCGATTCTTACATCCGTCGTGGACCGGCCGCCGCGGAAAAGGTCTATCGAGAATGGCACGAGTTGACCGATACGTATTAATGAATCGAATTGATCGTCAGAGTTAACGCAACGTTTGTCGTCCAACATTTTTTTTTGCCAGATTACATGGCATTACATACTTATCGCCCGTATTATTCCGAACATCGCGTCATCTTATCCGCGCACCTGGCCAATTAAACGTGCAGTTTACCCCGCCCTGCTCACATTGTAATCGGAACGATGTCGGGTAGAAATTGAACGGGGAACGCACACGGCACTTTCGATAACGCTCCGGCATTACTCAGCCCGAAGCAGGTTTATGGGACGGTTCTCGATGGCCGCGCTTCTCCTCGCGGCCGCTCGCGCGAGCCGATCGATCGCTTTCAAGAGTATGTAAGCCGCCACGATAGCGGCCTAAAAGCACATTAAATAACCTTAAATTCAATTAACGAATACACGGAGGGAGCCGGTCAAATAATCGTCGCCGTGTTCACGGAATCCTCGAGCAATTATGCGTTCCATTCTTGGTTCTTGTTTCCTTCGCGCAAACACGCCGGCCGCCCGCGACGTTCGCGCCGCCCACTGCCCTATAAATCCACGTTTTTGCGTAACCAATTTACTCCGATCAAGTCTCGAGGGAGAGAATGGCACGAAGCTCCTCACATTAACCGTTTTTATTCAATTACTGTCACCCCGTCCGAGTAAACTTTCGGAAACTATTCGAACCCGACGACGAAAACGTCGATGACAAAATCACGCGGTACATATAAAATTATGAGAAAAAGGAGCGAAAAAAAAAAAGAAAGACTTTCTCGTCACGCGCAAAGAAATGTGGAACAACTTAACGACCGTGGGACGTTTGAAATTAGATTGGGGAAGAGAGAAATTCAACTAGCTAGTTTGATTAAAAGCTAACAGCGAGATTCCCCGTCAGCGATGCTGCCTCGTTCTTCGGACGCATAACGATGCTAGACTTATGCCCCGGCGGGAGCTAAGGATTTCCGAGCGAGCGTACGCTCCGTTAATTTCGTGCGTAGGGACAGGTAGGCCGACCGTTTCCGCAAGGCCCTTCGGGAACGGGAAGGTGCGTGCTTCGCACGCTTATATCGTACGGTTTTTACTCGCGCCGGAGATAGCGCTAATGGTACTCGCTGAGTTACGCGCTTCCATCGGCCGCTGGTTAACCAGCCGGTCAGTTATCCCGCTGTCAACCCGCTTCGCTCGGAGAAACCCACCTGCTGCGAGTAACCTGCGGCGTACACGTTCCTAAATCCCAAAAATGACGACCCCCGCGCGAAGGTAGGCTCTTTCCTTCGTGTTTTCGGACAGTTGTCTCTCTCGAGGAACGACTCTAATTCCCGGACGCGCCCGGCGCCCGGCCGTACCGCATTCAATTGCGTAATATCCGCTTTGCGAAACAGAAACGCGATTACGTTGTAATTTGGATGAGAGAAAAATATCCGCGCTTAATCCGTGACATTTCTCAGAGAACGATGCCCGTGCGTAAGAAACTCTCTCTCCGGCGGAGAAGAAACGACCCGCTTACGGTTTAATCTCGCTTGTCGCGATTTACGCGGTAATTCGAAATTAATCGCGTACGCCGAAAATTAATTGCGCGCGAACCGTAGTAATCGGATTCGAACGGTGGCTATAACACCGCGATATGGCCGCTTAATTATCCTCCACGGTTTATCCTGAGCGGAATTCGGTTTTGTTAAAAAAAAGTCACGCGCGTCGCGGTTGCCGTATGCAAATAAATGGCGAAACGTTTAAACTTTCAAGAAGTGGCGTCCGATAAAATGATTTAAATATAGTCGGGCTTATCGTTTAACTTCGTCGCGTAAGATAGTCTGGACATGTCGAGAGAGGAACAATGGAATCGACGGTGCGATCGAACTGGGGCCTTTACTATGCGGACCCGCATAAATACGCGAGAAATCGAGTAGTTGCGAATAATTTTCATAAATCTCAGTCGAATCGTCTCGTAAATATCGCGTTGAGAATATTGAGTAGCGGCAGCCGATTCGTTCCTGTAAGGTTTCGCCGATTTATTAGGTTATTACTGCGGGCAAAAAAAAAAAGTCTTCGAAAGAAAAAGTTTCTCCGCCATACGTTGCTATATCGACAAATAATAAATATAAAAACTCGTTTATATTAATATTGCCGCGATTGTAATTACCGAACAATTATTCGCTTCTGATTGCTTCGCGTGTCCAACGAATTTATTATAAAATTTTATTTGAAAAATTAAAAACTGAAATTTTTTAATTCTGACACAGGAATTGCTTTTGAAAGCTCGAGGAAAAGCAGCGCACTCGAATCTCTTTGAAAGTACTTAAGAGAAATACACTTCATAAATAACTCGAGGAAAAATATGTCAGAAGAATTTTACAAGTAATTTCGAAGAAGACAAGTAGTTTATCCGTGAAATATACAATTTTGCTTTACGTAAGAGCAAAATACTTTCGCGCGGTTACTGGTATCGCGGTTAGCAATGCATTTCTACGCCGGCGAGTATATTTATTGCAGCCGTCGTTCTCTATGCAGGCCGGCATCTCTTGGAGAAAATTATTGCCTCGTAATTCATACGATTCGGGATCATTTCTATCATTTGTACACGACTGCGGCCGATTACACGAATACGTTGGTGTCGTAATTCTATTATTCGCCGAATTATTTGTTGCGAATCAAATTGCAAAATTAATCTTCGCGAAATATTTATACAATTCACAGCTTATAATTTTTGCGATTTTAATTTCCAACATACGTCGATGCTAATAACTCTCGCGTTGTCTCGGCCCTTTCAAGATTTCGTAAAGAAAACGGTCCTTTTCATTCGTACGAGTGGAATCGAGGCGTTTTATATTGCGAGTTGTCAAATTAACTGCCGACTTGACGAGGGGCGGGAAGCCGGGAGAGGCGTAATGAGGTGGCAGCCCGAGGGTGGGTTTTAATCAAGAATCGATACATAACGTCGATTCTTGGCTTGGCTACCGCGGTCAACAACAAACCATCCAGCTTAATAAGCTCGCGTCTATTCGAACCTCGCCTCGGGTAGCCGCACGGTCAATTATCAGGCCGCATGAGGCATCATTAGATAACGAGTCGGCAGATGCACCGCGCTCGTCGACGCCGTGGCCGACATTGCGATTCGTTCTTCACGATCTTAAAATAGACGTTTGCTTACAGACCAGATATTTTTCCCCGGCTACATCAAACTTCATCCTGTACGTGACGGGAATCGTGGCCTTTCCACAATTTTCTTTCGCATCGACGTGACAGTTTATTTAGTTTGTTAATAATACCTGCCTGCATTCGAAAACTTGTCGCAACAGTGTACGAGCGGAGTATTAATAGTGGACAATCACTTTCACGCGACGTTTTTCAGCGACGGCAACCAGCAATTACGCATCTCACCAAGTTAAACGCGCATTCTTCCGAACTTTCTTTTTTTGCGCAAGGTGCATTCGTTACGTGACCAGGTGTATGATTAATTAAAAAGTATGCAAAGTGTGACAGACTATGATTAGGTCCGAACGAATGCCACCCAGAAAATCTCTTACTTGTCCTTGAATCGAATAAAAGCACTAAACAACCTTCTGAAAATATATTTTACATAATTTTAATTCAACTACATTTTTTTCATTATACTGAAAACTGAAAGTAATCAACAAAGAGCATTTAAGCGTTCGTTAAAATTTTTTTTTCTTAACCAAAGACAAAGAATTGAGAAATAATCTTTAATAAATTCATTGATAATTTTTTTTTCTTTAATGTAATATGCGCACGTAATACGTACACTCCATATATTTTCTCAAAGTTATACCGGTGCATCTCGCGGAAACTTATTTGCTGCTACGCGAAACTAAAAACTTCGAAGTGTACTTTCTTATAAAAATGTTATTCTATCTCCCGTGGGGTTTAAGAAATACTTTCGAGAACAATTGTAACGCGGATCCACCAAAAAGTTTCGGCAAAAGAAAATAAAGCGGCGCGCGAGATGATACATCGGCGAAGATCGATGAACGAGGCATCTACACCTGGTGGATCGCCGCGTCGTATAAAGAGGGACTCGTTCACAATCCGCGCTCAAATTATCATTCCGTCGTGATACGAGCTTATTATGTGCCACGCATGTAATGGTATCTCTGGCGATTACTGCGTCAAATGTGGCTTTGTTGGGTGATTAATGCCCTCCTCGTGGCTGACACCTCGTGGAGTTTAATTGCACCTTATTTCGCATGAATATGGATGCTTGCCTCCCGGGCCACGTTGCCGCAGAAGCAACGGCAGCAACCGAAGGTGGAAATACGAAGGCGGAAGAGGGTGGAGGGAGGGATACGAGAGAAGACGAAAGAGCGGGCCACTTGGGAGAACGAGAGATGGTGAGAGCAGGATGAAAAATGCAATTACGATTTTGAAAAATGGGCCAGGCCTCCCTCGAGAAAGAACGAGTACTCTCGGGCGACCGGTTTTAGAGCGACGTTTCGGGTTCCTAGATTAGATCGGCTGTCGATTGGTAATTACGCCGCGATTACAGATGTTTTTTTTGTTATAACGACAATGAATTCCGTTTTTTAGTTAATAGGTATCATTGCGTTTTTTGTATTCTTTTCTTTTTTTTTTTGCTCGAAATTACAGGTTTCTCAAATCACAGTCGTTTCTAATTTCTCGGTACAAAAAAAGTGTTAAAAAAAAGTTTTGAAAATGATACGTCTCATAAGCGGTAAACCTGCGTAGAGCCTGTTTCGGCAAGAAGGTGGAACAAATTTATCGATAAAAGAATCTACGACACGGTGAAACCTCAAAGCTCAGATTGATATGAGATCGGATGATCGTTCACTTTTATTTACATCTCCCTTTTTTCATAATTGGACCTTATCTAACATCTCTGGTGCGATAATCGATCGCGGCTACCGTGCGTTCCTTTGTAATGGCTGGAGCGCACAGATTTTTTCGACGAAGCGACACCCGCCGGGACAAAACTATCTATCGTGATTCTTACATTTTCAAAATAATAATATTTTAATACTTAATAAAATTTTATTACTATTTTTTTTGTTTAATTAGTTAAATAGATAGATAATCAGAATAATAATATACATTTAAAATTTATATACCAAGAATATTACTTAAAAAAAATCTCGTAATATTTTTAAATTTAAGAACAAGCAATAAACGAGCGTTAATTATTTCGACAAATCTTAATTCATAAATAACAGAGCCCATTTAGCACCTATAGTCAAAACGATTCGCCCACCCCATCTTAGGCCCATCTTTCAGCCGATGAAGAGCATAAAAATCTGCGCGCCGTAACCATCGATAAAAACCTAATTACAAACTGCGCCAATCCATAAAATGGTCTAATAACAGCCCTACAGCTAAGAATCGGCCGAATATTACGAGGAACCATCAAGGAGATCGCATGAATTCTCCGGATAACAGCATGAAATTTTGCTCACGTTACTCTTATCCGAAACGGAACGGTGTTTAATGATTTTCAATTATGATACTTCTCTAATTTGCACTCGAGTTCCTGCCGGCGCAACTCGGATAGCAGAAAAGCGTAATTGAGTTTCGCAAAAAAAGGAGTAGGCCCGCACTCTGGTTTCTTTGGGGCGCGGCAAGCAATGCATATTAATCGCCCACCGCAATTTCTCAGGCATCCCCACGAATCGTTAACCATTTCGCGGACTACAAATGTTTTTGAGAAATTTAATTAAGATGTATTTAATGAATCGGCGGGTCTACAACGTATTTAACCGGCGCGGAAGAGAGCACCGTGTTTAGGGAATATAAATGTCCAGCTTTATTTCGTTATTTTTATAAAACAACCCGGAGGCGTATCGTTATATTATAGCAGGTTTATCCGGATAAACAAACGAGCCTCGTTAAAAGTCTACATTATTGAACCGTTTGAAAGCAACGTCCCACCGATATGGTCCCGCATGCGGCGCTTGATTTTCAATTAACTTTGCGTGCTGAGAAAAATATGTGAACAAGGCGCGAATAACGCGGCGCATCTGCGCCGCGATTTATCACGACGCGCCGCGGTCGCAGTCCCGAATTAGCATTTATGTTTCACGGATGCAACAGCATCGCGAGCGCTTAAAACAGCCTGCGTAGGACCCGCGCGCCCAGCGCCGAACGTAATGAAAATCGTAAAAGTCACCGTGTCGCGTCTTTACCGCGCCGGCCAAGGATGCTGGGGATACGCGACGTTTAAACGGTTCCAGCTGTTACCGCACGGCGAAAACCCGCGACTCGAATTCGACGGCTATAAATGTAGATTTACGAGACGGCGCCGCGGGAACGATAAAGGCGCGTATCGATCCGGCTGTACGCACATTCCGCTTAATGGTCTTTAACGACATCCTAAATTACAGTCATATTTCAAGATGACCGAGCGAACGATTATGAGCTACTGCTTCACCGTGAGCGTGCTGAGTGCAGCGTCGCGTGGTCATCCCGGCAGACTCCCGCTTGCAATCCCGTAAAAATAGCGAGGTAACGCGGCTCAATTATATCTTATTTTTACCGTGCTCTTCACCGCGATAGAGAAAGCTCCGCATTTTACGATCACGCGCTGCAGTCTTTACGAGACAATCAAATATTATCGATCTCTCCGCTGAAAATATCGCACGCCGTAGATCGCTATCGCAGCCGCTTGATGGTTTATCGAAAAAAAATTTCCTCGTCGAAGGAAAAACATTAGCAGAAAGCGTTTAATGCATCTACCGAATCAAGATAATTGTATAAATTGTATGATCCTGCACGGCGCGGTGCCTCGAGTAGCCTGAGAAATCGATCAAGGCGATTGGATTACCGATATCGATCAGAAAGGATGTATCCTGATCTTAGGTATTGGCTGCGGCCGGTAATCCTCCGTTTGGCGGAGATTTTAATGAAAATCGACTGCCATAAAAAAAAATTGTTTCTTTCAATTATGGAGGAGAGTGTTTGAGTTTTCTTCGATATGAGCGTGCGCGCTGATACGCGATACGTATCTGAATAAAAATCTTCGCGTATAACGGTGCAATGTATAAATTACGCGACGACTGAACTAATAAATAAATATACGAGAAATCCAACCTGAAGTACTTCGAGATAAGACTATAAGAACGTATGAAAAATTAATTGCGCGAGAAAGGCTCGAGTAGGTACGTCGAAAATTAGCAATTCAGAACGAAGCGATCGCTACGTTAAATATTTATACGGCGGTTTCATAAAAGTCGAGGGTGGGGGATTTAAAGATTCAACCGGCTCGAATCTGAAATTTGATAATGCCTCACTCAGAACAGACGCGAATTCGCCCGGAAGCCGCGAATTATGCCGCGAGAGAGGTCGGTTGCGGCAAGAATTATCTCGTAACGTGCTACAGGTGCTTTCCTGCGCGATCCTGTGTATTTTTCGCAATTGTCCGCTAACGTAGTTCCGCTCGAATTTGTACTTCGGCCGTAGCGTAATTATCGACATTAGAGATATTTAAATCTAATAAATATTTCCGCATAATGCGATCGAGCGTATAATGCACGAGGATAAATTACATATATGCGACAACCTAGCTATTGCTGTTGAAATATGTTAAAAAGGAACTTAAGAAGAAGAACAACGAAGGGATCTTTCACCTAAAGATGTCCTAAACGCATGTAATTTTCAGTTCCACGAGAAGCAAGAAAAGAGATAATAGCGGTGAATTTAACATTGTAGCGGAATATATTAGCATAATTTTATCACGAATGCGACATTTAATCCGAGATACCGCAGGACGCGGTAATTTCTACGGCGACTGTATAATTTCCTAAATGCCCGCTGGAATTAAATGTTTTGCATACCAATGCGATAGCTTCTCCTCTTTGCAGAAGTTCGACACCTTCGGCCGAATCGCGATGCTCTTTTATGCTTCTCACAGGTGTTGAAAAGATTCGCAATTAAATTTTAAAATTACTCCCTCTCGTCGGATTTGCATTTTAACTCGCGAAAAGTATCGACCGATTAAATGCGACAGTCAAATTCCAATCGATAAATAATCGCAACGTATTTGTACATTGTAAAAATATTTCGTTTTAAAGCGGTTGTTTACTTACCGGATACTGATGCGCAGCAGCGGAGTGGTGAACTGCGTTGATCTGTAACATACAAACATATTTTGATTGTAAAAATGTCCAAATAAATTTAATTTCAAATAAATTATTATGCTTCTAATTATTTTGTCAAATAAGTAAAGAAAAATTAAGTAATCTATCGTCGAAGAATCAAGTTAGTAATAGAAAAGTGTAATAAAAAAGATACTCACGTTGAGGTTGCTCCGCTGAGGCAAGATGCTTTTCCGAAGCCTCCTCCTCCTCTCGGGATATTGAATTTCCAGTTGCATCCCTCCATCCACTCACGAAACACGCTTTGTAGAATCAGGATATTCTGAAACATAAAAATATATTTAACGTGAAGTAAAGTGTAATAAGAACCAAATTCGAATATACTCTCCGAGACGTAATTTTAACAGCGCGAGGTAATCTCGTTTCGTTTTAAAAAATTTATACCTCTTCCTTGCTCTTTGAATTCGCGATGTTCCTAACGCCCGGTAAATGTAAGCGCGAGAGACGACGGGGTCGGAGTTCATGCAAGTTTCACTCTTGGAGTTCATACACCCCTTCTCGAAGCAGAGATAAACCAATAAAGCGGCGCGATAGCGCCGAGGCAGGTGCAACGTGGGCGGTGAGTTACCGCGCGGGTCACGGGTCATCCTGAAGCCAGGATCTGCCGTAATCCTTCTCACACCCGTACCACTTTCTCGCCCTTCTAACCCTACAAGGTGGGATTAACCTAACGACGCGATCAAGCGCCGGGAAATATCCAGCGAAGTTTCACGCGCGGATAGATACAATGAGATACACGAGGAAGGCGTATACCCTCAGGCGAGGCTGGGCCTACGTAGCTTTATCGAAAACTTACCGACGAATAGGCGACTCGAACTCTTTGAACTCGACATCTGACCTAAAAATCGTAATTTCACGCGGGGCTATTAATTTTTATTAACGCGTCGTAGGCACGCGATTTAATCCCTGCGAAAAGAAAGATGAAACGTTCTTTTTTAACCGCGTCCTCCTCGAGCGTGCAATCAAATTTCAATAATATTCTATTATCGCGGCATTTAGAAGGCCACAATGGACTTTCGTTACAATCGGTAGATTAAGGAATCCGGCGATCGTGTTACTCGCGATCGAAGGGCGCGAGATCCGGTTGAAAGAGAATTGCTGCACGGATTCTCGCATAAGGAGGCTTGAAAACGGCGGTAAATCGTCTTTCTCCTCGCGCTACGTCATGTCTGCTTTGTGTTGCCCGAGTCACGTCCAGAATCGCCTAATGAATTTAAAATGACCGTGCGAGTTTTTCGTACAACCGGCGAAAAACGGCGGGCTCGCGGGGCACTTCCGAGAGCCGAGCGCGGGGATGAGAGGCCGGCAATTTCGACGAGCAGCGAAAGAGCAGCCTTCGTCACATAAAAATGCAAATTTTCGTGCCGTGTTGCATGAGCGCGCGGGCGCAAGGTTCTCGCCTGCCGGCTACCTTTTTGCCGGGGGGGCCCTCGGGGGCCCTTTTTTTTCCCCCCTCGCGGAGAATATATCCCGGCACACGCCATTACGGTTCGTCAGGTGCTTTTCGACGGAGCGCCGATTCTTGGCAAATTTACTTTTAATGATCGTCCGCCGGCCGGCGTCACGTGAAAATTTAATTTGCGAACGCGCACGTCGCACGAAATCGGTAATTCGTCTCGGCAAAGACGAAAAGGTATAATCTTTACGACTCGTTAGTTTCCGGCGACGGGCCCGCCGGAACGCGCTGGGCAATTTCCCCCTTTGGTCCACGATACGCGGGATTTGTGTATTTTTCATTACGGGGCCTTGGATTTAGCACGAAACGCGAAACGGAAGTGGAGGATCGTATTTTTCGGTTCATTAGGTAATGTCCCGCGCGTTGAAGCCAAATACGATTTTCAATCTTCAGCCGCGTCCAAATTGTCCCGACGGTCGGCAGATGTAAAGCTATCTCGCCATCTAGGAATGTTACGATTTACGCGCCCGTCTCTGGAGTGACTTCTTCCAGTTAATTTAAAGCAGTGGAAATCGAATCAAGATCGGGCCCTTACGGTCAAATTGTCACGGCCGATTTATATCACCGAGATCGCTATCGGTTTGATATTTACTTTCATCCGTCTCGGAGCGAGGCATTTAGCTTAATTGCGTTAAAATGAGATTAACACCGTAAAAAACTTGATCCCGCGATTGCACCGCGTGATAAACACGAATGCGGAATCATCGGCGATTCATCTTCATTTATCGCATATTATGACACAATATTAAAATATCTAAGATAAGTAGATATAATTAATTCAATTATTAATACATATATTACATGCTCATAATCAAAGATAATGTCGCATGCGTTGCAAAACAAAATCATTTTTAAATCAATCATAATATTACGAAAAAGAAGTGTACAAACGAGAGGTTCCGAAATGATTTGTGCCACGAAGAAAGGAATGCCGTATACTTATTTTCTCCGAGTGAATTTTCTTTCGCGTGCGTAATTCGCACACCGTAATTATCCGTTCTAATTCCGAGATAATCGCTTTCTTTTCTCTTAAGCGAAAGCCCTCGAGGGAACGAGGTTTACTCGCATTCCGTTAAATCGTGCACGGCGCCGATTAAATACGCGGACGCTAATTGAGACGTACGTATTTGCAGGAATTTTGGCGAACCGATCATTACCGTCTGCCAAATGCACTTATAATAGTGCCGTTTTAATTATCGTATACGCAAGAGATCGGTGGTAGTGCCACCGATTTATCACCCACAGGGCAAGCCCGGCGCGATGGACGTTTTCTTCGAAAGACTTTAACCGCCGGTTTGGCCGCTTTCATTTATTTAGCTCTCTTTCTACCACGAGTTAGCTCCGCGGAGAGCTTTAGATTTCGCTTCACCTGCGCGCAGCTCCTTTTTATACCGGCTTTTTATTTCTGAAGGTGTAATTATTCAATATTCCCGATTTTCCATGGATTTGTTTGTCACGGATCTCAATGTCATGCACAGCTTTTTCTTTCTCAATTCGATGCATGATACAGTGAAATTAAACAGGAGGCGTGCGCGGCACAGGCGACATCATAAGAGAGAAAAGATCGAAGAGTGGAGAGACAGTGATAAATCACAAATTACACGAACTCGTTGGGACCCAAGACAAATTAGCCCCGAAGTCATAAGCTACGCAGCGGGTAATAATATAATTATAGGACCGCGAAGTTTTTTCGACATTTCGGTTACCATTTTTTTGCCCTTCTCTAGACCGAGAACCGCTCGATAAGCGCGATTGATATACTGCTCCCCATTTTTTTACCCGAGATATCTCGCAGATGATATTAAATATCAATGTCTGCAGTGTGGTAGTGCAATATAAAGTAAATAATTTCGAAGACGGACGAGTATTACACGACGGAATAATATTATCGCACAGAATTTAGTAATGCAATTATAAAAAGTTAATTTCTTAAGAAGAAGACGAGGTCGGGTAATTTCATCTTTCAGAAGGATCGTATATAAATTAACATATAAAAAAAAAAAAAAAAAAAAAAAAAAACGGGTCATTATACGCATAAAACTACTGCAGTTGGAATGCTCCGCGGAAGGACAATAAATACTTCGATCAGTGCCCTGTGAGGTGTCAGTTAGCATCGCGGCGGTGCATCCGGGACAGCACGGCGGCGGCGACTTGCAAAGAGTATCCTTCCACTTTTCGGCTCACAACTAAAGTATGTCTGCCTCCGGTGACAGGCACCTGCAGCCATCTGAAGGTAGGTATCCTCTCTCGCGTACCCTTTTGTCGAGGATTTACATATCTCCGGGATGAGGCCTAGCCAATGGTACGGGCGAGCCGTTTTGGCAAAGAGTTGCGCAAGGAAGACGAAGTGTTCTAAATGGCGAGATTCCAATTAGCAGCTAGATAGACTTTAAGTAGAATGAAACTCTTTCGGGCGCTGCAAAGGTCAGGCCTATTATATTATTTATGTCAAGATTATCGATGCTGTTACGCCAAATTGTGCGCGATTGCAAAAAAAAAAAAAAAAAAAATAATAGCTTAATCTTCGATCAAATTATATAATTAAATATTTTCTATTAATATGAACTATCGTAAATTATTAAATAACATTAAACGTAGTTGATTCCGAGCTGCCGAAAGTTTAAGACATCGACGACGTCTCGATTCGTTCTCACTAACTATATATTGTTAAATTTATAATCAGCTGCAAACGTAGCTCGTAGATCTGAATTAAATTCCGAGGCTTGCACCGAGAATTTCCCCAGGAGCATCTATAGCTGGGATCGTTTGCAGCGCTCTGATAATTGGGTGAGTAAAGCCACACGACACCTTGCAACCTGTGCCGCCTCGATCTCCGCTCTCGTTGCGGGCCCAGGGCCATCGTAAAGAGTGGCTGCCACCATCACGGGGATCAGGAACCCTCAGTCAGTCCCCCGTCCAGACAATAAATCTGGCCCTTCGGTGGGTAATTGGGTTCACTCGCTGAGATCAATCCGATACTGTCTGCAGCGTGTCCGTCTGTCCATCCGTTCGCCGCTTAGCTCCTGTCCTTCCAACATTTTGTGCTGTCTCTTCTTTTATCCCGTCCGCTCGAGCGCCCCTTCCATTCACAGAAACTCCGGAATTCCGACTCCGGTGTTTAATTATTCTCCCCTCGTATCTTTCGATTCCAATAATTGTCGAGTAATAATTAAATACGTACGGTTTAGAATGTCAAATAAAATTCTCTTTTAAATTAAATTAGCAATCGCAAAGCGTGTCCGCGGCGGGCATTGATCGATAAATATTAACGAAATTGACAGATGCGCTTTGTCAAGAGATATATAGAAAGCGCCAGTTGAAACCTCCCATTATACGCGCGTTTTGAATCGGCCGAAGATCGTGTCGTATGCAAAACATCGAATTTCCGAGGGTCTTCAAAGGTTCGCGGCAAACTCACAGAATCGCAAAGACCTGCCGATCTGTGAGAGTCAGTTCGAGTCTGGCTATAAATCTGAATAATAAATGAGTCCCGACGGCCTCTAAGAAGTCTCCGACTCAGCGAGAAGAGACGTTGCTGAAGGTTTAAAAGATGAATTTACGAGAGTGCCTCATGAAGAGAAAAAGAAAGAACACGAAATGTAGGACGCAACGTGTGGCTTTTTAAACTGCTACTTTGTAAAGTTTTATAAGCAAATAATATTCCTCGCTTCTTCTGTCCCGTCCCGAGTCGTAAAAATTTTCCTGAATTCGTTACAGGTATTCTCCTTATCGAATATCAGACGGATACATCCGTGTTTTTCAGCCCCTCGTTATCTGAGTACCAGTTGTTTCCCTCTGTTCTCGCCGGAGTAACCGGTGTCACGAAAACCGGGGATCTCGATCCGCACGAATTCACGGCGTTCTGTGTGAACGAAGGAAGGAGGCCGCTTTTCTTCTCGCAGGGGACTCTTGTACTTCAAAATCTCTCCCGTGATCTCCCGATTCTAAGCCTCCGAGAACCGCCGACACCTGCCTTTGTTCGTGAGACTGTGGGCGTGGAGGGGCGCGTATGGATTTATTTATGCCCACGAACCTCCCTAATGAATTTTCGTCCGCGGTGTGAAATTTCGTCGATTTCATAATTGGCTCATTTATCTTTTCGGCCTACAATCACCGAACCTCGAGCGAAAACCGCGCGCTTGGTAATTATTTCGTAATCCCTTACGACTTTGTCTGGCTCTACCTCGTTGTAATTAACCCCTCAGAAAATATATGGCGTATTTTCGAATTATTGTTTCTATACGTAATCACACGGCGTGGCCGTTTACGCTTATTCCGCACCGTAGATCGCCGATACATAACGCGAATCCTACTCCCGATCCCTCCCCCCTTTCCCGCCCCCTCCCGCGATAAATCACAATCCATTTAATTCGCTAAAGGTAGAGATTAGATCTCTCTTTAATTTCCGCGCGCAAAAATTTCTCGCTATCTAGCGTAGGGCGTGCTTTACAGAGCATCGCGAGATGCGGGTGCGTAAAATTAACGAGTCTTACTTACGTCTTCGTGGAATTCGTGCGACCCGTTAGTAAGATAGATAAGTCGGTGCTCGTCAAAGGCGTCCGATGTCGAAGCGAAGGTGCAGAGCGTACAAATGTGATGAGACGTGAGATAGAGGTTGAGCGGGTGTGTGTTACCGTTCGCACAGCATCGAGCTACCGAAGGAGAAAATAAAAAATTAATACTCTTGTCTTTCGCCGCCAGCGACTACGCCGCATCGCTCATGCCTTATTAAATTACAATAAACTAGGTAATTCAACATTCTAATTATATAATTTCGCTGCTACACGTGTAATAATACGTACCGTTTGAACAAAAAAATTCAGTACGCAGCAGCTGTTGAGAGAATATTATCAGTTCCTCCTCGAACTCGCGTGACGTCTCGTCTTTTTGCAATCTTCACAAATCCATTTCCACAAAATTGAGGTTAAAACGTAATTCACCGGCCTGTGTCCGCAGCACCGGAATTGCAGCGTTGTCCGAACCTGCAACGTACAACGTAACGTACAATGCCTGAGATTTTTAGATAAAATCCATTACGGGAGTAACAAACGAATAACAATTACTCACCCCACGGCTACTCCGTTGTCGCTCGATGCCTCCCGGGCTCGTTCTCTCCTCTCGGTACGCCCGTTGTCGCTCCGTTGCTCCGCGCACTCGCTCACATTTCGTTCCTACAAAAATATCATCGGTTACTATCATGCGACGTTTCGCAGCGCACCCCCGATATTAATTTCACGATTCTACAATCCGTTCTACATTACCTTGTCGCGACGGCGAAAGAATAACGCGGCTAAGCAAACAAAACCACCAGCTCTCGACGCCCGTGACGAGTACATTTGATCAGTGAACGCTGTGAATGAAGCTCGCGAGGCGAACAATCATGGTTGACGCCGTGACGTCACGGAGGCAACTTCACGACTACGAGTGACTTGTACTCACCTATGTTTACTCGTGCATTTTGTACGTTTTTAAAATCTCCATCGTCTGGCAGAAGGCAATGCATTCCTTATTCACGGAAATACAGCTTCGTTCCTGCAAAAAAAAAAAAAAAAACACGACGTGGTTAAGAGAGACAATTACCGCTTACATAAAAATAATTAATGATAATAATCACGAGGGCGAAAAAAAATAGCGTAAGAAATTTGTTTGACGCGTCGCGGCGAACAGTAGAAAGCTGCTTCTTCGTATAATAATTTCAGCGAGCGGCCGTTCGATTCCCTTCTTCGTAAAAGGCACTTAATTAACGCGTACAGCGGTCGTGCTCGCAGTGTCAACGCAACAACTCCGAGCGCTATTATACGTTACAATTATCGCAATTATCCCGTTTGCCACACGATCCCGGTACATTAACGAGATCACACCCGTTGCCTGTGGTCCGGCAGCCCGAGGCCCTCGCGAGCGTGATAAGAAACGCGCCTTTCGTAGCCGGCATCCGGTGAGAACGAAGCCGCCCCGGCTCACCTCCGCTCTTTTCACGGTCCTCGAGGTCGCGGGACGGAAAGGGAGACTTTCTTGCCAGGCCACGAATATCGTCGGCTCGTACACGGCGGCGTGTTTTGCTCTTTAGGAATCATTAGCTCCGGCTTTCGCGGCTAATTCAAATTGCAATTTCTGCGTCGCGATGACCGCCGGGCCGGGGGCTTCATTCCTCCTCATCAAAATACCGCGGCGCACACGCCGCGCAGCGCGTAGGATCTCGCAAAAAAGCAGAATTAACTTTTACTACGGGAAAAAGCGCGACCGCTTCGTCTTACGCGGCCCGGCGGCCGATTTCTTTTCTTCACGCTCGCGCGGCGTTGGCTCCTCAAAAAGAAGCGCGTTTTTCCGTCGACGTAGGAGCTGTCTTTTCGGAAGGCACTAGATTTTCAACAGCGGTGCTCGTTTTCGGAAATCACGCGCAATGTGCTTTGATTTAAATACTTCAACTTACGCGTGCGATTTTTGTTGCGTTCCTACTTTCAAGCTGCGTTACTTCTCGCGCCGTCGCTGATCTCAAGCTACGAATTTTGGATGCTGAAAGCGAATAAATAATTTTAAATTAGATCTCGTTTGCAGAAAGCGCATTTCGCTGGCGTCTTCACAGGGTACCGGCTTCTCCTCCTGTTGCGCGCCGTCAAGGATTCTTTGTCCGAAGGAATGCAACTGACCCTTTCCTTCTCCCTTCAGGCCGGCTCTCGTCGCCTCCCACCATCGACGCAGCTGCAGTCACGCGTGGCACGCTCTCCACACGTGGATCGCGCGTTTTCTAACTCGTTCGGGCTCGACTCTCTCCGGATGTGCTCGCGAGACGATGCCCACCACGTGTCCCTCATCCCGAAGATTGGATCCCACGCGCATTCGCGCTCGCACCGTGCGATTCATTATCAACACGAGAAGTCGCTCGTGTATCATCGCGTCGCGCAATTAAGCCGATCACGCGAATGACCCGCAATAACGACTCACGTTCATTTAATATTTGCCCGGCTATTTCGCTCGAAATTTTGATTACACTGCCCTGGGAACGGTCGTTATTCCGCATCGCAGAGGCCAATTGCCTTTGGCGATGCGTGCTGCAATTAGGTATGATAAAAATATTAATAAACAACGGTGAAACGCCCGAAATTGTACGAAATTTGTAAATGATTGATACTATGTTCGAATAAATGTTTCTAATTTTTTTTTTTTTTTTTTTTATTTCTTCTCATAGGAGAAAGCACTTTTAATCATTTCTCTGCCGTTTCGGTGTAACAAGCTTTTCTCGCAAGTAAGGAAGATTGATACTTAGTATTTTTCTTTCAAATTAGAGATAATCAGGCAATTTGTTTTTAATTCACCGCGGGCGGCTTTGCGTAATAATATCGGAGCACGGGCTTTTTCTCAATGCAAAATAATACAATACTAATGAGAGCGTATACAAAATCCTCCGAGATTTATGTTCCGAGACACAGTTTCATATATTTCACCCTAATTCATCATCATTCGAGCTTCCGAAAAGGCTGGCGGTATATCATTCCTCGAAAAGCAATTAAGAATCCACCCCCTTCGGTCAAACTCCGACGCCCTAATTGGATGCAGGACATATCCTATTAATTTCTCTTGTACCGGTCCATTTGACTAATGAATCTGTGGCAGCCAATCCCCGCGGATAGTTTCTACTGAATGCGAGACGCACAACCCATTCGTTACAATAAATAAATTAAAATCAAACGGATGGTTAAATTTATTAAACAAGTCGTGGGGTTATAAAAATTAAGTTCGAACCAGTAGATACTCCAAATCATTTTACGAACACCGCGATATTTTTGAGGATTCCTTTTTTTTTTTTATATTTGTTTTATAATTTACTTGATCACATAAAAATAAATTGCAGCGAAAAAACGGTGTAACTATCGTAATTATGATTTCACCGACAAATCGAGTATCATGATTCCGGAACTGGAATAAAAAACGGAGCGCTGTAATTACCATCAAAATTACGAAAAAGAAACGATTACCCAAAGCTTAGATCATAAAATTGCGCTAACGAGAAGCGCGGCAAAAGAGCATTCATCACATGCTATAAAAAAGGGGAACCTAAATGTGGGTAAATGCGACGGATGCAGGTTGTTATGCGTTTAATTTTCGGCCACACACGAATAGGCCTGTGTTTAAAAAAATATCAAGCAAGGGAAATAGAAGAGTTTTTGAATTCTCGATAATAAATCTTTAAGAAACTTTTTTTTTATTTATTATCGCTAAGAAAAAATATGTATGTGGTACGTGAATATTTAATGTACTGAGATTAACTCTGTAAGTTCATAAAACTTAATCAATTGTCGATCAATCATCTCCGTGAAAGCTAATAATATAATATTTTTTTCATAAATAATATTTTATTTTTATTAATAAGTTATAACGCATTACAACGACCTGCATATCGCCCTCTGCCGAGTTTTCTCCCAGTTCAGTCTTCATCTACGGGTACGAAGAATTGATCGGCACGAGAGTAAAACATGTACCTTCAATTGGTCAAAGATAAATATAATCTATGAATATTATAAAATAATTGTCAATATTTAAAACATTTTTTTAATTTAATAATTTATATCTATTACATAAAACATAAAAAATATAAGAAATTTATTTTTAAACATATTAAATACTTACCATCAGTTATATTCTTTACGTAGCTGCCAGTTAACCAGTTTAATTTTACTTTTACAAATTGATCTTGTAATAAAAAATGTTATCGAAAATAATACATTATATTTTTTAAATTATTTGTAATATTTGTGTATTAAATTATTTAATTAAAAGTTTATTACTTTAAAAAAGTTATAAAGATATAGTTAACCGAAATTGATTGAATATTATATTTATAACATTTTTCAAGTAATAAATGTACACTTGTAAAATACAAAAAGTTATTTAATTTTATTATTCAATAATCGACGTATGATAACAATACGCGGTTGGTACAATATCTTTATGTAACATTATTTTATATAAATTTAATTATTTTTATAATATTTTTGTTACAGAAAAATAATTTAAAAAATTTATAAACGTAGAGTTTTTTTATTTTTAATCCATATTATTCGTAATAGCATCTGCCACGAATTAAATTATTTACCATGTGTTAGTTCCCCACCGGACGTTATTTAATAGAAAATTATTGTCCATCTGAACAAACTTTTCATCACGCGTTAAGACCGGACCTTGTCTTTTTTACAGACAAAACTTATTCGACTGCCACCATTCTGCCAGGTGTTAGAAGCATCCATGGGAATTACACTGATAACTCATCGCTTATTCTCACGCGCGTTGGTAATTCTATATATAAAAATATAAATAACTAATTACTACTTTTTGTAAAAATATGTCACATACATAATAAAAAATTTTCCTACCTAATTAAACATAATATTTTTGTACTTAACTGTAAAATAAGAAATTATAACATTATTTTTCTTTCGATAAGTCTCGGTAATAATAACGCAGTAATATTAAAAAAAAATTAATAAATAAGCGGAAATTGTTTAAAAAGATCGCATCGCCTGAACCGTGAAATTTAATAATAATTGGAACGTTTTGACAGGAGAAAAGGGGGGTGTGTGTATCGGAATGAAAGCGTTCCCATAACGATAATACAATAATCAGACACATGTCGTGAGCGTCACGAAACCACCTGGATGAGTTAACTTCGCTTCTCATGCAGTAAACGAACCCCGACGCGATGACACAGGCCGATTACACGATGTTATTTTAAGCGTTGTTAAATTTTAATTTCATTGTTTTATTCAAAGACTTTTTTTAACAATTATTGCAAATCGTATCATAACGAGATAAATCAAGATTCTCGCGAAGCACACATGTCGTAGGGTAATACTTTTGTCGAGCTGTGCGTTGATACTCGTGAAAGAAATTTCCCTCCGCAGCAAGAACATTAACGTACGAACATTTTTCTAATTATCTGACTCAGAACAAGATCTCGTCTTCAGATGCAAATCCGTGTCCCACTTAAGCGACGTTGTGGAACGTCACAGGATATTTTGCATAATCCGAAATTTAACAATAACAAGACAACTTTCACAGCTGCTGCTCGGTATCCTTCACTTTTCAGAACATTGACCTAGTCTTGAAAGACTCGAGGGCAAGGGGTCGAAGCGGTAGCTCGTGAAAAAATAACGAACTCTTTGCACGCTTTATATAGATTATATTTCAAGCGGGGAGTGCTGAATTTGCATTTGTCACATTTCGCTAATTGCAACAAATTGCACACTTTATCAGCTGTGACTGCTTTAACGTTAAATCGGTTATGCGTTATTGCGCAATTAACGCGCCCAGCGTTATTAACGTGATTCGGAATGACGATCTTCCGTCAGTCGTGTAAACTACCGTTTGTTTCTTTGACAGAAAAGCGAGATAAATATTCGGCGTTTGTATTAATTTTTTTATATTAACGCGGGGCGATAAATCGACGAAGTGACGATATATCTGACGAAACCAGGCCACGTGTGCAATCGTAGCATCTGCTCGCGCATAGTCCCTCCGCAAAGTCCAGGATCCCACGATCCAGGTACAAATGTCTCGCCTAGAACAGAGAAAAAAAAAAGGATCATTATACTTCGCTGATTCCTTACGTCACAAGAACCGGCACATGCTCGTGACGTCACAGTAGGCACACGTCATCTGGCGTGACGTCGCGCGCCGAAGGGGGGTCCCGAAAATCTTAAGCACGGCATCTGCGGGGTGTATCGGGATTAAGGGGAGAGACGACTAAGATCGCAGACGAAGGGAGGCGGACAAGAAGGGGAGAAAATGTGCAAGAAGAGAATGAGATGGAATTGCACGCGGCGCGTAACAAGGGGGGACACGTGGGAAAACGGCACGCGTCCTTTTTTCGGCCCGGTGTCTTTTACACCTGGAATTTTTCGGGCGTCTATCAAGAAGCCCTCGATTTTCAAGGTGAAATTCCATCGTGTGACTTCGCGTGTCTATGAACGCGAACCCCTCGATCGGACACGAGCGCCTGATCAGAAGCGATCGATAGTACGTTCTGCCTGCCGCAAATGTTCTGGTATCATTGCAACGTCACGAATTGCAAAAGCTATTCCATAACTTTTCAGTTATATTTTCAATAGTATTAAAAAATATTCTCTTTAATTCTTTTAAAATATTTCAATTTTTAAATAGATTAAAAAAGAAAAAACGAAAAAAAAGAAAAAAAGAGAAAAAAACAAAATAGATAAAATTAAATATTAAAATAAAAGTAGTTTTAGTATGTGCCAAATGAACTTCTCTTATTCGAAAGATTGTAACAGTATATAGTCTCAATAAAGAAATACGTGATAGAATTTTCCTTGAATCCCATAATACGGAGAATCTCAACGTTTGTACCATATGACGCGCATAAATAATGACTTTAAGACGTCTCGGTCCGATGACCGACGCAAGAAGCACGACGCCGCAGTTGCACTCAAGAAAATCGATATAAGAACTTCAGTAGGTCGGGCAGGTGACGTTGGTCGCGTGCCAGGCTTCCCCTACTGCAACCGGGCAAGAAAAGCATTTTGCGCAACGTATTGTCCTTGCTCCCCCTTTGCTCACCGGCTTGCGGTCCCTTTAACGGAGGATACGAAAGGTAGCCCTTGTACAATTATATAAACGGAACATCGTCTTCCGTATAGAAAAGTGATCTGCTAAGAAAAATTATAACTCTAAGGCAAAAATAAAAAAAAAAAAGAAGTCAGCTAAGAACAACAAAAATTAAATTTCTTTCTTAAATATAATACTTAAGATGCTAATGTGTTAATATAATATAATGCTACAGCAGATATTCCTATTTTATTCTAATTTATTAAATTCAAGCTTTCAACTGACCAGCGATTATATGTAAAATATTTCCTTCGTCTTAAATTTGAGTTCAAAAATTCTTAAATAAAAATGTATTATCGTTTAATATTTATAATAATTATCAGAGATGTGACAGAAACTTTCTTAGAAGTTCCGTCTGAACGTGTACTATAGTAACACGGTAATAGAAAAGTGTCTTTGCATCAGCTGCAATTCCGAAATCAATAATCCAGGTGGCAAGCAATGTTCGGCGCGTGCCGGCGTGTCTGGCAATAAGAGAATCGAAAAATCTTATAAGGAGGGGTTCTCTCCTCCGTGCAATCCGTGCAAGACCGATGCATTGTTTGCACCCTAGCCTGCAAACAGCACGAGTTGGTCGGACAGCAGATGCGGCAGACTCGCTATCGACGTGTTTGTACTATTCATTTCTTCTTTCGCTCAATAAAGGACTACGTCATCGCTTTGATTTAACATGAAAAATCAAATTCAATTTTAAAAGCAAGAAGAAATTTTTTTTTACAAAAAAGAATGTTAGCGGATTAATCACTCACTGTTTTAAAAACTGAATTACGTTACTTTTAGGTGTCCACAATTAAATTTCCAATACTACAATTAAATTATATTCAACGACCGAAGAGAGTCTTATTTTAGAATTAATTCAAGTCCAATATATTTTACACCTAAATAAGAAACACATTTCTGAAAAAAAACAAATTTTTTTTACAGAGAACCAATTCGAATATAAAAAAATATAATCCAATCGGAATGATTCGAATCAATAATCGCTTCCGGGGTATATGCCGATGCCGCGGTGAATTAAAAAATAAATAGCGATAGAATTACAAACGTTTCTTTACTTTTGGCTTTGTAATTCGACAATTTCAAATGGACTGCATTTTTATTACGCGGACAAAATGTATTGTCCGTGCAGTTATCATGATTGCAGAACGTATTTTCTAACGTTTCAATATCCGGCTCTCTAAATCAATTTCGTGCTATCCGAGCAGTGAATAAAAGCTTGTACCGTTTGGGATCCGTAAAAGACCGGAAGGTTAGATAGCGGAAAAGATTTTTCCACGCCGCCATCTGCGTTTTCTTCGCTCTGTTTATGTATGCAGGAAGCTAGCACGAAGCTACGAGCTAGGTATGAATTTCTCACAGCGAAGTAACCAGTGATCCGCAATTTTAGTCGAGCCGG
Source organism: Cardiocondyla obscurior (assembly GCF_019399895.1). Taxonomy (NCBI): domain Eukaryota; kingdom Metazoa; phylum Arthropoda; class Insecta; order Hymenoptera; family Formicidae; genus Cardiocondyla; species Cardiocondyla obscurior. The sequence continues at coordinate 7,340,485 of NC_091870.1, read as the reverse complement.
TTTAGACGCACGAACCAACTCGTTCGAAATGACAAATTTTGCTGGAGGTCTCCATTCAATAGCCTAGCACGAAAAATTTGCATGAAGCTATATCCGAAAGATCATCGAGTAAAACACTTCGATCGCCGCGGCAAAAATGTCTTTGCGTTCTCGCCTACCGTCTTTAAACTGACGCCGCGACCAAAGCAGGCGATCTCTTAACGATGTATATCTTTCACTTTAATTAATAAATTTCCAAATCTTTCGGCATCTTTATTCGAAACGCGAGTCTTCGAATTATTTGTGGGAACACCTAAAATCGTCATAAAAAATATTATTTATGATCTTTCTTAAATTTAACGGTAATACAATTTGTCTTAATTAATTTTCGTTTGCTCAAAATGTTTAATTATAATACGTTTATTCGTTATATTATTAAAAGCCGATGTTATTATTTAATTTATTACACCCACAATAAAATAAAAATAAAAAAATTAATTTATAAATGCATATCAATAATTGTGCATTGATCCGAATTGTTACCGTTTCCGCGGAAAGACTCGCATGCCGAATACATGGACGAGGAATCAACCAACACCATTTGGACCTGTTCCGGCATCTCAAAGCGGGATCTCGCTCTGGGAGGGAGGTGGAGGGACACACCGTGGCGGAGAGGACCCTTGACGGTAGCCGATACCGGGTACATACAGAACCGAGCGGCACCGAAGAGGTTCGCCGAAGAAGCCCGAGGACGATGGTGGGAACGCATGGCACGGTGTGTTCTCACCAGCTCTCTCGGGGCGCCTAGCTGCGAGGAGCGTCGCCGCAAGGTTGCTGCCTGGTTGCAGCTACGATGTTGGGACCCCGTACCGCTGCAGCCGGGAGAGCATTGCTGACACCGCTGTAGCAACCTGCCGCACCACGACCTCGCCGGTCGCCGTCACGAGCGATGACAACCATGCTCCGCGACGAGCGCCGACCGAAACTGGACCTTACGTGACCCGGCCGGCCTGGCCCGACCCTCCCCTATTGTTTCGCTCGCGTAATAACGCGCCCGGAACTCTTAAGTGCCCTCGAGATCGCGGCGGCGCGAGAACGTAATCCGAGACGGCCCCGCCGTGCGGATACATTTGGCAAAGATGCGGCTTAATAAAACTGATCCTAATCGCGATCAAGAACGTTTCTCGCAAGATACATATACGTTACTATCGTATTTGTAGTCGAAAAACGAACATTATATATTTTACGAAATAAACGTTAATAAATAAAAAGAAATTAATTTCTTTCTTTTTTTTTTTCTCCCTGTAGATTCGTTAAGATAATTGTCATCAAGTTTGGCTTCTTAGAAATACTCGCTAAGAGACGAGGTTGTGACATGTGATTTATAAATGCGCGGCTTGCTCTTGTCACGCATACTACTAGTCGCACGAAGCATAAAGACAGTAAAGAGAACAGTACAAAAATAAACTTGTATGCTGTAGGGATTATTGTGCGTTCAACTAAAACAACCAGAAGAAATCTTGCGATCCCATCAGCGCACGGCTCTTTCTGCTTGATCGAAGACTAAACAGATCGTGTTTCCCAAAGATCAGCCGCTAAATGATTTCAACGGACTCGTGAACATATTAGATTTAATATTAATTCTCGTGTGCGAAATTGAAAGCGAAGCCGAAAATGCATTAAAAAAAAAAAAAGAAAAAATATTTAAAAAATTGAATTGTTATCGCTACAACAATCTATTTAAATCCACACTTTAGAACAGCAGTCTCATTATTAATAAGGCCGAAGAGAGAGATTATTCACGTATTCTGTGAAGAAGGGGAAGAGGGGGGAAAAGAGAGAGAAGACGCACTTTGCACCGCGAAGTAAAATATTCCCACAGAAGGACGACGGAGCCTCCCACGATTCTCAAAGGGAAACAGTTACGGCGCGTCAGCAAGGACACAAAATTTCAACCTTTCTATGCAAATACGTACCTGCCTCCACGGCCTGACTTAACACTTTTCTTCCTCCCTTCCTAATAAAACGTCGAATCCCGCCGGGGTCCGCGGGTACTTCGTGTGTCAGCCACGCGCACCACCATAGCGGTCAGACCCCCATAATGGATGCACGAGGCACGGCTCGTTTCCTTTTCTTTTCGCATATCTTTTTCGCTCCTTCTACGCGGCCGCCCCTCGCCGTTCCCCCTCGCCCTTTGCGTGCTCGCCATTATGGGCACCCGGAATCCACCGACATGGCGGAATATAAGGCAAAGGGTGAAGCCGAACGCGAATCGCAGAAACGTGGGAACCGTCGCCAGGTGATCCTTCGCCGTAAGCTCGTAAGCGTCGTGCGGGCACGAACTTTTGCGAGCCAAGGCGAAAGACGGCCACTCCGGAAAAGGGGTACGCGAGAATGGGACGGTCCTCTCCGGGCCCTTCGACGCTTGTGCAAAGGGGATGCAACCTGCATCGAGTGCTGCGCGAGAGCAGCTATGCCGTCAGACTAAAGCTATGTCGCAAAAACTGTGAATAAGGCAAACGTCGTGATTAATTGTAATTATTAAAATTAAAAAAAAAAGAATTATATTTGTTAAAATACATTAAACTAATTTTTAATAATCAGGAATTAATTTAAATTTGTAGATAATTCATTATTCTTTCTGCTTTACTTTATTTTTTGAGGGAGATTTATTTTACGGTAGAAATTAAAATCTAAAAAGATAAGAGCTGTTTCGATGCAAACTTTTTAATATGTATGTAGAAATTAATAATGCTTTTTTACTTCGTATAATCGTGCGAAAGTAAAGATCATTATTCAAAATAAATCAAGTTGGAGCGTTACCTGAACAAGCTTGCTATTATAAAGCACTTTTCTTTACGTGTGTCCAACACACGACTCGATTCTCAGCGGTGAAACCCACTGACCCAATTCACTTGAATGCTATATTTTTGATTCGCTATTGGGATTTTCGAGACCATTGTATCATTGTACCAAAGTCACGTCACGTTTTACAACGATTTACCGTATAAAGTTTCAGTTATGGTCTCTTTTTTTCTTTCTTTCTTTTGTTAAAATCAACTCACAATTACATTTCAATTGTTAATTCAAAATATACCATTAAAAATTTTAACAAATAAAAAATTAAAATTAAAAAACTAGTATTCTTTTCTAAATATCATTAATCATAATACTCATAACTCGTTTTATATTATTTTAAGAATAAATTGTAACCATTAATAAAAAAAAAAAAAAAAAATACAATTTATTACGAATTATTTGCCCAAATGTCACATTTTCGGAAAAAAAAATGAACAGTGAACACTAAGAGCCGTCGCTGGTGAGTTTTTTCATTGAATCCCACGGAAACGAGTTATATTTTCCTGCTCTACAACTGCGTTTCCCGGGAACGATAATCCAGATGTCGTTCTATCGACCCCACGCAAGTACTTTTTTAGCCAGTTTGCATGCCCCGATATAATAGGGTTGGCTATACATATTATATTAATACTCACATGGATTTTAGTTCTCGTGGAAGCTTATGACGTTTTATTTCCGGTAATTAGATGACTTTTTTTCGCGATTACGCGGGGACTCGCTGCATGAAATAAAAGGAAGGCTCTCTTTTTTTAATTTAAAAAGCCAGCCTCCACTTATCGCGAGCGGAAATGAACATTTGAAGATTTAACGCTTCCTTCCTGATCTTACGCATATGACCGCGTGGGTGCGAGCTGCAGGTGCATCCCAATATCGAACCTCAAAAGCAGCGAGACCCAGAGGATGGGCGTTCCAAATTTAAGACGTGACGCGCCTTCCTCTATCCTTCTTGAGAAGTTTGTGGTCAAGCCAAGTACTCTGGGGCCCTCAGCCTCCCGGGGTTAATGAGAAGGTCGTGACATTTGACCGAACGCCTTCCGTTATGACAGCTAAGCTGGAATATTTATGGGAAATTATGGATCATGGGAAAAAGAAAGGATCCTGTGCACGTGAATCTAACAAAGTATTTAGCGGAATTTGTTCGCTAAATACTTATCAACATAATTATTTCCTTTGTCATATGTATAAAATTTTTGCAAATAAATCGTTGAATTTTTAATTCACTTTTTAATATAATTTTTTTGTGATAAATAATTAATTGAATACTTGATATTAAATACGAAACTCGAACGTGTTCTCTGACACATTTTCTACTTAAGTGAAAAATAATTTAAGCGTCGTATTGTAAATCATGACCGTTCGTAGACAATCATCATTGACAGACAATATAAAAGCAGATTTCAAGGCTGGAGTGATCTCAGTTTCACGGAAAAATGAAACTAATGTGACGTAGTACGCTCTTCACTATAAATAGAGACATAAAAATGCGTTACAAAAGGATCCTTTTTTTTCCGGAATGTAACGGAAATTTGACCTCGGAAGTAGCGAAATTAATATTTATTGCACTATAAGATTTTTCTTTCCCCGTTCTTTTCGTTTTTCTTTTTTTTTTTTTTATAAATATGACAATGGTATATTTTAATTTCCAATATAAAAAAATAAATGATAATTTTAATTCGCGATAAGTAGAGTATTGTGTTTTAAAGTTGGTATAAATTTTAAGTTACAGCTGCTTGTCGCAATCAATTGTTATCAGATTAGCCCAACAAACGCTCATATCCAGCACGAAAGGGTTTATATGTATACCGCAAACACTAGATCCTTTGTCAAACACCGATATTTAAAGTACGTGGACAGGAAAAAAAAAAGAATTCGACTGCAGATTAGTTGCATTTATCGGGCAATTTCATCGTGTTTTGCAAAGATGTGATTTTTAAGCGCCTAATAATTCAGCCACAGCTAAAGAGCTCTCATTGCTCACAATCTCGAATGCGAAACGCACAGCTGCTTCTATAAATGGGGTAATTTATCGTAGCCAAATCTCCCGCGTGTATTTACGATACGTCGCACTAGCGTATAAATAATTTTTTCGCAGGTAATTTGTACCTATATAATTATTTTATGTATTTCAAAATGTGCGCGTTGCTTTTTTTATTTTTCCTTTCCTTTTCTTTTTTTTTTGCGACGATAGCAATAAACATCTACGTTGAAGGAAATACGCATAAAATTAATTTGCGTATAATTTTAGTGATAAAGATATAAATTACGAACTGAGTTAAGTGCGGCGCCCGCCGATGCAGCAGTATGATAAACTAGTTGTTAACTTTTACTTTGTCTACTTTGTCTCTGTTGCAATAAAAGTGTCTGCACCCTGTGAAATATGTTCTAAAAGGTTGACATAACATGCGACGAAATACGACTGCGAAGTAAATCAATGATTCAAGAGGAATCTTCAGGGGGTCCTGAAATGCCGGAAGAGACCGTGCTGAAGGCACTAACCAAAAATTTTTCGGTATAATAGTTTTAAACCATAAAGATTTATTGCGCTGTGATTTTCCAATAAGCTACAACTAGTTTTAACAAGCGAATGTCATCTTTTGTTATTATGCCTGTAGGTATTGGCAGTCAAACTACATTTATATTACGCGTCTGTCTGCGTGAAATAATGCTTCGAGAAACAGTAAAAAAAAAAGAAAAAAAAAAATTGAATCCGTCATTATCTCTCACTAAAAATGCATTATTATTTTAATGTAATATTGCTACATTTACTATTTTTAAACCCTCATCGCTGTTTTTACTTTTATAACAGGCGTATGACTGAAAATCGAGATTCAAGCGTTAATTATCTACTTCGTAATTAAAAAATAACATCGTTATTTTTCATTCACGGTTTTATACAGAGAGAGATATATAAAATTCAAGTTTCTTAAAAAACAAAAAAAAAAGAGAAAGGGGAGAGAGGACATAAAGTCATATTGCACGTTTTATACATGCACATTTTTACAAATAGTGAGCACGTCAGGACATGTCACTGCGTTAACAGCTGCAGCTTTGTACAGATAAATAACAGCACATTTTAAAACAATTCCCACGTGAGAGGTCCTGCATACGCTCTCAAATGCACCCGTGCAAACCGTGCATCGGATCGCGTTGCGCGCGCCAGCCACACTTATGACGCGCGCATACGCACGCACATACACATGCCGGCACGCAATGTTTGCCCTTCTCTGTCAGATGATCCTCTATTGCGCGCCTTTGTGCTTTACCGCTGCTACAGTCGATGCGCGCTAACAATCTTTTTTATTCATATCGCGTCGGGACAAATGTTTCACAAAAGTTTGATCAAACCGGTATTAACATTTTATCATTAAAAATTTTACATGTCGGTTTTATACCGCAGGAAAACATCCTTAATACATTTTTCTACGCGGAACAACAATAACGAAAACAAAAAAAAGGAAAAAATATTGCAACGTGCACATTTATCATTATTTTGTTTAAGCTCGTATAAGATTATAGATCCTGATCTGTTTTTTTTTTGACGAAGCTAAGGATTGCAAGGGACATAATTATACCAATTGAAAATAAATTAAACATATCGCTCGCCCGGTTGCAAATTGCCCAAACCACTTCCGATATTATCTTCACAGGATGTAGCCCAAATTAAATAAGCGACTACGTTGCACGAGGTATATCCCGCAGACGGCGTGAATTCCCACACATCAACAGGTCTCAGGAGGGCCGAGGACCTCCCCACCTTTGGGGTACCCAATATCCCACTCCGGAACGCACTTTTCCCCACTCTATACGGGTGCATCGGCATGCGGTCTTCGAAATCGAAAACAGTTACCCTCAATACCCCAAGCGGGACGTCCATCGGCGAAGATGGACTTCCCTACACGCCGCATTAAAGTTTTGAAGTCACACGTTAATATAAGACCGGCGATCTGACCGGTGAACAAAAATTATCGAAGAACAAACACCGGCCTCTACTTTGGTGAAAAAAAAAAAGAAAAGAAAATTCTTGCACGCTTGAGAAACGCTTGATCGTTAACAGTTTTCAGTGTTCTTTAGTGCGTTTAACTTATCGCATTCCGAGTGTATGTAATTAGTCAATTGGATAACTTTTTTGTTTACAAGGATTAATTTAATCATTAATCGCAATAAGTGCATCCGCACGGCAGGAGGGAGTTATGTCAGTCAAGATCTCTGCTTAACAGTGGATTACCGTAATTACAAAATGTTGGGCAGCGAGGAGGAGCTCGAGCCTCAAACGCATTCGGGAATGACGAAAGCGGAGCTCAGGAGGGTAATGAACGTTTCATATTCGGACGAGATCATTTTATCACTACGTAGAATGCTTTCATGTCAAAAATTATATTCAAGTTTACTTAAAATAAAAGAAAGAAATACGATCGTCTAAAATATATATAAAAAAAAAGAATTAAGTAATAAATTTTAATTCGTTTATTTCAGAGCAACAAGCCTATTATGGAAAAGCGACGACGCGCTCGAATTAATCAGTATCTCGACGAGCTGAAGAATTTTATACTCGTTAGTGAAAAAGACGTAAGTCATTTTAATTTTTCTTTTCTTTTTTTTTTTTTTTTTAACGAAATAGATATCGGTTGTAAATCGTCGTAATTAAGATCGAACGACACTGCTAGCATAATCAAAACCATTTGGATATAAGAATTATTACTTTTTCCTTAAACACGCTTAAATTACTCGACGAAACGGCAAGATGAACGATAAACAACGGCATCAGCAAAACGCTTAAGCGATAGCACGAGATTGCCAGTCGGTGCACGCATAATTTTTGTAAGATCCACATGGTGTGGAAAAACGTGACTTCTGCGCTGTTTATCTAGAGACGTGATCCGCTTTATGAGAGATAACATAAAAAAAAAAATTCGTTACTTCTGATCGCGCGCTGCAAATGAGCACTTAAGAAACGTAACAATTTTACACGTTATCTACAATATTAATATTTCAAATTTAATTGAATTAAAATCAAATATTTTATCCACGGTAAAAAAAGTTTAATTTTTCATCATTAAAAATCGTATTACAAATTGCGTAAAATATCAAATATAATATTTTCTTTAAATTATGTAATTTTTTTTTTGTTAATTTAATATTTAAAGAATTTAAATTTTGCTACAGTTATAATACGAACTCCGAGATAGGAATGACAGATCATTGTCGGTAGCGGAAGTTGTCATAACGGATGTATATTGAATGTATTTGATCAGGTTGTCCAGTGTAGACCCCTTTTTCCCTCGGTATCCTCTGCGACAGGACCCATTTTAGACTGGAGGCTTGGACGAAAGGAAGTTGGGGAGGGGGAGGGGTTTTGTTTTAGTATTTTACATGTCTCCGCGTGGGAAACAGATGGAATTGGATCCTTACATATCCGTAATCTCTGTTCTACAGATTATACAATGGCATTCGGTTCGGTCAAAAGAAAAGGCGGAGGAACCTCTAAAAAGCCTCCAATTACGGTCAATTTTGAAATCGACATATTAAATGTAACTTTCAAAATTACATTTGCCATTTTTTAACAAGTATTCGTAATATTCATAACGTAGAATAATTTTTTTTTTTCGTGATTGTCGAGATAGTACAAGGAGGCGCGTTATTTTTTCTCGCACAAATATAAATTGTTACCTATTTTACTCGTATTACGTCTCGCGATGTTCAATAATTGTTAATATAAAAACGTTAAAACCTTATCGAATAATTTTATATATAAATTTAATTCAAAAATGTTGCAAACAAGGCATAAATCGAGAGAAGAGAACTGTGAAATAAATTATGAATTACGAGGTAAACGAACGCGTTGGTGATTATTGATTAATTAAGAATTATCTCGCTTTTTTACGGATCAAGAATTTCTTGCCGCGTAATCCAATCCGTTGAGGTTGATTTCTCAAACGGGGATGTATACATATAACGAGACAAGACGCTCTCACCATTCTTTCTCTTCATTCTCGTCCAGATGACTTCCGCTACCTGCTCGCTCCAGTGTGTCCGTCCCGTTCGTCCGAAACGCCCCCCGCGTGTTCGTGGGAACCTCGAAATAATTATTACGAAGAAAAAGAATCTCATCTCAGGTTGCAGCCTCTTTTGTTGACCGTATCATCTTTAAGGATCCAGCTCCGCGACGACGGTGCGGATCGGCGAAAAAAAAGGGGGGGAGATACGCAACGCCTCTGCTTTCTTTTTTTTTTTTTTTTCTTTTTCGTCAGTCCTTTAACAGGTGCCAGTTCTCCGCTCTCGAGTTTGGGTGTCAAATTCACTCGCGGGAAAATCGATATCTGTTCCTCTCATCGCACAGGATTATTACCCTTGCAACATTTTTGCAGGCAATTTCCGTTTACGCGTTACGCGGCTTTACTCGCGCGTATTTGATTTTTATTGCATTTCTCAAAGTTAAGGTGCTATTCTATCACACGACGTTTATACGATTCCGTATAATGCACATATGAGACATACCTTAGTCGACTCCCACGCTCATTCTTTACGTGATCGCAAATTTACCATAAAAATGCGAACATCAGGATGATCCGACAGGATAAGGTTCGAAGAATTGAGAGGACACAATGGACCCTTGAAAAAGAGGACCATAGTATTGAGGTATTGGTGGTTAAAGGGCTGATGGGAATTTATACGGCATAAGCCCGATTCGGGGAAGGTCACGTTCATCAGGATATCTGAAAAACCGCTCCGTGATGTTTTTCGAGAGCTGGGTCGTTTCCCACGATTGAATCGGCCACTTATAAGTAGCAAATCAGTTAAGAGGAACGTTAAGTTGGAAATATTATTTATTTCCGTGCCGATAATTGAATTTATTAATTGAAATAACGAATTATTTTATATTGCCTAATTCTGTAAGCGCAAGTGATCGATACGTATTATTAAAAGAATATTCGTTAGATCTTTAATTATTAAATCGACAGATGTTTCATTCTTTTTATTTTTCTTAATCGTTATTAATGTATTTATTTCGGCGCGAGCTAAGTATCGTTATTATATTTGTTCTTACGCGACGGCCGTTCCTGACGATCATTTTACACAACGGATATTTTATAGCACGCTTGAAATAATTCTGACCCTACAATTCTTTCGCTCGCGGCGGATTATCGACAGATTATTTAGTAATAGTATGTTGGCGAGGGGCAAACATCCTCGAGCAATTCACGCGTGACTTAGTTAAACTAGTTTTATGATCAATTTAATGATCTATTGCACATGCAATTTGGTAAAAAAATTCAAAAGTATGTGAGAGCTAAAGCGTCTTTACACGCCCTTAGGCCAACTACGAAATAGGTTGCAATAGCTACCGTGGTGGCTAGTCTGTTATTACGGTAGCAGTTCGCATCAATTTAATTATATGGGCGTGTCGCGTCACCGTACATTTCTTCAATAAAGGATCGTCGATCTGATCGACGAGATCGTCTGACAAGCAGTCAACTCCTCGGGCGATCGTGGTTACTGTCCCTTGAATAAGAAGAAATTCCGTTCTCCGCGCCCTTTTACCTTTTACGCGCACATTCTGCCCTTTACCTTTACCGCCGACTAACTTCCACGGATAACGCAGAGCCCTTTCAGTACCGATGCACGTTACGCTTTCTAACTTTTCGACTGGAAGGTCATTTAAATCATTTCAAGGCTATCTTTTTTTTTTTTTTTTAATTTTTTCCCTCTCCAATTGTACTTAACGAACAATGTAAAAATATGCAATTCGCTCTCTTTTAAAATATACGAATAATTATAAATTATTGTCGATTACTTATATTAATACTTTTACCTCATTTTTTTTTTTTTTATTGTTACAGCCGACCAGGCACTCGAAGCTCGAGAAGGCCGATATCCTCGAAATGACGGTGAAGCATATACAAACGATGCAGCGACAGCAATTGAGCACGGCTGTCGCCAACGATCCGGTGGTGCTAACGAAATTCCGTTCCGGATTTTCTGAATGTGCTACCGAAGTATCGCGATACATCACCCGCCTCGAGAACGTCGACCCTGCCATCAAGCAACGATTGGTATCACACTTGAACAACTGCGTGAGCCATCTCCAGCAAATGGCGCCATTCTACAGTCAGTACGTGCCCTACATGCCGGAACGCCTCTATCCGGAGGTAAAGGTTGGTTTCCAGAGCGATTTCCAGAATGGGGATGAGAATAACAACGGCAGCGCGAGAATACAGATACCGAATGGAGTTCAATTGATTCCGAGCCGGCTGCCGACGGGCGAATTGGCATTCTTGGTGCCGCAATCCGCCGGCATCTCCGCGAATTTTCCCTTTTTCCCGCCGGCCGCGGACTCGTCTGCGAGAATCGGCCAGTCGTCGGCTTTCACCGCGGTGCACCGACCGCACACCCCGCTGTTAAGCCCGTCGACTTCCACGTCGAGTTACGGCGACGAGAGTCATCATTCGGAACATCCGCAAGCGACAACGCCTAACCATCATCAGCCGCAACATCGATTCAAATTACCCGAGCAGAGCCCTGCGTCCTCAAAGAGCTTCTCGTCCTCGCCGGAGACCCAGAAACCGCAAATTAGCTCGACCAGCGACCGAAAGTCACCCGCAACGGCATTCTTGGAATCTAAGACCGTAGACGATAAAGTCGCAACTAAAAAGGACGCCGCGGAAAATTCGGACAATGCCGGCCACACAAACGGCGCCCCGCACGGCCTGCGACAGCCGCTTTCCGTGATTACAGACAAAACTTACAATCGCGCATCGACCAGCTCGGTACTCAAGAGAGACGGTCTTAGGAAACGTCATTCCGACGGGCTTTTGGCGATCTCAGATAAGAGACCGAGATATCAAGAACCCACTAGTTCGACTAGCTCCTCGATGAATAATACCGACGTGCTTAAGAGCACAAATGAGCAATCTCCTGCAATTCCTATCCAAGATTCGCCAAGAAGTCAGAATTACCAAACTCTGCGAAATTGTAATTCAAATTCCGATAAATTCCCAGCGAGCCCAGCTGGTTCGTTCAATGGCGATATGTGGAGACCTTGGTGACCGTTATTAGTTAAAAATAACAAATTTAAAATATCTAACTCGAAGAAAAAGAAAAAGAAAAAAAAAAAATGCTTTTTGATTTCTATTGTAATTGTAAACTTTCTAATCACCACCGATTGGCCAGAATGTATTATGAACATATAATTTTGTATATCTAGCTATTTACTAATGGTTTGCAAGAATCGTAAATAATTAGGACAGCAGAATTTTCGCGTGATATATATATTCCGTATTTTTTTTCTTTTCGTTAAATTTCGTATTTCTAATTGTACGTATTTTTTAAAGTACGAAGTAGATAGTAGTAAGAATTAATTTACGGTTAACAAGCTCATATCCATTGACGATTTCGTGCCAAAACGTGAATTTGATTATTCATATATTTGTTTTTTTTTTTTTTTTTGAGCAAGATTGTTAATGTACTTGATGCATCGTCATGCATCTTCGCCATCTCACGAAGACTCGTAAGCTTTAAATAGATTAAACAATAGTTCATTAAGTACAACGCAACGTATAATATGTGAATAGCCCTGTAAATATTTCTACACTTATTTAATTAATTAAATATAAGTTATAATTTAACGTAAATCTTAATATTAAACGAGTGATGATTATCTTCCAATAATCCACGACTTTTAATGACGGTCAGTTGATAATTAACACGTTCATTGTCACGTAATTTGTACCGTAAAGAAGACAAATTTAAAATCTCGATAGCTCGTACACGTAATTGTTATTAAGTTAGTTTTCGATCTATAAAGTGTAAATTTTTCTATAATTTTCTATTGGCAATTGCATTTTATTCGTACGTTAACACCTCGCGTTACGTTATCGTAGCGGCGACTATCATTTACGGCATTCAACGTGTTAAAATGATGTAAAGAATTTGTGATAAAAAAAAAAAAAGGAAAAAAAAAGAGACAACGTCGAAATACAATCTTTGAGAAAGACACGGTGCTTATTACTTATTTCTGACTATTCTTGTACGCGCGGATACATTCATCGACAAAATAAATCAATAAATTTACAAGCCGCAAACGAAACTCATTGTAAGTGTTACAATTCCACCTCGCAACAAAAGCTACTCCTACATATTTTACCAATATTCCACGATCTACCATATTCCACGATCTCGTAAAAGCAGGGAAATTTTCCTCGTTGAGAGAGCCATCGGAGGCGCTTTACCCTTTTAAGGAGCGTTAAACGCGCTCCGATTCATAAACTGGAACTTATTCTTTCCTTTTTTGCCGATAAAGGAGCAAAAAGCTGTGGAGAATGAGAATTTCAACCACCTGTTACACCGCAAAACCACCCGCGTTCTCATCGACTGAATGCTTAAACTGATTTATCGACAGAAATCGCGAACTTTGTGGATTCTCTTAGTCTTATTCTTGAGACGCGCGTACTTGCATTTTTTTTTGTTTTATTATTTTTTTTTTCCTACTGAAAATAATTGATTACCGATACGAAGGTGATTAAATAATATAATCGATTACGCAACCGGAATGCATAACAAAAATATATTCAAAAATTTACGAGGAATTCGGACGATTTAACAAATCATTGCGAATTTAACATTTGTTTTATCTCGCTGATTTAAATAGTCATAAATATGTAGTCGTCGCCGTGACATAGTATTATTTATAACCAGTTTTAACGTATTGAAAACCTGTGCAAGTTCGAGCACTGATAGTGAGATGGCGGCACTCATGTTTGAGATTAAAGTTTTTTTTTTTATTCACGGATGCAATTGCCAAAGAATGTGCAAAAAATTATAATGCTACGAATATTACCCATTCATTGCAAATAAATCTAAATTTCGGGAAATTGCCATGCAAAATTAACAGTAACTTCTAACATTTGTCGATCCGTTTTGCGTTGAAATAAAAAAGCAAACGTAGTTAAAAACTAAAAACGAAAGAAATACTAGTTTATTTCTCTATGCGGAGTATTATACTGTGTATATAAAAAAAAAAGAAATTAAATATTAAAATAAGCATAGCTAACTGTAACAGTACCAAAACATTTTGCTTGATTTTAAGCCCGTATTAATTGTGTACGTAACACTATTTTTTATTTGAAATTGTTATATTTCGCGTTGAGCAACGTGATGAAAACTACCGCGGATTTTATGCTTTCTTTCATCGGTCCTTGTGTAACGGGGGTACCGTCCTACGTTCCGCGAAGCATCGAAGTCGCCGATTCGTCCGCTTAAATTCGGGTTTAATATCACCCTGCGTTCGCCCCTTTTCGATATTCAGCTGCACAATGGCCCTCGATATATTCGCATATACGCATATATGTATAGATAGATCCCGGGCTGTGAGTATAACTCCCGTACGTTATATCACGAGTATAAATAATTACTACGGCGCACAGCAATTACTATAAGTTATGGCGCGGCCGCTACAATTTGCAATGTCAAGACATAAACACTGCTACCGCTTACATTTGAATATATTAAGGCGATGGGAGCCCCTGATTGGGCCGACGGGGAACGGCGCGGTCCCGTATCGGTGCGTGAGCTACGATCTGGTTGACGATTTTTATTGAGGAAACGATCATCTCGCGGATCTCTCTCCCCGGCAATCACTGCCGTCGCTATTCCCGCACAGTTGCAGTCGTTCGCTTGATGGATCCCCATTCCCATTCCATTCGCGAGCGCACGCTGCGGCGCACATCCGCGATATTCCATTGACGTTCAAGTATTCGCGGGACGACAGCTGAGGTAATCTGCTTCAGCAGTTGTCTTATGATAATCCGCGGATCTTCCGTTCGCGATAAATTACGCGATCACGAAGGCTCGATACGTACCTCAGTCTTCTACCTCGATTTGGACGTTTATCGCGAAAATCGAAGAATAATTGCGTACGCATCGATGGAGGACGATGAAGGGTCTTGCGCTTCGCCCACGACGGACCCCCTTAAACGTCGAGTTGACAGTCCAATTAAGATAGAATAGCGGAGAAGCGGATGTTAATTTTTGTCGGGAAAAAAAAAAAAAGAAAAAGAAAAATCGAACGGGGGACCCTCCGCGTCGAATCGCATAATGAATTTAATATTCCGAGTAGTTCGGCGCACGTGAGGAGAAGGGGACATTGCGAAAATTAAAGGTACCGTGATTCACCGTCGCCGCGGCAGATGATATAAATGCGTGGCGTGCAACGCTAAAGATTTATAAATCACCGGAGGACAACCGCGAGCCTGCGATGGCGATGGAAAGAGGACCCAGCCCTATCCTCTCTATTACCGGAATCAAGTTCGAAACAACCTCGCGGGCAAACCGTGATCTTGCTGGCCGACTCATCGATCGGCCGAAAAAACGGATCGCCGAAAGCCAACCGAGCTGCACGGGCTGTTTCCGTTGCGGTATGCGACCAGACGCGAGTGCCTCCGGACGGCGGATATAGCAATCGGCGAGTGTTTTTCGCGTAGTTGTATTTCGATGGGCATCCGATCGCAAAAGAGAGAGGAAACGACGCCGGGTGCCGGCCGCGCGAAGGGTAACGGGGGGAGGGGGAGGAGGGGAGGAGATAGAGAGGCGGATGAGGCGGTAGAAGAGGAGGAGGGTGGAGGTTCCGTCCGCGCGTATGTGCGGCCGCCAGGCCATTTGCCTCTGCGGTCTCTTGATTCCTAGCGACTAAATTTTCATCTGTACTCATTCAAGTTTTAATGTGTTTTTGCGGCATCAGTCATTCAAACTTAATCAACAACCGGTTACACGTCGGTGCGCGAGCGCGACCACACAGATTCGCGCGCCCGTCGTCGGTGCGAGCCGTACGCGGGGCGGCCGCGTGGCGCGGGCCTCCGGCTCTGTGTACGTGTGCGGGCGCGACGGAATATTGGTCGGGCGCACTGTGACGAGAGCGTATTAATTATAACTCTGGTCAGAGGAACGTCAAGAGATGCTTTCGCAGATACCTACGATAAATTGTCGGTTTACCAGCAAATCTCATTTCCAAACCCCGCCATTTTTCCGCTCGTTTATCCACGCCCATCGGGCGAGCACCGCGCGCTACGGCGCGCACGGCCAAAACGTCGCGGTATTCCCTTCCTTTCACGTGTGTACACGTGTGTATATCCGGCCGCGGTGCGCGACTGTCGCGTGCATAAGAGCGCGATGACAGCGGAAGGGAGAGCGTTTTTACCCAATAAAGTTGGTGAGCGTAATAGGAATGTCGGCATTAACGAGTTCATTCGGCGCTTATCGGGCATTGCCGGCCTGCGACGTGTCATGATAAGGTTTTATTCATTTTGAAATCCATAGAATATCTTGCGTATGTTTTTCGTGCGATTATTAATCGCGCCGGTGCGTACCAGAAATTGCCGTGATGTAAAAAAAAAAGAAAAAAAAATAAATAAGAAACCTATGCACCTCGCGTGCGCAATTTTTTAAACGGTCCAAATTTGTGCGCGTTATTATAATTAAGGAGACCCCAATTAAAAATTAAGAAAGAAAAACATGCGACTCACCATTCTGCTTAAACTTCAGCGGAGTTGTACCCTTATCAGTAACTGTAACATATAAAGAAAAATATTAATGTAGACGTGTAAGTATATTTGTTAATAAAATTAATAATAAAAAGAAAGTAAAAGTTTTATTTAATATAGACTTAATAAAATAAATTTTTAAAAGATTTTCAAATAATTCAGGCGTCACACCAATTTTTTTTAAATACTATTAGAACGCGCCAGATGGAAATTCATACAAAGATCTATCGTACGATAAAGTCCACCAATCTTAAAAAAAGTCTTTCAAAAACTTGGCTGATATCTGACTTTGATTTAGCTTGTTCTGTATTTTATTTTATTTTTTTTTTTTTAATGCAATTTAAATTCCAAATTTAAATTTTTACAAATTCCGCTGCAATACATCGCAGTTTATCTATTTAATGTGTTACAATGTGGTTAGCTGAAAAGAAAATGAAAGACAAAATTAAACCACGCAATTAATTGGCCAATTTCCAAACATTCTTTGTAAACCCCGGTTACGAAGTTTTGTACGGTGCTGAATTAGCTAAGCGTAGCGGAGAAGTGTCGGTGCAAGTAGTCCGAGAGACATTTATTTGGCTGTCTCCGAAGTGGTTGGGAATTCCGCCGGTGAGCATGGTACTGCGGGTGCGAGTAAGAGACGCTGTGTGAACTACACCGGGAAGTGGTATATCCGATAGAGAAGGAAGCAGCAGCGGTGGCAACCACCGAGAGCGGGGTCGGATAGAGAGAGGTCGCGGGATCGGCCGGCAAAAGGGAACGAGGGAGAAAAGAAAAAAAAAAAGAAAAAAAAAAGAACACCCCCGTAGGGGACACAGGAAGAAAGGGGGGAAGAAAGGAAGATAAAGAGACTCGTTTACCACAAAATTCAAAAGAGGGACGAGGATGAGGGAAAGGTGTTGAAGCGTGACCAAGAGAAAGGAAGAGGAACGGAAAGGAAAACAGAACGGGAACGTAAAGCGTACGTGCTGCCTGCGCGTATGTGTGTGCATGCGCGTGTACGCGCGCACACACGCGTCCACACACCCTCACAACTACGGGCCAGCGTGCTCTTGATGCCGCGCGAATGAGAGGGAGCTCATCGGGTGGAAGAAGGACAGGTGCGAGGGGTCCGGAGAGCAGGAGAAGCGAGCATGTTTTATTAAGTGCGTCGCGCGTGGAAAAAGCGCGGGGCAATTTTCAGGTGCTAAAGCGGCCGCTGATAACGCGAGACCGCGCTTCAAACAGTTTGTTACACTTTTCAAGTCGTTATGCTCGCTGTTTGAGCGCGCACTAAGCTCTCGGGGGTTGATTGCGAATCTCGAGAAGTCGAAGATGAAACGTCGGCGCTTCCCTGCGTGCCTGCGTTTTTTTTTTTTTTTTATCGCACATATCGCGTTGTATTTTACAATAACGCACTTGAATGTTAACGTTACGTCGATAAACGAGAGCTAATCTATTGGAAGGGGAAAACAGTTTTTTTTTTAATCTCGCTTACGCGCGCATTTTAAAACCGGAAGTGTAATGCATCCGCGACGCATTGTATGTGAAACGACGTGTCGCTGACACTCGCCGTAAATCGCCGTGATACAATTTAATAATTATTGCCCGAGGAGGTTATTTGAACGGGTAAATGCGAGCGGAGGAAGTAGTCAGACGCGAGTAGCCGAAAGTGTTTTCTTTTAGGAAAATCGATGCAAACGTTTGCTCCGATTCTTAACGCGGACGTGACGTGACCGCCCGAGAACGATGACATAGCCGGTGTAGAGGAAAAGGGATTATATACATCGTTAACGCGTGCTGATACGACGGAAGGCAAGCCATCTATTATTTCAGCCGTCAATGAGATGTGTCAGCGCTGACGGATGTACGTCACCCGCGGTGTTCGTCTGGCAGACGCGACCGACTATCCCGCGAGGGGGGAAAAAAATCCCGGAAAAGTGGAGGAGAGGCGTCGACAAAGTGAGAATTAATATTCAATCGCATTAACGAATCGTCGCTGGCGACGCCATCGTTATACCAGCGGCATACACACATCGGGGAACAAGGGGGGTGCCGTCTGACGCGGCGGATGGGGAGCAGCGTCGTGCAGCGAACAGACAGAGAGCGAAAGAGAGATCGGGTGAGAGGAAGCGCCACTGGAACAAACCACCCCCCGCGTCGTTTCATCTCGCTCCGAGTGCGACGCCAAATGAAAATACCGAAGGACAATGGAAATACTAATGATTGATTGGATACGAAAAAGAATTATAATTGAAAAAAACGCGGAGCGCCAGCCAAAAAAAAAAAAGGAAAAAAACGATGGCGCGAGGGCGGGGGAGGAGATGCGCGCGGGTACGGGAGGACGAGAGAGAAAGAGAGAGGGCAGAGAGGAAAGGCGGCCGGAGGGAAAGAGAAGGCGAGCGAACTATTGGGAATAATATATCAATACCCATCGAACCCACGCATACGAATGCGACGGTTCGGCGAGGGTGCTCGGGGGTAAGGGGCGCCGGGGTTCGCTCGATCGGCGGGGGCGGGCACGAAGGGGTACGAGGGCGTTCGGAAAGAGTAAAAAATATTACACCCTCACATACTGGCGCCACGTCGCGGATGAAACGGGCACTGACCAATACCAATAACGGGCGGCACAAAAGAATGGCCGGTCGGTGTGCGAAAAACAGACCCACACAGCGCCCGGGTTCTCGCTGCTTCGGTGGCATTATAGCTTTTCACGTACCCGGTGGCTCCTCGATACAACAGCCGACTCGCCGGACCGGTTCGTTTGAAGGAAATTTCGACGCGGTCATGCGACGCCACGACCAGCGAGGAAGCCCCGTGGAAAAATTAACCCTTGTGGCGCCGGGGCTTTTTTCGGCACGTTAAGTGCAGCCCTACTAGGGGCGAGAGCGGCTCTTTTCTTTCGATTTTCGTTTCGGATTCGATATTTTTGCCTGTACCGGCAAATTGCGGCAAAATGATATGTTGTCAAGATTATCTGAATCGAAGATACATATCAAAAGCACGATACGGAAAATTTTGTATCATTCGTTTATAAACGTTCGTTATCACCGAATCATAAATATGAAATTACGAAGAAGTTCTCTTTTAAACGGAAAACCTTATTGCAACAAAATAAATATAATATGCACATAGCTATCAAACTTCAAATAATGCGCTACTTAATGAATTAAATTAGGACCGAAAACGTAATCAAGCGGCCATCGTTTATTGATAGAATTTTATATCAACTTTAAATGAATAATCTAAAATTACGCGACCGAGATTGTATATTTAAAATATGTTTTCGTTCTTTCGAATGTAACACAGTCATATTCTATAACGCAGTTCTCTACAAATAATTAAAAAAAAAAAAAAAAAAAAAGAAAGAAAGAAAAAAAAAAAAAAAAAAAAATTACTCCAATGATAATTGTAATTCGCCGTTCCTTTTATCCTTTCGATCTGAATGACGGGAAAATAATTTGAATACTCGGCGCGATATATATAGTTATCAATGATTCATGAAATTGTAGCGCGATGCGAGAACAACTCGAGTCCGTGTCGATGCGCGACAAGAATCCTGGCACTCTACAATGTCGATGCGTTCACCATCTCGGCCAGCCACCCGAAACGGGTGACGCCGGTCCACGCCGGTCTGTCTTGTTCGCTGACTTGTTCCGGGCGACCCTGTAGATGCCACGTAGCACGGGCACACGGTATGGGTGGGTACGAAGCGCGCGTTTAGCATTTGAAAAAAGCGCTGGCCGGGCGACCGCCTCTCGCCCGAATCTCCCATACACCCGCACAAACAAAAGGCTACATTTAGCATTAAAAAAGCACGCAGACCGGCGCTACCGTGCCGCGAGAAGGGTGAGGAGGAAGGAATCGAGGGGAAGGGAGTTCGGTGGGTGAGATACGGGCAGACCGATGCCGGTTACTCTCATCTCCGCGGCCGTACGGCAGGACATGCGGTCCTCTTCCACGATGCGCACGCCCGCGCGCGTACGCGACCGTCCGCACGCATGCACACGTTTCGGTCCGAAAGTAGTGCAAGAGGGAAACGAATAGATAGTGCGGATAACAGCGAGAGATAGAGAGGGAGAGTAAAAAAGAGAAAGAGGGAGAGAGAGAGAGAGAGGAAGCGCGAGCGCGGGAGAATTGGACGGAGGTGGCCGCGCGAAGCGTACCAGGCCACGAGGCCGGTGGTGCGAGGGCTTTGGATCGGGACAGAAGTGGTTGATGCATTGGGACAAACACATTTGGCATTAAAACAGCTCTGACACTACGTAGTCTGCAGGAGCAACGTCCCACCGGCGGCGCGGCGGCAGCGACGGCGGCGGACCGACGTGCGCGCGTGTTGCACGAACGGAAACGCGCGCGTTACGCATTGCGTTCCACCTTCCTTCCCTTCCCTTCCCCTTCGCCGTCTCTTTCTCTCCCTCTGCCTCCACCGCCCTTTTCCTTTCTCTTTTTTTCTCCCGCAATCCATCGCTATTTCGCTTCCTATTCTCTTTCTATCGGCACTCTCTTTCTGTCACCTTCTGCGCGTTGCGATCCGGGCGCGCGCGAAGCGTTGTACGCGGAGTAACACACGTCCGTGGTGGCTGCGCGCGTGTGCTTGTACCTATCAATCGTGTTCGGGGGCTGCATTTTTTCTCGTCCACCACGAGCGGGCCTCCGCGCCGGAACGTGAGGCGGAATGAAAATAGAAGTGCAGTAACGTCGATGAACAAAAAAAAAAAGGAAAAAAAAAAAAAAAAAAAAAGTAAAAATGATCGGAGCCCCGGGCCGTGTGACGGCATTTCGACGACGATCGCGGCGGCGTGAGGACGTACCGCGCGCTGCCGTTGATGCTGATTTGCGGATTGTCGACGTCGCGCCCGATTTCTTCACGGGAACTGGAACGCTACGCACTTGCCCCATTAAATGAAACAAATATGTAACTGTTAGCACGTGGGCAATTTAATAAAAAGCTATCGGAAATCAGCTGAAAGAAAATGTATTTTAAAACCGCGGGTTGAATGTAATTTCGTTGGGAAAAAGAGTTGAGAATTTTCAGTCTAGTTTTTTCGCTATTATTGGACGCCCGCTAATCGCAATTGCGTATTATGCAACGCGATGAAGAACGAGAAATACAACGGCACGTAGTGCGTGGCGACAATTATATCTGTTGGAATGAGTTTACATAATGCGATATCGAGGCTGCGTACACAGCGGATGAAAACGCTCGAGTTTAACTCACTTTATTTGTGGTATATTATAACCGGCACATAAATCACATGTAATTTATACGTTACATATTATGTCATTTTATATCGAATTTGCGCGTTGATAATGTACCCCGGGAACGATCGAACGGTGTACCTATATATTTTTGCCGATCGTATAACCGACAGTTTCACCTTTCAAACTTCATCCCCCGCATTCCACCCTCACGAACTCTCGCTCGCACCTCATCTTGATTATATTACGCGTAATTAGTATAACTCTAGAAGCATCAGGCGATAAAGTATTATCGAACGAAACGGAGAACGGCGCGCTGGAAACTAGGGAGAAGAAGCGAGAGGTAGAGGAGATGGAGGAGGAGAAGGAAGAAAAAGAGGAAAGGCGAGTGGAGCGACGAGGAGCAAACAGAGAGCCTGTCCAGCTCCTCTCCACCTCCTTCGGATAATTAAAAATAATCCCCGCGGCCCTTTACTCCTTTTTCGCGGCTCATTAAATCGACCATAAATTATGCATCGAAAATTACGGGCAGGGCCACCGAATATCGGTACCAAGCGCGGGGCCCCCGACCGGCATAATAAGCAATTTGTAATCAAGAGGCGTCGTACGGGTGTTATAGTTAGTAAGAAATCCAATGGAAGTCCCATCCCGTCCCGTCCCGTGCCGTCCCGTTTCATCCCGTCCCGTCCGCGGACTGCCGGCCGAGGTGGCGCGGAGCGGGGGCGAAGGCAGACGCGTAAAAAGAATTGCAAATTGCGAATTAGCATTATGTCCCGTCTACTCAAATCGTTATTATCCCCGACGAGTTCTGCGCCGCCTCGTCCGAGCTTGCCCCCGGGGATGCGCTTTGTCGTGATACTCGGCGCAAATCGGATTCACGTCGCTTCGAGTACCGAGGCATCCGGTTAATACGGGCCAGGAACGAACGAAAATTAAATATCGCGCGTATCTGCGGTGCGTTCGCCCATGCCGCTGCGCGCGCTACGCCACGAAAAATAGCCGGTAAACCAGGAAGAAACCGCACGCGGTTCGCCGCGGTGCCTCGCATCAACCGCACAAAGAATTCGAGTTTTCCACGATCGATTATTTCTTCTAAGCAATTTTTCACGCGCGATAAAATTCATTTCACCGCGCCGGAATATTGGGAAATATAATAATTAACACTTGACGTGATTTCTTATTGATAAAAAAAAAAGAAGAAATTGTCTGTTTAGCTAACAACAAATTAGAGTGTTCGACTTTTTTTTTTTTATGCAGAGGCAATGATAAAATGTTGAGTTTTCTTTTTGTACAAGTCGCGTAATTTATGACGAGTGAAAAGAGTTCACACAAATATTGTACGTACGTATATGCGCAATACATAGATAAAAAAAAAAAAACAAAATGTAATTGTACAGAGCCTACAGCACTTCGTATTGTGCTTTTGTGTAAATCAGTAAGCGTATATCGGCAGATGAAGCGACGCTCTGTTATATGCACGTGTATCGCGCAGAATATGCACATCGTGTATGAATGAATAAAATATAACGTAAATTTTTCTTTCACGTTAATTATTTTTTACATCATAGATAGTCGGCTTGGTATATAATGGAAGTCTACCGAACATAATATTAATAAACAACTGGAAATATATATAAAATAATTAGAGATATTACTAAATTAAAAAAAATCATACATTGTTACAAGTTTTATCAGTTTGATAAATATGCTGCCACTTATTACGTTACAATTGCGTAAATAATAATTTTTAAAAAGAGCTTTTCTGTAAAACATCTATGTTAAATAAAAAATGTTCTGGTATAATAAATTGTTATATGTCGCAAAGTAGATTGTTTCGGATTTGTACATAGAGAATAAAAAAAAAATTCTTTTAATTTCTTTTTTCTTTTTTTTAAATCAATACTTTCTCCTTTCTATTTCTTTTTCTTCCTTTAACAGTGTAATGTGCATTAATAATGTTTCCTACATAATAAGACGAGATTCTTAAAATCTGAAGGAAAGGGGAAGAAATCTGGAACGCGCGATGAAAAATCATATTATCCGGCACATATTTTCGCGTTATGCGTATCAGATTAGTTAAACAAGATACAAATGCCGTACACGCGCGGCGGTTAATCGTACAGCGTTATATCGGAGGCATTATTCAATCTATCGGATCGATCATATGTATCCGCGCCTGATAAACGCGTAAACGTTATGAAAGCACTTTGGGTATTGATGTTTACTTTGAAAAACAGGATTAAAACGGGTATCGTGGAAATTCGGTTGATGGAGGAACCGGCGGCGGCCGTGTCTCGTTGGACCGAATTTAAATAGTGGCCAAACCATATTATTGTATTAATAAATGGAATTAGCGAAACAGTAAAGTGCTTTTAACGGGCGGTGTCTATCCTGACTTCTCTAATATGACAAATACACTACAGTACTCCGCCGGTTTCGGCGTTCTTGCATTCATTAAATGACGGTCGCAATGCGCCTCGCGGTTATTAATGGCAACGCGTCAGAATCAATTTTCATTTGTTGAATACTTATGTACGGCGCAATCCAATTTGCACTGTTCCCCGTGAAATCGTCCCGCGCCGCGTATTTTACCGTAATTGAAAGCCCTCGAATACTTCTGACGCATGAAAAAAAAAAAAAAAACATAAAATACATATACATACATGCGTAAAGAAAAAAAGGCGCATGTATAATATCGAGTAAGCTTGTTGTTTTTGCCAGCGAAATGATCAGTTATTGAAGATAATGCGGAACAAATGCACTGCGCGTTAGTAATCTCTAGTGAGACATTGGCTTCGTTTAAGAGATAAATTTTTTTTTTAAGAATTATATAAATGTAAACTAAAATAAATCTTGCGTCGATGTTGTCGCTAGTATCACAATGCGCATTTAATATTTATAGCAATTTATAGCAGCGCGCCGATAAAAATTAATAAGCCGACTCTCACAGAAAGAGGATTCCAATTACGCCGTCGTCTTTCGACGAAGATGATCAACTCTCGATGGTGTAGTTAAAAAAAGTTTTCAAAAGTCACTCTCCTCTAGATAAAAACGAGGGCGACTCTCGATATTTCGTTGCCAAAGTTGCACAGTTGACGAAATAAAGCGACAACGGCCGAGAATAATACTCCTCCCGTAACCTCAGCAAGTCAGCGGAGCGACCGAGGATCTCGAAGAAACCTAATTAACTCCGCGCTTTGGAATGAAATTATTTTTGCGCGGTCGCCGTGAAAAAAAGAAAGGAAGAGGATGAGAGGAGCGAAAACGACGGGAGTAAAGACGACGTCGACGGTCGGCGGCGGCGACAACGACGAAGACGAAGACGACGGGGCGACGGCGATGACGTCGGCGACGATGGACGAAGAAGGAGAATCAGAAGTAGGTGGTAGGGCGAGTACGCCGGCTCGAAACTACCAAACTACTTTTCAAGCTGCCCCCGCGGCCCTGGCAAGATTATAATTAAAACGTCGCGCGGCGCTGGATAATAAATTAATGCATAATTAACATAGCTAATTATAATACCGGCTGAAATTTTTCTCGTAACTCGTAACACACTGGTCTCTCGCATGCGGAGGCAGTGCAGCCCGGTAATTTATGATCGGACATGAAAAATTACCGTCTCGGGGGGGTTTAATCATCCTCGGACCCCCTCCCTCCCCGCCCTTACCTTCGCGCGGCCGCTTCCACACGTACCACCGGCCTTCCACTAACGAACGCAACGAACCACCGCACCTTCACCTTCTCCCGCGCCACCCTCTTACAGCTGGACTTAATAACTTATTATAATGCAATGCGTCGTGCGTGGGGATCTTGCGAAACGTGGTGGCGCGCGGCCGAGGAGGGAAAACCAGCTTTGTAAGTGAAACGTGAGGAACGATGAGGCGCGTAATGGAAGAAGAGAATCGTTCCTAGTACGAAGGAACTTTAAAGGGACGCGTATAATCAACATTATAATTAATCTTTAGTGGAACTACGTATTCCACGTCGCGGCTAATATAATCGAACGGTAGGACGTTGGCGGTGTTTTATAATTAGCCTCGATAACGTTAAAGTTAATAAAGAAACGTTTGACCGCGCCGTAACGAGGAACTCGATGGACACCGGGAGTTTCGGCCGGTAAACTTTCGTACGCGTGCTTATGAGCGCCGCAGCGCCGTAACGCGAAGCGTCTGTTAATTGACTTATAAAAAGCTTAAATAATTAAATTAGCATTAAAAGCCGCCGCGAGGCGGCCCTCTGGCCGTCGTATAATTCAACATTGTGCTTTTTTCGTACCGCTGGCAGCAACGTGAAAGCTGCCGCTGGTTTTTTTCAAAGCGAACCCGCCGCACGCGCGTTAATTCATTAGTCGTTGCTATACATCGTTTCACGAAAACTTCCTGGTTTTTAGATTCCCTCTGTCACAAGGTTTCAAGCGATACTACCACGCCGGCGGTTCCCGTAATAATTTATTACATAAATGAGTCACTTTCCTTCATGCACCTCTATACGTTATAACGCAGATATCGTTTATCTCTCTGCGTCCGTGCGAACGATACACGCGATGCATTTTCATTTCATTCACACTTCTATCGCCGTTCGGACTTACGAGAATTACGGGGATTGCAAAAACCGTTTCCTCCGCTATATTACGCGTCAGATCTGTCGCGCATCGATTCTTTTCGGATCCCGTGCAGGCCATATCCCTACACAAAAAAAAAAGGAAAAAAAAAAGAAAAAAAAAAGCCGCATATAAATCTATGCATCCTCGATTGGATGATTCCCCCGAGCGTCGCTTCTCTCGGAATCTGCAAAATCATCGGCCATTACCCTGACCCGAAATCGCGCAGCGCCGGCGATCGCTTATCCTCGACACAGTTCGAATGCAGTAGCGTCGTAGTAATTTGTTCGCGTTATTCGGACCGGTCATGGGGCCGACTACGGCGTTCCGATACCGCCGTCCCCTGGTTCCCAGCTTGTCCCCCGCTGGGGGCTGCGTACGGCGCCGAAAATGCAGACAAATGAGTTAAAAAACGCAGTTGCAACGCCTCACCGTGGCATGGTGAACGTCGGCGAGGGCGGCCGTTGCCGACGATTTGACATTGTCGAAAGTTAATCAATGCCCCCCCCTCGACACATATATACAAGAGTCGCGTGCATATAGAGGCGGACCGCGCGCACAATCGTGAGAGAGAAACGGTTGGGCCCCACTCTGGCCCGTAGCCGGAGCGTCGTTTCGTCAATTTTTTAAAATTAAATCACTATCTGTCCTTGTTAAACGCGCTTCCCGGGCACAACCGGCCTCCACCCCCGACTCGCTGTCATGCCCTGCACTACCCCGCGCCTCCTACCCCCATCGCGGCTTCGCTCGTACGTCGATCCACGTGCTGCGCCTAATGACAGACAGTTGCTGGCCGAAAAAAGTGTGTAAATCCGTGGTGGAACGGCCGCGAGCGAGCGAGCGAGAGGAAAGGGCTAAAAAAAAAAAAGGGGAGAAGAGAGATAGAGGAAGAAGCGTTGGAAGCGCGGACGAGAGTCGCGTAAGAGCGGATAGTCGGGAGAGGGTGAATTTCGAGAATGAGAGAGCGAGAGAGCAAGAGAGAGAGAGAGAAAGACCGTTCCATCGTACCCGTATATAGATGGCAGTGCATGCGGCTCGGCCGAGCGGCCATTCCGGTAAAACGCACCGGAATAAAAATAATGGCTGGAAATGGACACGGGGTAGGTACCCCGGCACCTCGTCATTTTTTTCTATTAGCCGAAACTTACAAACACCCGGGGCTTCCGGCCATTTCGGCCGACCCCGCAGACCGCCAAACTGCTCTGCCGCCCGTGTCCGCGCGGCCGTCGAAATTCGAAGCGCCGCGGCCTGTTGTTACCCCCTTTACCCATCCGCCCTCCGTTCGGCTCTCTCTCTCTCACCCCCCCTGCTGAAAACGGTGGCCATATTTTTTTTCGAGCAACGAGAAGGAGCCCGGGCACCGCTCGCGCCCGCGATTAAAATGTCATCCGCGTTCTGCAAATGACGCTTTTTTCCGCGGCGCTTTCGGCGCACCGAGAGCGCGACGGAAAGAGAGGGTGAGATGGGGGTAAACACGGAGCAGAGGGATAATTCAACCACTTCGTTCTAGTTATTAATGCCTCCGCTGTGACGGGGAAGTATTTAAACCACGCGGGTCTTTAAATATTTTAACTCCAGCTATTTTTTTCTGCCGGCGAAAGGATCGCCGCACGCTAGTGTTCCCGACGATTGCGCGTCATATATTTACCCGTCCTACTTGTCTTCCGCGTTTACCCGCCGCTGTTTTTATCGCCCGTAAAATAACAATTTTATTTAAAATAACGTTTACCAAATATAACACGCAGCGAAGAATATGTTAGAATAAATGGATAATAAAACGAGGAAAGAGCACAAAAACTATCGTCCGCATATCGCGATTCCACTTTTTTCTCTCTCTCTCTTCCTTTCTCTCTCTCTCTCTCTCTCTTTCTGTATGACTTATGCATCTTAAATGTTAAGAGTGACTAACCAGCCTGTCTTGAGATCGTGAAATTGGTCCGATAAATTTCTTTGTGTGCCGTTGAAACAATTTCGACGGACGGAAATGACATCGTAGCGAGAACGGTTCCAGCGATAAACGCCGGCGAACCATTCGGGCCGTTCATTCGTATGCGTACCAAATCGAACCCTAAGACGTATAACGTAATGTACGCGTTTCATTAAAATGGCCCGGGCGAAGGCCAGGCGGCAAATTATGCACAATTAACGTCAGTCAGGCGTACTTCGGGCTGTGCCCTTCGCTCGAGAAAATACTTACAAATAACTCTGGTACACGGTAATTTTACATTACGCGTACGCGTACACGTACAAATCTTTCATAATTATGCGTTTAAGTTATTTCGTTAATTTTATTTCTCCAATGTTTTACGTTTTCACATTTTATTTGAAAAAAGTTATTACCTGTTGCGGGCAATTCGATTAAGTTTAAAATTATAATATTTTAAGAGCCTACAAAAATTGCGAGGTTACGTAATTTATGATTTAAAACATTTAATAAAGAGAGCTGTAATTTTTATTGCGATAAGATCGCGTTGAGATAACTTGATGGTCTCGCCGATTAATATAAATCTTATTTTTTTTTTTTTTTCTAGAAACATTATTGCATCCTGGAAAGGATTAATCAAGGTGATGCGGTATCGTTAATAGAATTAAACGTGCCTTTACAAGATAGCTTTATCGATCTCTCGATCTGTGCGCGCCGATCCTCTTGGTCGTAATTCGTGCGATACGCGCGATGACTATCTAGCCAGCGTCCATCATCGCTGCAGTAGGCGCTCGCTCAAAGTGACTCATCAGTAGGAAACAGCGCGTCGATGGCCACCCTCTTACGTTCGAATTGACGTTAATATTACCGGGGCTACGAACGCAATCGGCCGACATAATAACCATTTTAGGCGGCTCTCTGACCCGGCGATTCGCCTGGCTGCTGCGACTCCATCGTTTAAGTGACGTTGCCGTTATGAGACCCGTAGCGTTAGCTTTGACTCCCTTAATTCGATCAAAAGGAGCAATACCCCGCATTACTTGTAAGACTAAGAAAAAATTAGAGTCTAGAAATACGTATTATCAATTAAATGAATGTACCCTATTTTGGCAAATATTCCCAAAATTAGTTCTCCACGTCGGCAGTCGGCACATTTAACTATTTAACTTGGAATGTTTCGAGAAGAAATCAATAGAAAAGAAAGAAAAAAAAAATTGTCTTATTTACGACCGACAGGTTTTATGTGTAGATATAAAATTATGAAGATTAATTGGAGATATAATATTAAAAATGTCCCGTACACTGTAGGCATTTCGAAGAAGCCCCTTGCCGTTGCCAAATTCACGCAGTCGTCGCCAGTACAATGAATCTTTGAAAAGGGCAAAGACTTCGGGGTCCCGTCGACTCGGAACGCAAATCTGATTGGCTCATGAATATTAAGTTCGGCCCGCAATTATTATCTGCGTTATAAATCGGGCAACTTGCCTCGCCTGCCTTCTTCACAGCGAGCTTCGCTGACCGAGCCGGCCGTTATTATCCGCGTGCACACACTCACGCCGGCTATCACGGACACGATTGGCCGCAGGATCGCATACAGATTCGCTCACGTCCGCACGTTCGTCCGTGCACCTTCACGCAACGTTCGCGATTACCCCCAAGTGTTAATTACTAATCTCGCCTCTGCTAATTATAATTAACGCCTTTCGGGCCGGGCTGTTCGAGCGGCCGTGTCCGGTATACGTATTGCAAAAGAAAAGGACAGATCGCTGCGGATCGAGCTGTTCGCGTACATCCGCAATAAAGGAGATCGGCGGCGTGGCGACTTGACTTCGTGAAGAGCGGGGAATCCACGAGGAGCGCGCGCGTGTAACGCGATACGTCGAGACCGGTTTTTCGCTTCTCACGGATTTCACATGGTTTTTCGTACCTCGGAATGGAACGAACCGTCGCAAGTTTTCGCGCAATAAAAGAAACCGCCACCTCATCAGACGCAACTTTGGACGCGACGCAGCAGCGTCCGCGGTTACCGCAGTGCGCTTGCACGCGATGCGAGAGCCTCTTTTTTTTCATAGCTTTACACGAGTAACAAAATTAGAAATGCTTATATTGTTTTTCTAATTTTTAATATTCTAAATTAAAAAAAAAAGAAAAATTATTGTACGTAATTTTACTTAAACGCGATGTTTATAATTAAAGCCTGCTAATCTGGAAATTGATTGCGTGGAGCCGATCGAAGTTACATAAAATACAAAGTCTCGAAAAAGAGTTCCTCGAAATTACGACGGGGTCCACGATGTATCCGTATATTCCGTCGCGAATCAATTGATATGCGATCGCAGGAACGCATTAGGCTCGCGCGTCACATTATCATCGGCATTTGGGTCTGACGTCGGCCGGGGCAAAATCTACTACCGTGGCTACCTGGCTACTCTGTCGTGGCACGTCTCTCGGCAGCTCCCGCGGCATTATACCCCCGGTACCTCATTAAAATATGCAAATACTCGGCTCGGGTCGTCCGTTCCGTTTCCTTGGTCGCTCCGCGCGCCTCCTCGCGCGCGTGTATGCGTCGAAATGTTTACGATCACGGCGAAATTAAAAGTACCGCTAAAATATTGCCCCTAATACGTATGTGGCCGCTGCGCCGGTTCCCCTCTTCAGCCTGGACCCCTCTGAAGCCTGCCCGCTACCGTTTCCACTCTATGCAACGAGCGATGGCACGCAAGACCAAGACTGACGACGGTCGTTGAAAACGAGCGCGGGCGATTCGCACGGCCGGTTGGTGACACTTGGCCGGTGCGTAATTCAGTCGCCGCACCTATGTCTTTTTCCCTCCCCCTCTGCTCCCCCCTCCCCCGCGGACGCGCGTACACGGTGCCGATTGCTTCGGTCATTAGTCAAATTAGGCTAACGACTGCGACGCGCGTCTTATCTCCGCTAAAAAGCGAATAAAATATCCGGAGATAAATCGCGCGCGATAAATCCTACAGGAAGGAAATTAAACTTCATCGGCGACACGTCCAATGATTACCGAGATAGGTAGATACCTCGGCAGGAGATACGTTGTCTATCTACATAAGATGTTAATTTACACCGTTTCGATTTGCATAATGTCGACGGGTCGGATTTCCGGATTTCAGTCGGCGGAATTTGTCCGCGGCCTGTTGGTTATTCCGCTGATTTCTCGCACGTGCAAACAGGCTCGGGACACCCGCGTATTACATCGCGAATAATTTTCAGCAGCAAGGACGAGAGTTGAGGAGGATTTAAGCGGTCCGCCGAGCGACGGACGATCGCGATAAACGGAGCTCGTGCGGATGGGTGAACGGGAAAGGGGGGGGAAACCACGAACGCGTGTAACTCAGGGGATCGCTCGAAGAACGGCAGTGACGAACAAAAGAAACGTTTCGGACAGCTTAAGGCGAACTGGTACCGTCGCGCGTCTTTACTCCCCTCGATGCGATTCCGACTGTCGGGGGCCCGGCGCGCACCGGGCCTCCGCTCGCAGCCGCGATGATTTTTACGATCCCGATCCGCTAACGAGTAACCCAGCGCCTATTCCATCGGGATTCTTATGTGGCGATAATTCTTCATTACCGTACATTGTTGCACGGCGGTGCCCGGGCACACGTACCGTCCGCGCTCATCTAAGTCGTTGATACTCCTCTGCGCTCCGGGCCGCGCGCGTATCGGCGATAAGTTTTTTTAATCTTCTTAAATTCTTTTTTTATTTCTCTTATTTCCCTGTCTCTCTCGCGAAACTGCACGGCGCAGTAATCAGGATGCGCCTTTTAATTGCCATCGTTTTTGTCAAGGTAAATTTGACGTTTACGAGCGGACGGCAGCGCGTGCGTCGGCTGAAAGATACTCCTGAATAATTAGCCACAAAGTAGTCGATACGAATTCGGTATTCATTACGGCGCCATCTCCGGCCGCCTCGCGTCTTCCTTTTGCCCGCAGCGTGGAAACGAAACGAGCTTTGAGTGACGTGGCCGTTTTAGTTTTTCTTACTCGTCGGGATTAACGTATGAGAAAATCTCTCGCGAGATTAAGCAAAGCGGGGGAATCACGAAGGCGCGCGTCCGCAAAAGAGGGAAGGAGCTCTAATTTGCCACTTAATTTTTTATCGTTTAATAAAGCTGAATTAAAGTGTGTATTTTTACGTGCAAGGTGCATTAATAATCGGGGAAAATCCATTAGCGTCAACGAAATAAATGCGGAGCATCGAAACGCGCGTACGTAGCGGCGACATTTAGAGGCGAGCGCGCAACAACATCGATAATATGATTTTGTCGCTTCGGATGAAGGCTCATTCCATGCGCCGAGGTGACGTTTTCGACGATTAATAATCAGAACATTAATCTGCTCTCGTCGGCTATATATTTGTTAATGAGTGTGAAACGAGTTCCTCAAGGAATGCTCCTTGAACGCGATCGCAGGACAGCTGACTGTGGTTTTCGTATTACGATTAAACATGATTTATCGCCCGGGACTGCGCCTTCCGCGCCAGTAATTCCATCGGCACGTAATGATATCCCTGAAGAGTGCGAAAGAAAGAGAGAAAGAGAGAGAGAGACAGAGAGAGAGAGACAGAGAGAGAGAGAAAGAGAGATCTCTGTGGGCGCAAAAGCGCATCGCCGTCTTGCGGACAAAGAAACGCGGCTCTCCGACGTGCTAATTATGCGGAGCAAGCGCGACCTTCTTCGTATAACATCGGAACGCCCGACTTGGACGAGTTCCCAATTGCTCACCGTGATATTAAACGCTGCGACAAGTCGCGAAGGAGGAAAATGAGGTGCGAGCTCATATTCGTCACGTTAATGCGCGATTTTATTACGCGACCAGTTTTAATTGCACCCTTAATGACGCGACTGTTTACTTCTGGAACATTGCGCACGTTGTTTCAGATTTCCTTTTTCTCTCTCTGCTATCGTTACGCGCCAGAAAACCTGCATTTCGATTTTTTAAATCTCAACGTGATTTATGTGAATTCGCATTTTGGCCAATTCTACCGTAATTTATTCATCGACGGGCGCCCGTTCGAACGATCGAGTCGAGTTTCATCGACATGATTACCGCGTGAGATGCGGGTAAGTCCCTTTTCGCGAATCATTGGCTCCCGCGGCACCGTTTCCACGGAAGCGACATAAATCTTTGTCGTCGCCGCCGCCGCGAGGAGTCTCGTACAGCCTCGAAAGCACTTAATCACAGTTACCCTTATTGAGCTTACAGATTTATCCACGCCCAGTAGCCTCGGTCCTATCATGCCGGGCGGATGATTACCCAGCTGCGTACCAAATGATGCGCCGAGATCGGGCAGGAAGGGCACAATAAAATGCCAGAAGGCACTTCATTATGCGCGCTCGTAACGCATTCAAATAACGCGTAATAGCGCCGCGGTGTCTTCCCATGCGCGCTTTCGTTAATGCGAAGTTATACCCAACGCGCTGCTGCGACGGCGGGAGACATCGACTCCCTCGCTCGCTGCAAGTACGACGCGAACAGAAGCTGGCGTACTAACTTTCATAATTATATAGCTGTAAAGACCGCGCTTCCCCGGCTGGAAGCCTTAAATCTGGAGCCGCGGGAACGAGAACGGGTTAAGCGCGGAATAGCGTTAATAAGTCTGCGGCTCGAAAATCGGAATTAATATCGCGTCACCATTCATCTTACCGCCGGTAATTTATCCCGCTGCCTCTCTCCTGCCCTCCTCTTAAACTCATCGTTGCGCGAACTCCGCCGTCGTCCTTCCTCGGGGTATATAGCGGTGATTTTTGTTAATGCGTAATTGAATTTACGGAGCGTGTCTACTAGATTGTATCTGGGCTATAGATTTCAGCCGGGCGATAACCTTGGGAAGGCGTGGACTGCGGTTCGATTCAATTCCCATTTATAACACCGTCACATCGAAAGTGGCGCCGTAAGTATCTGCAGCCGATTGTAAATACACACGTGTCCCGCGGATCGCGGTGCACACGTACGCGGGCACGTGTACACACGTAGGGGTAACACACAGCACCGCGGTAAAATTCAATCAACTTCTTGCTTTTTTTTCTCTCTCGCTCCGCTTCACCCTCTCCCTTTCTCTCGTCTCTCCTCCGGCCGAGCCGACACTCCAGATCCCTCGTCAAATACTCGCGGATACGCGGCGTCCCCCCATGTCCCCCCCCTCCTCGTACCTATCATGTGCCGCGAGTTACGTATGCGGCGATCCTTGAGAACTATTAATATTCGTCCCATAATTGATACGTATCGATGCCGAGCGGCGCGAGAGAAAGCACGGCTTCGCCGAACAAAAGTTAATAACCTCTCGTTAATTCTCCGGACTTACTCTCTGATAATGAGCGAGCTGAACGCGCATAATAACCCTCCTCTTCACCTCGATTAGAAAAAAGAGAAACTGTATCACGAATTATCTTTAGCTTTCGGAGAGAAGAGCGAGCCACCGAGAGGTGCATTTTAAAATTATAATCAACGATGTATTATTAAAAATAAAATTAATAATAATAATAAACGATGCTTTTATTAAAAATTAAAAATCTCTCCTGCTTTTCGGTTCGTATTTTTCAAATTGTCAAATGATAAGGAAAGAAGTCTTTGAAATCAGTGCCTAGAACGTGAATGCAATGCTATTTCAAACCGACGCCTCCGATTGTCATTTAACGGAGTGGGAGTCCTCGGGCAAATGGTTAGAGCCGATTAGAGCCAGACGTTCAACCTCGCCTCTGTGACGCGTTCGCGCGTAGGCCGCGCAATGCGAATGTTAATTGTTTACCGATCATACTTTACGAAGGCCATCATTCACATGCCCTCCTCGTAAGACATGCCTCCGTACATCGATTCGACATTTTCTAACGAGTGCTCACCGCGAGATATCGGGAACGCGATCGGCAGAGCCCGAGGCGGACTCGGCCTCGAAATATCCTACGGTGATTGTGACTCAAGTCCGCCGGACGGAGCAGGTTAATTCCGCTATTACGTCCCTACCATTTCACACGGCATAAAAGTCCCATTTAATTAATTCTCAGATAAATGCGAACTAAATCGTAAATAAAACGGACGGGTCGCGGATAAAAGAGGAACCGCCGCCCGAGCCGTGTGTCGTTCGTATAAACTCGGCGTCTAGAACAGGTAGGAAGAAATCATGCAAGAATGTTCGAGGCGACGCCGGCGAACTTTGTTGCGTTCATTAAGAAGTCAGAATTAATTCCGAGTAACTCTCGCGCGTGATGGAAACGATATTCCGGAGCGGCTGCGAGGGCACGGTCCGCGAAAAGATCGAACGCGAAATCGAGGGAGATTAGTCGCGGAGCTCGCTACCGAAATTCCGATATCATCCCCGAGTAAAATGTATTGGCCAAACTGGGGCGAGTCCCCCGGATGTATCCACAGGGAAGAAATTCGTTCCGTCGTGCCGGCCAATTTACCGGCAGTATCACCAAGACATATCGAAGTTCTAAATTCGCGATTTGCACCAAAGTTCGACACTGTTTGCGCAGCATACGCCATGGTTAGTTTGTCGGTGGTCACGTGAGACCAGGTCTCACGTCTTGTACTGGTGCTATAGCTCGCATTCTGTTGGCCGGACACTTGGCGACGACCCATCCCTCATCCCTGTCGTAGCTGTCCGAGCTTCCAGGTACTGTCCAGTCACTGAACTCTCGAGCAACTTCTGTTATTATAAGTTAACCCCAGACCTCCCCCCACGCCTCCGACCCCACCATCCTGCTCAGATTATGGCCATCAGCCAGCGACCCGAGATCTGGGTAACACCGCGCCCAACTTCGCTTCGTTTGTATAAGGAAGCGTCTCAGACCATCCGAAGAATAACACGTTCGACCACTTGTCCCTTCTTCAGCGCGATCGGCGAAAGTACTTTGCTAGTTTCGATTCCGATAGTTCTCGACTGACTATATCTGCATCTAATATCGTCTATATAATAATATATACCGATTCGATAATCAATACGCGTGCTAATAGTGAAAAAAAGAAAAGAGAGAAAAAAAAAAAAATTACGTAAAAATAAAGCCTTTACACAAGTTATTTTGCGTTGAAAATCTAATTAAAATCAAATGCGCGATTGTTAATTTTAGTTTATTTAATTTGTAAATTGATAAAGGTGGAAGATTGTTCAAATTGCAGAAAAATTTCAGAAGCTTTTTAATTCATATTGTTACCAATCACTGTAAAAATTTTCGCTATAACGAAGTGCAGCGTAGAATTCGCGAAATCCGCCGAAGCGGGTATTTTGAGTAATCTGCGAGGTTAAAAATCGCGTATGCATCCGCGACTTAAAAGGATGATACACTTTCGGAGGCAGTAAATGCAAAGAGAAGACAGCGAAGAGCAGTCTTCTTTACGAGAGCGGAAAGTTGCACTGGAGATATAAAGCAAGCACGTCGCATATAACTTACAATCAGCCCGGGCTCTGGTCCGCCTTCCTCTCCGCTTCACCCCAGACGTTTCTCTAGAAGCTACTGCACGAGGTTTACCTTGAACTCTCCCGGCATCAAAGTTCGACTTAGCAGAATTTATGACAACGGTGACGCTAAAACGTGCTAACTTCCAAGTTCCACACGATTCAAGAGAATTCTTGCTGGCTGCCTGCCGAGCAAACATCGCGCGTCTGAAATATTCAAGAGACGAGCGCTAGGAACAATAAAATTTAATAAAACATACGCACCGTTTGCGCTACCGGAGTCGCGCTAAAATTTTAAGTGGTCCTGTTTAAAAAAATGAGCCGAGCGTAACGACGCGTAATACTAAATTTACTCTCCGCCGTACGCCCGGCGTACGCCTACACATGCCCGCCCGAAACAATTATTTTCTTCGACGAATTTGTATATTAATTTCGTCTGCGATTTAAATGTAAAAATATCATGTTATTCGCTAAATAGCTCGTAATTATCATCCGTATTAATTATCACGTTACTGAAATTCGGTTGCATCCCCGTACGTATCGCTGCGAGCGTTTCGATAAAAGAAGAACCTGTAATGTATTTTTGCGTTCGCGAAACCGATATGTTTTTCATGTCAATTTCGTATTACTGTTGGTTTCCTTGGCGATAAAACGGCGCGACTACTCCCCCAGTCGAACGTGACGAGTTCGCATAAAGGCTCACTTGTATGCAGTAGTGAAGGAATCGAACTTTATGGAAGACAATGCCCGAAAATAAATCGATAACTTAATTAAAGCCACCGGCCCGTTGAGAATCGGCTAATCAATTCACACAGTACCCTGTATTACACGAATACGCATAACAATCACGCTCATAAACCAGGCACGATTTCATTAACTTATCTCTTTCACCGGTATGCATGCGTGACTTGAAGAAGTAAAATCAGCCAATTATATTGCCTGTGAAAGCGACCGAATGTACCTCGTACATTTTTATCTTTAAGAGGCTGCTATTTCGCTCAAGGGCGTCATTATTATTCGTACGACACTTTATACAGTTCCACGGATAGTTGCGACGAGCGTATATTCTCTTTGCGACAATTTAACCAATTAAGATAGCATCTTCCGAGTGGATTATTCGATTTTCATAGTCGCGGTGAAGTATTTTCCCCTTCAACAACTATTGAAACGGCGGCGGTTAGTTTTATTTCAGTTGATTATGCCGTATCGATTAATCTCGAATAGCTCTTAATCAATTCGTATCTTTCCGATTGACGCTACGCTTAATCATTCGAGTGGTTTAGATGATACAGGCGACACTACCAATTATCACTTTTTGAACTGCAGCGATCGCTGCCGTTTAACTCGCTCGATGCCGTTCGATCGGCGATCCGAGCGCGCTCGGATCGTTAAGATTTCTTTGAGAGCGTTACACGCGGGGCACGCGATGCCGAGCCGAAGAATCCTTGGACGCGATGGAAGTAAAGTTACTCGCGGAGCTAGACAGAAGTGTATTTGGACGGCCGTTGGAAGGGTGACAATAGATATGCGGCGGACAGCACAATGGTCATTGTAAATCAACCATTTTTAAGATCTGACAGAATATATGTTGACTCGGCCTCGTATATCGTGTCACACACGACTTGTAGTGCCGCCCATTAAATACAGTATTATGCTATCCAACAATCGGACCGACCTTAGGCACGTAATGGTAATTGCTGGAATATAGCTCCAACACCATTTTCGGTAAGCTGTCATCCCGCAGGATATATTTTTTACGAACGTTTTCCCTCTTACGGGCGCATTTTACTTTCTTGAATTAACTGAGGCCGTTATTTGTATCATTTATTATTTTTTTTTTTTTTACTGACAGAAGATCAAACGCAAAAAAATATGCCCGTTTTCGAGAGAGTTAAATTTTGGTAATCTAATAATATTTCTATCGATAATTTCGCATACTTCTTTCCAAATCAATGAACCGTAAGCTGATTATTTGTCAGCTTTAAAACAGAAAATTGTTGCAATTTGTCGATTGCGCCGTTACATTTGCGATTTTTCATAGGCTTATTACGAGAAGGCGAAACATTTTTCCGAACAAAAGAAAATACGCAGAACAGGAAGAAGATAAACGCGGCGAAGGAGGTGAAAAGGGAAGGCTGGGGCGGGTCAAGCTGGTTGGTCTAACTGCGAGTAGACACGCAATAGACTCTCTATAATTTCTTACAAATATGAAGTGAGGCCTGTGCAATGGTAGACCGCAAATGCAGACTGGCTTTCAGCACCTCCTTTCCTCTATCTTTCTCGTGCCGCACTTTACGCGCTCTCCCCACCCCGCTCCTCTCACCTTTTGTCTTTAATCAGCGGGACTCTGATTTACGGGGAATTAAAGCGGCTCTCAATCACTGTGACAGTACTACCATCTTACCACTTCATGAAGATCGATAGATAACATTACATCGCGACGCGAACTAAGTAACATTATCGCCGTGAACAATTAAAAAAAAAAAAAAAAAAAAAAAAAAGAAAAGAAAAAAAAAAGAGAGGACGAGGCTACGGAGGGAGAAAGGCCAGCGAGCGTAAGTAAGCCGCTCTCGGCGTAATCAATCGCGGCATACCCTAATAATCAAGCACATTGGCGCACGATTTTTTTCACGTTGACTAACGGCGCCGCGAGCGGCGCGGATATTATTATCGGGCGAATATGTAATTAGCATTAATCCAGAAATCATTATTAATTGTTCGGTGCTCACGGGGCCGGCAGCCCGGGCAAGCGCGTCTTTTCTAGTTGCGCGTGCAAGAGTAAAGCGCCTTTTCTCCTCTCTCTCGCTCGTGCAAACTAGTTATCAGCGAGCAGGTGACCCGAAAAGGATACGCTTTGCGCTGATTTCTAACGTAGGTGAGCTCGTAAATCTATTCGTCGACAGGGCAGCCGGTCTATATCGCGCGATCACAAGGACGTTAATTAACGGACGACTAATATATCGATTACTTACCCCGGATTGCGATTACCGCTTAATGCGAAATTATGGCTTCCCGGCTCTATAGGGTTTCGCGTTCCGCATGCGTTTTGCAACCTACTGGTAACCTAAGGCATCGAAGGCAAGTTTCTCGAGTAGTGAGGTAATCATAAGCAGGTGCCACTCACAGATGGGTTATGAAAATAATTTACACTTAATAATATACTCTTTAATTACAACGCTTTGATTCTCGCAAATCTCAAAGTATTAACTCCCGCCTTATTACTTTCGTTCTTATTATATCCCCGCGATTTATGTAACTCTCACGACGCCGAGTTCCTTACAAATTATTAGATTCCTTTTTATGTTCTTATACTAAAAAAAAAAAAAAGAAAGAGAAAAAGAAAAGAATAAAACCTGTAGCATTTATCTCTACGTGTTTCGTTATTTACCTCAATTATTTCGTGGAAAAAATTCGTAAATTGAAAATGCCGGCAACATTTATCGCGCCGATAGTAATCGTTATATCCTTTACTTGTATTTGTTAAATACGATACATACGCGTTATCTGCAGAAAACCCCTCGCGCATTAAAATCCCCAAGTTGAGAACCAGCGAAGTAACCCGTAAGTTAGAAATCCAAACGGTAACAAGAGGTTACGTTTAGGGGCAGTAAGCAGTAATATATTCCGTCGGAGAAGTGAAGCATGCATATTCTAGATATATTATAAATAATTACTCAATTATATCTTTGGAAAGGCAATGAATAAAGATGTCTGTTGCCGAGCTGTAGGCAAGGAGAGGGCCGGCGAGCTAATAAAAAAAACTTGCGTTGAATATTCAAACGCAACAAACTAGGTACACGGGGGGGTGCTAGAAGGTGGACGGGGGAGAAGGAGAGGGAGGGAGGGAAGCTTATTTCAAATGGAGATCCATATTATACCCTCTTCTTACCAGAACGTACTTTTGTTCCCAGATTTCGCGATTTTCGCTGTACTCGAGCGCGGCTGCGGCGGTGGAAAGGGGGAACGTGCTTGAATTTCTAAACGGCACTCCGGGCCGCCTGTAAACCTCGCAATAAACGCGATCGTTTTATCGATGACTAATTATTGCATTAATTGATGCTCTCGCGAGAAACGCCTGGCGCGTGTATTCCGCGTCGACTGGTTTCGCGGCGTCGATACCGCTACCGAGAAGTGTCAAACGCGGATCAGACGCGCGAGAAGCTTTAATTCTCGAGGTATCGGAGACGTGCGCGATTCGATTCGCGGGCATTATAATTTCTCGATGCCGATAACGGCCTGGTCGGGCGACGGTGACGCGCGCGAAAATTTATACGATCAAATGGATCCACGAGGGCCCGGATAGTGACGAAGCGCAGGTACGTGACACAATTTCGAATTAAAGTCGACGAAATCAGACGAGTCTTCGATACGCCGCCGAGATATTATGAATACAAATGCATCGCGTTTCTAAATGCAAACTCGGTAATCTTACGGCAACTGGCATCAAGAATAGCGGGAACATATTCCGTACGTATTATATTATATGTATAAATATACAATAGAAATTTCTATTTTCACTATTCGCAGATCGACTTCAAATTTGTCGAAACGATCAAGAGAAATTGGTAGTCGGGAAATGATTTGATAGATTACGATACCCTGTATAAATATTCGGAATATATCCGCGCAATCTATTCGGGGATGGTGTACAAAGCTAACTAAAAGTTTCTATTTCGGTTTACCTGATATGTCCGATTCGCCGTTTAAAGATTGAGAAGACGCGTTTAAAGCGGCGACCGACCGGCACCGCGGTAATCCGATGCCTTTGGGGGCCAGCCGGCGCGAATCGTTAACGTAATTCGCGCGAATCATTTTGTCCGTTAGCGAGCCGCCTGCTACTTCCCCGCATTCACGCTCGTTGCCACATAAAAAGGTCGAAAAACTTTATTGGAGCATAAATTTGCCCGGGCGGACACGATAACTTTAAAATATTACGGAAATGAAAAGCTTTCGCCGACGCGTGCAATGTTTGCCTCCTTTTCCGCGAAAGATAATGCAACTACGGGCCGGATTTACGGGACGTTGTTTTGTAAGTGGACCTTTCTCGTCGGCGAAAGATACCGTGAATTTAAAGCCGGCTGAGCTACTTTTTCTCACTTGTTTCGCGGCAAAACGTACCCGGCGGTGTTTTCTCACGGAATACAACGGGACACATTTTTAACGCATCGAGCGGCGGCTTCGACGCGTTCCGATTTTGCCTCGTCTTATTATCGAGCTCGATACGCAAGTGCCGCGCAGTCCGCCGTCGGCGATAACAATAATTAGCGCGTTACACGCCCAGCGAATATATGTTATCGTTGAGAATAACGGCACTCAAGCGTATCTTAGATCGCGCTTCCCTAAAATCATAACGAAGAGATTTAGCGCCGGTGAAATTATTTCGTCGCAACATAACGTATGTAATGATCTTCGCTCGCTCCGAAATAATATTGTCTTTGGTCTAAATTGGACTGTAAACTTCCTGGAAACGTCGAACACGAGAGCACTTGATATATCTCCGCGGGACTGTGCGCGCACTCGAAGTCAAAGAAACCCGTCGTCTCCGATATTTCGCGCATGAACGAAACAAATATTTTCATAAGACGCCGGGGCTTAAGAATCGGCATTTCCGCCCCGACGATTTTCCGCATGCACAGATAGGGCCACCCTCTGGCCGGACGTGATTGGCTTCTGATAGAATTACGAAGGGTGAACACACGGGACTGCTACCCCAATCCTATGATGTGTGCATGTATGCGCGTTATGTACGTGTATTCATATGCGCTCGCGCGCCTGGCACCGTTCAAATACACGTGCACGCACACATGCATGCACACATACTGAAAGAACCACAAACGACCCTCGCTTAAAACAAAGGACGGAGGATGCTGCGTCGGTCCGGCGCATCTTCATATAGTCGGGATCATATTAAGTTTATTTTTTGTCCTTTCGCATGGAAACGGGAAATTGATGAGGTCCTTTCTATGGTGTATAGGGATGGAAAGGACGGCCGTTGTGCGCGGCTCTCCGTGTTCGGCGGCCGTAAGAAGCAGCGACGTCGATCGTTTCATTACGCCGAATAGAAATTGCCCGCGATGTATGTATATGCATGACGTTTAATTCAGGTCAATTTTACTGCAAATTTGGCTCTAATATTAGATCGGCGTTATTTATGAATTACATCTGAACAGAATTATACATTGCGACAGAATTACACATGCACATACATTTACTACAGTAACGAGATGAATTTAACTCGAGCGAGACAAAGTATCCGAATATTTCACAGCGATTTAAATATTAATTATTATTTAAATAAAATTTTATTTGTACACATTATTTAAATAATTTTTAATAATAATAATTCCAAATATTTACCGATATATTTAATTTATGCCGCGCAAGGCGAACGGATGCAAGATAAAAGATGGTGTTGCCGCCTAACGCGTCGGACGTGGCAGGGCAGGGGTGCGAATGGGGTCCCGAAATTGAAAGATTCGTACGGCATTCATGCCAATTTCCTTTCGATGCGATTTCATAATTTTATTGGCAATTTACGATCCATTTACCGCCCGCGTACGAGTCGCGCAGCCGCTGCTTTCGCCGCCTTCTCGATCGCGTTCCGCCACGACCTACCGCTTCTTCCTCGCTCGCGTCACCCAGATTCGGGGGTCACGATTTTAGGGTTACTCTCCGAAACGGAATCTTCGTCCGAACGAATTTACGAGTGACGGCGCGCTGATTCGATGTACGACTCGATCCACGAAGGGTCTTCCCGAGGGGGTGCTCGCGTAATTACGCAGTCCTAAAGCGGGCGAATATTATCGAAGCCTCGCAGTAAATGTAATTTGAAAATCCTTTCGGGGTTTCCGTCGGATGGAAGGTGAAAATATTTTTTTTTTTTTTTTTTTTTTTCCCTGCGATATCGCCCGTTAGTAACGCCAATGAATTTTGAATACCGCGAATGGAATATTATCGGCTCGTGTTCCGGAGTTTATAATGCACTTTATCATCAATGAATTTCATCCGGCCAGTTGCTACCTTTTTGTGAATTATTATTTAATGCTCTCTCAACGACTTTGGTACAGAAAAGCAACTCTTTGGCATCTTCGATGTCTCGATAGCATCGTACTATTTTTTATGCCAGAAACTTGAAGTCACGATACAACTTTACTATTAATAAAATAATTAAATATATTTATATCTTTGTAGAGTCTAATGTCGACTTGTTATTATCTTCAGAAATCTTTATATATATAACTATTGTTATTATAATATCAGATATCAGATTATAATATCACTTTTTATCTCGAAATATTCTTTAAAAAATAAAAATAAGATGTTGCATCTCGGACGTGAAAATTTTTTACTTATCTCATTGTCCCGGTTTGTGGAATTTAATTAAAGCAAAGAATTTTTTCTTATAAATTTGAGCCACACTTTTTGGTTTAATTGAGGAAGAGCCGTTAAAATAGTTATCGAGATGCGTCGGGATCGCGCGGCTCTCACCCTCTTGGAGGATACTTTTCGATCCGCGAGGAATCACGTTCGGTTAAACCGTCTATTTTCACGACGGACTGTACCCGCATGCCAACAGCGTCGGTCGCCTGAAAGTCGAGCACATCATTTTATCTCCATGATAAATACGCTACATTTTATGCGCATTATTTTGCGCCCCCTCCATCCGCACGTGAGAGCTGCCCAAACCTCCGATCCGTCTCCCCGCGTGTCCCCGCGCAACCCCGCTCGCCTCCTCGTAGCGTTTCTCACCCCCTCGAGCGACACATACGTGCAACGCGGTTGTATCTCTCCATGCTCGTCGTTCGCAACCCGACGACCCGCTGCCCCGTCGCCCTCCGGCCTCTCTCAGCACCGCCGCCTCCTCCGCCACGTCCTCCAACCCCTTCCTGTC
Organism: Cardiocondyla obscurior; assembly: GCF_019399895.1. Lineage (NCBI taxonomy): Eukaryota > Metazoa > Arthropoda > Insecta > Hymenoptera > Formicidae > Cardiocondyla > Cardiocondyla obscurior. The sequence continues at coordinate 7,296,103 of NC_091870.1, read as the reverse complement.
CTGCTCTCTCGCGTCCGTCCGTCCAGCCACCGCCACCCCGTACACAGCCCATCTTTTTTAATGTTAGGCAGTTATAGCCGCTGCGCGCAGCGCGAGCTGTCCCTCTTCCTTTCTCTCTTTCTCGCTGCCGCTCTACCTCGTTCCGTCTATTGCGCTCTGCGCTTCTCGCTCTTTCCCGCTGTCACTGTCTCCCTTTCCCTCGCCCGCGCGCTCTTTTGAAAAAAAAAAGAAGAGGACTTAGGTCAATTTTTATCACACAAACCGGCCGACCGAGCGGCGCCCATAAAAAATGCCTCTTTACGTATGGCGATTGGTCCGCAACGGGCTTCGGGGGTAATGCCGAACCGCTCTCTTTTTTCTTCCTCCCCTCGCGGCCTGCCCGCCGCCGTCGGCGTCTCTTTCCGGCACGCATCCTCCGGCACTCTTCCCGTCCTTTTCGTGCGCTCTCTTGCGCTTCTCTATCTCTTTCGCCCTTTCCTCTTTTTTTTTCAACGCGGGGAAAAAATGCGCGCCGCCCGTCGATTGGTCGAGGGGACAGATGACGTAGTGAGCGACGTGCCACCCCCCAGCTTTGGGGGTGGGGATGCACGCGAGACGGTGGTGAGAGGGCGCGCGGTTGAGTGCGAGCGCCGGCACCGACGGGTGCATATATCGAGGGGGTGTTGCATGCTAGGGTGCGCGAGGGGGAGGGTGACAGGGAGAACCTCAGATCGAATTGGAAATATTATTATACGAAAAGAGCCCTCGGAATCTCCGTGCGGAAAGAAAGAGGGGAGGGCTCTTGACTCGCGCACCGTTTCTGAACGCGATTCGATCCAGATCGATACGCGCGATATCTTTTATACAAATTCATTACTTAATAATATCTCTTCGCATTACATACCCACCCGCGTAATTACCGTGACAGAAAATAATAATAATAAAAAAAAAAAAATTGTATAACAGATTTCAAAGTTTAAAAAAAAATTTAAATAAATATAATATGCGATATATTTTTCAATATCACAAAATCTCATCTCAAGCTGACGATCTTAGGTAAAATCCCGCAACCGGAATTAAATACGGTGCTCGAAAAGCTCGTTTCGAAAAGGCGCGCGTATTATCAATGCGAGGGGGAGTAAATAGCACATTTGGCATCCCGATGTCAGACTGGTCAGTCAACTTGTTGAATTTCTCGCGGGCGAACCGCGTCTATCTCCGGCGGCTTAAAACAGTCCTAAAACATCGCGGCAAAACACATCTCGCGAAAAAGGACGGAGCGGGCTGGTATATACAGTGCGGATGCATAAAGCTTTCGGAAGGTACGAGCTGTCGGCGCGATCGCAGGAGAATCGAACGCCGGCCGCCGCGACACAGTCGTACATTTTCGTCCGCGCGGGCAGGTATTTGTTTAGCCAGCACCTCGATATGACATGATCAGCGCATTAACCCCGCTCGCATTTTTCCATCCGCGCGGTCCTCTTCTGGCTGGCGCCTGCCTGGGATGCGTTTTTATCGATTCGTAGACCCCTGCCCCTCGCGACGGCGCCCGTGTATCTGTATGTCCACCTCCACACTGCCAACGTACAAAGCATCGATAGAGAAGCATACAGATTGGACCGGGCGTCCCTCTTTTTCGAACGCAAGCCCTCCCGCACCCGGGGACACCCGTCGCGGAACTTCCGAGAGAGCCCCGGAATAATAAGGCCTCGTGTAGCCCACGCGTGTTCCCCTTATGCTCTTTTGCGCTGTTTTCGTAAATACATCCCGCGGCGGTCTCGGAAATACATACCGGCGTTTGTTCCTTACTCGGACTATGTTTTTCGCATTTAACGCTGAATCACGATCCTCCACCTGTTAAGTTAATAATTCGGGGATTTCCATTGGGGTAAACTTCGACCGCGACACTTTCGAGCCTTGGCTTTATTACACGAAAAACAAAAAACAAAAAACAAAAAAAAAAAAAGAAAATAAGAGCGATTTTATTAAAAAATAAGAAACTTCAATAAATGACTAATATTGCTACTACCATGGAATTAAAAAATCCAGAAAATGTTGAGAACATTAAAGGATTATAGGATCGATGAAAAAAAATATTTTTATCCTAGACAAACGCGCGAATCTTCGCCATAAAAATCGTCTTGCTGAATTTTGAAGCGAACGTAAATTAAAAAAAAAAAAAAGAAAAATAAAAAATAAAAAATAAAAAAGAGAGAGAGAGAGATCCTTTTTGCGATCGCTCGGGCCATTCGCCGTCGAATTTTTTAAAACCACTTTAAATTTACCACCGGGCTGTAAAAGGTGGATAATAAGTTTTATGGGCCGTGCCCATCGACCATCTGCGATCCGTCATAGGCTGGCATCCGCGTTACGTCCGATTCGCTGCCGATACATCGTCACGGACGTAACGTGCAGGGGACGGTGTAACGTTACATCCGGTCGTGTCCGGCGTATTTCCGGTATCTGCGGATATGTCGAAACACGCGGGATTGTCCGCTGCTCCCGATCGTCTCCAATCGATGCGACGCGATAAAGGGAGGGTTTCCGGTGCGAGATGTCGGACTCAGGCGGAGCAAAAAGATCGACTGGAGAAAAAAGCAGGAAGTCGGCCGCCGCGGTCGGGGCTTTTATCGCTTACGGAAGTGCCAAACACCTGTGGAATAACGGCGCGGCCAAGTACATCGTTGGCGAAGAAAAACGAAAGTATTTAGCACGCGAGAGAACCCGCAAGATAGGGTTTTATTGCTCGCTGCCGGCGTGCCGGTCGTTCATATGCACGCGCGGTACATACACACGCGGAGGAGTAAGATCGATACGTTCCTCCGTCTCGATCCCGGGCGCTAGCAATTGCCGCGGAGCCTGCGGGAACTGAAAGGAAAAGGAAAAAAAAAAAAAAAAAGCGCGTCCCACTTCTCCGTATAAACGTATATTTTACGCGTCTGAATGGATTCTTCGAGCGCGGTTATTAAGGGATCATTTTTACATCCATGAAACCAATCCAGCTGCGGCTGCAGGATTAGAGAACCGCGGCAGTGATAAAAGTCTAAAAACTCCAGCGGGGTATCGAACTGTAAGTAACAAAAAGATCGCGGACGAGAAAGCTCAAGTCCGGGTCAAATGGTAGCTTGATCGGATTACATTGCAACACATTTCGCGGGCTGGTAAAGTTGGAAGAACACGGGAGCAACGGTAATCCTCGGCGAATCGGGAAGGGGAGGAAGCGCATAAAAGCGATATTCGGCAAAGAACCGAATCCTAGACGAGGCCGAGCACGTTGCCGTAAGGAGGAGAATCAGAGGAGAAGTAAGGGCGAAAGGGGGGGGGAGGGGGTGGCATAAGCATAACAATCGGGGTATATAGAATCGGTTGTAAAGTCAAATGCGATACTTGGCTGACCATTTCTCGTTGGGGCTCCCCCTCGCACTTTCGGGCTTCGGGATCGGCCGTCGGCCCGTAACCATGGTAACCATGGTAACTCAAGCTTATAATGATCTTCTACCAGCGGTCCAGAGTCCGGCACCCTTCTCACTTACCGACACACTCGACAACCGCCCGCAATCGCCGCGCCGCTCCGCGCATCCCCCCTCGGTGCCGCATAGGAAGCCCTACACACCCGCACGCTCATCTTATTACAATAAAGTTATCGCAAACTTCGTTCCGCAACGTTAATCACCGTCTACCTATCTTGGAAAGTATTAGCGGAATAGGGGCCATTAGAAGACGGTGCGGCCGGGCGTCATTTACAAATCTCACAAACGGCATTGAAAATGTTGTAAAAGCAGCCGCCGCGATCTCTTTGTTACCGTCTCGCCTCGTTTTCGCGGGTGGCGCGAATCAGTGACAAAAAACCTTGCGTTCATAAAACTCGAGCTTAAAGCACGACGTACGATGGCGTTATGACATTTGCGGATTAATTGGGCCATTAATATTAACCGTTGAACGATTGTCGCGTATGCCCGCGTCGTGAAAAACGCGCCAAGTTACCATCGCGCGAGAGGCCTCTTGAAAAATTCAGGCCGCAGCTCAGCGCGTCCGCGGAAATTTCGCGGTAATCCAAATGCAAAAAACCGCGCGCTTTTCTGAAATTCAACGTATTACCGCCGCGCTTGTCTCCGTATTAAGAGACAACGCTAAGCGAGTTGTTTCCGTACAAGAGCGAGGCGTTGTAGCGAAACGCCCCGGAACGTGGAAAAAAAAAAACGAGCCTTAACTCAATCTGTGTACCGCTACTGAGAGAGCCTGCGAGCGCCAACGCGGCGGCCTATCAATTTTTCAACAGCAATTCTCATTGCGGTGAAATTTTATGCCATAAAAAAATAGGAGTGTTCTCACCCTTCCTCGGCAACATTACATCGGGCCTCTGTCGGGGAACGGCAGTAATGTAAAACGCATTCATTTCAACGTTCCTGCATTCGTAATGTCGCGTCCTGGTATTTTAATCAGAAGCGTAACTATAAAAATTACGTGCTCGTACATACGATCGCGCCCGGCACAGGGCATTAAATTAAGAACGAATGATTTTTCCCTGGTCTAACGAACGTGAACGTTCCCGATAATGCATCTCGAAATGCGATCGCGAGGAAGAAACAAGGGCAGAATTACGAAATTAGCCGGCCGCGGTATTTCGGTCGCGCAACGCGAGTTAATTATCTCGTTCGTCCCACGAGTGTCAATAACTTTTTCGTAAGTGCCTAGCGCGAGATGAATTGGCGCAATTGCTTGTGAAATAAATAATTTTCTATTTATGGCGCCGCGAACGGGCGAAGGGAGGGAGGGAAAAGGGTGGTTTTATACATATAAGGCGGGAAGACGTTCGTCGCGTCTCGATACCACGGGCATCACTAATTAAGATCATTTCTGTGCGATCACGGCGAATAATTTGATCTTCTTAATCATTGGACATTCATCGCATGAAAGAGTCTTGATTTTAAGTGCGGCCTCTAATAATTTGTAATAACGATGCGCCTCTTCACCGGTCTGTCATTATTTCGCGGGGTTACACGCTCGTGCAACGGATCATCCCTCCCCCTCCCCCCTCTTCCACCCTCGCGCCCGCGCGAGCCACTTATGCAAATCATCGGAGGGTTAATTCCGCCCCCTTTCTCTCGTATTTCCTACTGCGTCCGACGTTATTATACGTAGTAATTTTCGCCGACAAGATTTTTATGGTCTGTGCGCGCACTAAGCGGAACGGAATATAACGCATTTATATGAATCAACCCTCTTCTGATGTAAAAAGGCTCTTTGTTTTCTGCCTTCTTCTCTTTTTTTAACAAACGCATTCTTACGACGCTCTCTCTCTTTTTTTTTTTTCCCCTCCCGACAATGAAACGATGGAACGCTGCCGCGTCGCGAGGCTGCCATCATTATTCACAATGTATACCGACACCGAATAAATTCAGCTTCGGGAATTAAACACTGTTGTCTGGTATTTTCAGACTGGCGGACACTTTGGCGAAATTTTAGGAAAAAAACATGTGTACGTCAGGGCGTGTGTGCGCACTGCGGAGCGAGAATGAAAAATGGACTTTAAAATCGAATAGCTCCTGTCATATTATAAATTGAATTTTGGCTTCGGGAGCGTGTACCACCGAGATTTTTTTTTCTCCGTTCGCACGGCGCTTTCTCTTTTCCGCTTCCCACGAATTTAGCGTTTATACATATATATATATATATATTTATATATGTATATATATATACATACATACATATACATACGTATGTATATATACACATGTGTGGATATATATATATATTTTTTTTTTTTTTTTTTTTGAACGTCAGTCGCGGCCACGTCGAATATTTTTGACGAATTGATAATGAACGCCCGCGGGAGGAACGGCTTTCTCGAAAGTTGGCACGTAACGCCGTTGACTGGCGCGAGTTTGTCGGCATGACGTCGTCGAATTTATCGCTCGACGCTCAACGAATTTATAACCGTAGAATTACGGTGTATCAAGTATGCGCGGACGATCATTACGTTTACGAGCATGGGAGAAGTATCGTGCCAAATCGGACGATTAATGTTAATTAGACGCCGGTGTGTGAGTTTCTTTTTTTAATCTGCAACTCAACTTCGATGTTTTACAACTACTGCAATTGAGGAATTTTTTTATTTTTTTACTTTATTTTATTATTTTTTTTTTGTAAAGTTATCTTGATGCAATATACAGCGAGCTCTATCTTTGCCGACCCCTTTTGTTTCTACTCCGTTTTTTCGCAATGGAGGAAGGGAAGCGTTTTATTCGCAAGAAAAAACTCGGACAGAGCCCCGCGTCACGTCAACCGTCGTACAATATCTGCCGCGCAAAATTGTTTGTCGAAACGAGGTACAAATCACGCGACCGCATCAATCTCGAAATCGAGGACGTCTAAAATAGCCCGTTCTCGCTTTATAGCTTAAGGCGACGTCTATCCCGTGTGCGCGCCCGCGATGCTAAACAAGCGGATGATCACTCTCGGTGAAGTTCGAATGGACTTTAATCTCCACGACATATATTAATACATCGCGGGCTTGGTAAATTATATTAATTAAATTTCTGCCTGTGTTGGTACCGATACGAATGCGCGTTCCGCTCGGCGTCGTAACTGGAACGAATGGCACCGTCGATAGTAAGCAATGGGATAATTACTTCTGGAACGCCTCGTCTACTAAAGCAGATACGTGTTTCTGATATTACACGAATATATTATACCGGCGTTCCCTGCGCAGATATTAATGCCGCTTTCGTCCGTTTGGTACTTCGTAACGTGCACTTAGAGTTTTCTTTTTCGAGTCTCGGAAATGTCGAAAAAAGAAACTAGTAATTTATGTAAAACTATGCAAGATGGAAAATACGTCATTTTATTATCGCAAAGTGCAAGTCCCGTGTTAATAATCCCGTTAAAAGAACTCCCAGAAAAATTGTAAATTATAATTTTTTAAATCATGGTACACTGTTCTCGCGTCTGAATTATTTGCAATTATATGCAAAATGTTTCTTTTCTTTTCTTAATTTTTTTTTCTTGTCAATTTTAAACATATGTTTTACGCATAACGAGCTGCTGTATTAAATACTAACCCTACTATCAATAATTGCGCTTGAAATTTTCTGACTAATGTCTGTTTTCTCCTACATTATATCTTCCTTTCCGTAAACTTGTAATTTAGATGGTGACGCCACTGAAATATAGCGTAACGTTCACGCATATTACAAGAACGCTCCGTACTTTATTAGGCGCTCCGGATGGAGATCAGAGAAAGAGAGAGAGAGAGAGAGAGAGAGAGAGAGACCGACTGACATCCCCCTTCACGAGGGCGTAATAGAACACCTCCATTTCCAACGGTGGCGTTATCCGGCACTGCCTGTCCTCATTATGCTAAGCACTAGAATCGATAGCATTAGAACGGCGGACTTTGCCCGACCGCGCTTCCCTTCTCTCGCCGCCCCCGCCGACGTGGCAACGACCTTCCCCGTCGTCCGATTTGCGTGCAACCCTTTCGTTCCCGCAATCACGCCGGGATAATCAGTATGCAAAGTCCAACCCGGTCCAACATGGACGATTCGCTGTAATGCAAAACGGCCCGAACGGCCGGGGTGTTCGATTCCCGTCGGGGGATACCGCTTGCGAGCGGCGCGAGAAACGCCGTGGACCGCGGCGCGTCTGTAAAACCGAGCCGGGAAAACTGAGAAATGACCAATTTATCATTTTCGTTCGCGGCCGTCCGCGCCCGTTAACCGATGCGCATAAATTGCGAAACTCGGGGTACGCCGTTCTAACCGCCGCCGCCGCCGCTACGCCGGCCACGACGATACGTCGGATCGTGCTTGCGAGCGAATCATGGAATTTTAATAATATTCTTACCATTTCGGAACGACGAATTGTACTCGTGAGAGTTCCGCGGCGCATTTTCTTAGACGCACAGATCGTTAAAGCTTTGGAATATCTTTAAATTGTTCAAATTGTAACAACGCTCGGAGAAATTAGGAGAGACTCTGTGCTCTGCAAGCACTGCTAATAAAAATTCGAATAATAAAGATTACGGCTGTCTTAGAGAAGTTATGATGAAGTAATCGTTTACCGCTTATTAAGAGCAATATTTCTACTGTGCAATTTTTTTAAACAACAGAGAGAGCGAGAAAGCGAGAGAGAAAGAAAGAGAGAGAGAGAGAGAGAGAGAGAGAGAGAGAGAGAGAAATAACGAAAAAGAAAGAAAAAAAAAAAAAGCAAAACGTATCGAACGGCAGAGATACGAGAATGTAGAATAAATAATATATGATGACCCGTAACAAACGATCGGAACGGCATTGTTGAGCCAATTTCTCCGACGAATCGTTCGACTAATCTTTAACACCAGAGAGTGAGATATTACAAACATGTACGTTCGGTATTTTCCGCGTACCGTCCTGCCATTACATTTTTGCTTGCAATATTTACGTTAAAATCTCCGAGATTAATTAAAAGCTAGTATTTCTTTTTTTTTCCCTCTGTTCTAATCAAATGCAATTTATTCAAAGGGCGAAATAGTTGTTACGAAACTTAACACATCTTGTCCTGAATCCGTATAACGCAAATATTAATACCCCACTTCTTAATACGTAAAATGAAAATTATAATTCAGCTCCTCTCAATTCAGAATTCACCTGCAGCGTATAAGTACTAACGGTGGAGGTCGAGGCGAAGCGCTGGCCAAACCGAGAGACATTTGCATCCAAGTGCCGTCCGTTAGCAATCCTAGCCCAATAATCCCTGTTCCACGTCGTCTATCGGCAGACGCTATCGGCTAATGACAAAACTACAGGCTCCGACAGTGGCGCATTGGCCGCGCACGGTGTGGACGTCGGTATCAAGTTGTTGCCAGTCCAGTTCAGTTGGACCCTCGCTTCGCCGACCGAATGATAATTTGCAATACCCTCTTCTCTTCCTGCGTGTTCCATCTACTATACTCTATCGGCGGCAACGCCACCACCTCCACCTCTTCCAGGCCGACCCCTGCCGCCGTTCCTCGCCGATCTGGCCCCGCGGTACCCGCCGTGTCCGTCCCCTCTACGTTCATGTCCACCCTTTGATTACGTCATACCCCGCGCAACCCCCCCCGGTCCCCAATCCTCTAATTATATTCACTCGGTGCTCCGACTCTCCGGCTCCAGGGGGTCCAATTCCGTTCACCTTTCATTACGAACTGGCTGCGATTCCAGCGATCGAACCAGCTGCGTTTTTCTCTTCCCGCCTCTGTCGTGGTCACCTTCATCCGAGTCATCTCGTCTCTGTCTTGCTCGACAGGCGTCGGTACCTGCATTCGGCGACAGGGTGGCACGTTCTCTATCTCGCTCTCTCCTTCTCTCTCTTACTCCCGATATCCGACCCTCGTCGTCGGTACATGTGCGGCCCGCGACGACTACCGGATGGGAAACGGTATCTCGGAATTTCCGCGTGCGTGCTGAGCGCCGGCCATGTGATCCGAGCGAAGGGAGAAGGATTAAGTTCCTCGATAACCGTGCCGCAAGTCTGGCTTAACCGGTCGACAATCGTTGTAGCGAGTTATGTCACGTCGGTTCTTCGCGGTCGGATTTTCTCTTATTTTTCATTCTTTTCCATTTTGTTCGGCTGCTTCTCCGTTTAATGACACGACGCAGGGAGTTGTGAAAATACGCGAGCGACAAACGAGAGATTTGAAAGTCACGGTGCGCTCTAATACGAACGAAAATTTATACAGAAGAATAAATAAAAAAAAAAAAATTAAGAAAAAAAAACATAAAAAAATAAAAGATGTACTATCGCGATTTTTAATTGCTTAAAATTAATTTTGCGAATAGCTTTTATAACTACCTAGAAGAAATCATGTGCGTGCGTAGCGCGCGCTTTTTTCTAAGAGACCCCAATCCAAAGTACAAAATAAGAAAAAATTATTTGACTTACCCAATCTGCTGAGCTACGGCGGAGTTGTTGAATCCGGTGACTGTAACATAAAATAAAAAATATTATTGTAGACATGACGATATATCAGTTAATAAATTTAATAAAAAGAAAGTTAAAGTTTTTTTTTAATAAATATTTTATAAAAAAAATTAATTCTTACTTAAAAGTTGCTCCGCCGATGCCTGATGCCCCCCGGGCCTGCTCCTCCTCTCAGATGCTGCGTCGATCTGTAACAAAAAAATATATATATATAATTTAATAAACGGCAACAATAGAATTAGGTAATTTAGGCGTTACACAAATTTTTTATAGATAAAATGTATCATAAATCACTGTGTAATACAACTAGTATAATATCAGCATTTGAAATACGAACGAAACTCAAAACTAGATTCCAGAGCCGCGATATTTCGCGCTGTACGTCAGAATTATCAGCAAGACAATACGAGATACGTGCGAAGGCTTGCATGCTTTTCGGCGCTTAGACATAGTAATATTCAAAAGAAGGGGCGTATCGCCGGTTGCTGCGGCGGCATATCTCGGTATTGGATTATTCAGACGTGTTGATTATAAACTAATAGGCCCTGAAATATAGAGATATTATGCGTGACGCCGCCAGTTATTACTTCATAATTTAACGGCAAATTATTAAGGAAGGAAGTGTCTGTCTGTTCGCGTAAGAAAGCTTAGCTGCGGCCTGTGGAAGATTTAGGAGAACCGCGCATCGCGTTTCTACTTTTCACAATGCGAAAAATGTTATACTTATTTCGTTCGCAATAATTGTTTCGACGAACGAGCGACATTCGCTGATGTTAAAAAATATTTATATTACGTAGACAGTTTAGCGTTAAATTAAAAAAAAAATTTAATTCGCCGAGAAGTATCGATGTTAATTAAACGATAGATAAAATGATCGCCGTCGTATTAGGCTGCCAACATAATTACCAAGAAAATTACAAGTGAGCCCCTTCTGTACTGACGTATAGAATCGACATTCTACATAGGAACGTGGATAGTTAAGGCCTCCTTAGCTTCTGCAGCGAGAATGCGGAGGAACGTCGAGCGCCCGGTTGTCGCGGTCGCCACGGAACTCCATTATTACTCGCCAATTAGCCATGATTAAAATATTTGGGCATCTCGCGTGCATCCAGAATATTAATATACACGTGATCCGCGGCGCACGGAAGCGGCGATTATATGGAAATGCGCGAGCGATAGGAAGGAAAGCCCTCCTTCATTGATTAAATAATCCCACAAAAGCTTTCGTTAATGACTTATTTATTACGCCAATTATGTTCGACCTATTAGCCGTGGTGTGCACGCGCGTGTGAAGCTAACGCATCCAGATATCACACCCGATCGTAAATTTCATCGAAATTACCCGAAAATCGTCGTTAATTGCGTATTTATACGCGCCGTTAGTCACTCAATCGGTTAGTTTTATGATGACGCGTGGTTTGCGCATCACGTAGGTATTTGATAAAACGCTCCGGTATACCTATTCTCATATGCTCGAGATAATCGCTTCCACTCACATTATCGCGAATCGAAGCTTCGATCATGGAAAACAATTTCGGACCTGATACGAGTCTCTTTCAGCCCGGGCGATAAATCTTCGGATATAATATTCAAGTTTCATTTTTCATAAATCGGTTTATCTTTTTCACTCGGCGAAAACGGCCGGTTGTCTACGTGTGTATAATCATTTTTGTATTTCGCGTAAGTCAGCCCGGTCGAACGTACCGCGGAATATACTTAAATCAATTTGCAAAGAGCTTTAGTAAACAGGTCGCGTGGAATTTTTCTTTCTCTTTTAAACGCGTGACTCCCGCGGATGACAATTTGTATATTAAGAGATAAAATTAAATTAAATTGTTAATTAAATAACGACAATGGCGCTTCGGCTTACGCGAAAAGCTTACCTCGACTTGGAACGGAGGTTACCTTCTTTCTAATCGTTGTTTCAATTTTAAAACGACCGACGGCTGTTAAGGCGACGAAAATCAATCCCGTCAAATTAACATTACGTCAATTCACGCATCGCGTAAGCGTGATCGGATGAATCGCTGCGCGCAAAATTACACCATACTTTTCACCGTTCACGCGTAATCTTAGTCGGTGCCGCATAAATTGCACGGGAAAATCGTTAGGCATAGTTTCTCTCGCCCGGCGAACCTGTCAGCTTGGAAATTACGCGAGCATTCTTTGAACTTTCGGCCGGCTATAACTCAAAACTTTCGGACCTAATCGATATCCACGGACAGGCCTCTTCGAAAATACATTCGTCTTAAAATAAGGGGCGCTCGCGATCTCAAAATATAATCTATTCCCTTCCGTGGAATTTCGGCGACGGTCAGAATGATTCCTTCAACAATCTCGAGATAATCTGACGCGCGCGTGCTAAAGCTGGCGTTCGAGCACCCGGTTTTAGAAATATCTCGTAGATATGTCTTGAGCCCCGGATAGGGTTTGACCCGACGTTCTTGTAATGGACGTCCAGTGGTCGAATTTAATTCGAATACGGTATGGCGGCTAGGGTGACGGCCCGGCCAGAAACAGAACCAGAAGAGGGTTGCTAAATATTCAAGCATTACGGCTCTGCATAAATTCATTTCATTATAGCGCCACCAAACATTGCTTTTGATGCTTTCCGCTCGTCCCCTGCAACTAAGCCACCCGCACCACGAATCCTATAGTCCCGTCCGTAACCGCCAACGGCGCTCTGTCCGCAGCGCATTCCGCTTTCTCACCCCTTTCCACCCCATCCCATTCTTCCGATCGCACCCTTTCTTGCCGTAAATACCGCCGAGTCCGTTCGACGTTCGCTCCGTTCGGCGAGCGCGAATCCCGTGATACGGCCGACACGTAAGGTCGAGCACAATTCTAACGGGGCCGCATCTTGTTTCCCTCCCCCTCCCTCCTCCCGTAATTTATTCCTCCCATAATTCGTTATTTGGTTGCCGCGGCAGTTATCGTTACGGTACGATAAAAGTCAGTTTTAATTGTCGCTGATAACAAGCATTTTTAAAAGTACACGCCGCTCCGCGATTTTTTAGCGCTACGAAAAAAAAAGTCAGTCGATATTGCAGTCAGTTTAATAAAGCCAATAATAACAGCCATAATGACGCTATTAACGCGCATGGATGTTGCAAAAATGCATTAACCGTATATCGAGGCGAAAAGCCTTTGCGCGCCGTTTGCGATAAAAAAAAAAAAAAGGTTCGCGCGTACGCCAATCGCCGACGCAACGACAGCCTCGGTTATGGCGACTAAATTATACTCTCTCCTTTTTTTTTCTCTTTTTTTTTTTTTTTTTTATTTTTGCAGCCCGTCGGCGTGCGAGCGCCATTATTCGGCTCGTAGGAACGTTCGATCTGGGCTCATCGAACTCACGATACGTCAGTGGCACGCAGAGAAAACGCGAGGCACCGTGGTGTCGTGGCGCGGCAAAGCGGCAGGCCGGCCTCTCATGCATATGGAGCGTTTCATTATATTAAACCCTTTCAATGTATAATTTACTTTTGCGTGAGTCATTTGAGGTACGGCCTGTGCACGGGCGACGGAGGACAGAGGGCCTTCTCTCTCTCTGCAACATCGCCGACCTAAAGATAGCAGCAGCCCGGCCAGAGGCTCGATAGCGCGCGCCCGGTATACATTATCCTCGCGTACGATTTTTCACGGAAGTTTTGCTTCCTTCACACCTTTATTGCGACGGGGCCGATTTTGCATAGTGCCCGGCCGTCGGCTCGGGGAACGCGCGACGTTCGCATCTACGCTGCCGGAAGAAAGCGCGCCCGTTTGCGTGATACGCGAGAGGCCGACGACACTTCGCGAGAGACGCGATCCTTGGAACGTTCGCGCCGAGTGTCCCGAAACTTTTTACGCGCGCGAACCCGATTCGCGCGGCGGATAATTCACGGCGTTATCAACGAACCGTCGCGCGGCCATCGGCTTCGCGTAATAGAAAGCTCATCTCCCGTCCCTTCACCTCGGCGCGAAATTTATTGCCGTCATTATGCGACGGAGAACTTAGCCGGGGTTTATGCTCGCGCTTACGCTCGGTGTAACGAAACTGTATACGCCGATTATGCATACTTACGGTGGCGTTTCTCCTTTCCAAGGACGTCCATATTGGATCGACGCGTATTAATATTCCAGACGGTAAGTCGTCCAATCTCGCATTTGCATCGCGCGATTATGGCGCTAATTAACGAAAGCCTTCATTCATTATGCAAATGACTATAATAACGCACGGACGAGTGCGTAATTCTCGACGTGGCGCGCACTTAAAATGTAATATAACAAAGTAAAGCGCAATTAGCAGCAACGCAAAGGTATTGTTAATTAGCGGAGCGACTGCTGCCTGCTTTATTATTTAACTGCGTATCCAGTTGCCTTCCGGCTACAAAGGAACAAATAGGTGGGTTTTATCGAGTTCGTCGCGTGTAATAGGTCAGGTACGATCGCAAGAGGCGAAAAAAGGACTACGGGGCCGGATAATACTTCGCAGGTAACGCGTTTTCAAACCGCGCGAAAGTCGGATTAATTCGGTAATAAGCTATCTCCTCAAAAATGCACTTTCGAAGAACGAAAACTTTCGGACGCGAGCACGGAACAAAATTTTATTAACTCTTACGTGTTCCTTTGTCGCATTCGTCATATTTACCGTGTAAATAAAATAGATGTAACTATTAAATTTAGCGGGACGAGATAATAAACGCATTTTACGTAATCCTCTCTCAGTCATTTAAAAAGAAATTTACTCAAATTCATTGCAATTAGCATAAAGCGGCGCGTTAAGATATTTTCTAGCGAAATTAAATTACGCTTCGGGGAGATACTCTAATTTTTCACGCTGCGCGTTGTGTGATTTCGCTTTCGCGGCATTCCACGCCGTCGCGCATTTATAAACACGTGTTGGAAAAATTTCGCCCGAGATATTTGTAAAGCTGGAACTCTATGATAATAATAATGGTGAAGATCGTCATTCTCGCATTCACGTGTTATATCTGGCGTGTAAATCGAATGAAAGTTTATTTCCATGGCGCGAAATTGTCATATCTTTCTCTTTTTAGAAACACTCACGGCATTTGCCGCATGACGACTGACTCCCCGGTTTGACGGATAAAAGTTACATTAATTTTCAGGACGTTACGTCGACGTTAAAAAATATGCGAACCGCTCTTTTTGCCCGTCAGGGTATGGGAGCCGTATTTCGGTTCGTCTCTGACCATCGTTGGGGACCGCCGGGTGAATCGGACATTCACAGTAACACAATTAGACCAACAATCGATAGGAGTTGCTAGTGATGAGTACGAATCCCTTCTTGAATCGCACGCACGTATCACGAATGACAGGCATCGCACTTGAAAAAAGTATCGCCCCCTTCCCCTCGGCAAAAAAAAAAACCCGACCGAACGTATCGACGACTGCTGCTCGAATACTTAATATACTATTACATTCCATTCTTAAAATTGTACAAACTAAGATTTATTTTATAAATAAAATTGGTCTAAAAAAAATAGTCATAATTTAATCATGCGTTATATTCGAAACCGTCTGCAATATTCTAAATTCAATGTTACGATAGTCAAATCGAGGAGTCTTTTGTATATTTGTAAACTTCCGTATTAATTTATCGAAGTACTTTTTTTTTTTTACGGACAAGTAGTTTTAAAAGCCGGTGATATTAGCGAGATTCGCACGCTCCTAAGATTCGATCTCTCTGTTCAGACTCTGGTGCAGTTTGAACTTTTCGCTAGAATACCACCCTGACTACCTACGGTCCCCCACCTTTTACTCTTGTTCAGTATAGGATTTCATCTCCCATCCTCTGGCACCTCACGCTCTCTTTCCAACGAACCATCCCCTATCTCATTTGGCCTCATTGTGCCTTAGCGTCCATTGTTTTTTAAATTACGAACCCCACTTCTGTCAGGCGAAACTCGATTTCATTTTTTGTTCGGTACTGTCACTTGCCTGAAACGCTTTTCGCGACTCATTCAGCGGGTTGTCTTTGCTAGGGTAACCGAAACGTATCCAGCAACGATAATCAACCCTCGCCGCGGAGTTACATGCAAGACACATCGTCAAAAAATCAACTGGCATTGACTGATTCAAAAATAGAGCTTATTACTTAATTTGCGTTAGTCAATCACGTTAATTATACAAATCGCCGAGTGATTTCTAATTATTACGGGCAGACCGATAATTAGCGGCGATCATTAAAAATGATTATAAAAAGATGTAGCGGAATTAATAAGAAGAAAGAAACGTTGCCTTCTACTTTCGTTTGATTTCGTTCTTGTACGTCATCCCTCAAACTTTAATTTTTTTTTTACCCCTCGCTTCTTAATCGGTACGTCCCTTTAATTATACACCTACGCTCTGCATACAGTAATGATCTAACAGGTTTAAATAATTCGCTTCGATTTGCCAAACCGAGCTTTCAAAACGCTACTCCAAATTCTAATTCCCCTGGAGGCCGCATTCTTTCGAGAAGCACACTCGCGCGTCCCATCGATAGCTGTCATCGATAACGCCCGGCATGACACTTTCACGCGCGCGCGACCCATTTGCCGGCATAAATCATTGGAAACGAAAACATATCCCCGCGGCCACGCAAATTTGCCAACACCCGACCGCAAGCGCGAGCGAGAGCGGGCGCGGGTGCGGGAGCAAGAGCGCGCGCCGTGCCGGGGACTTTCACGAGAGGCGCGCGAATGACGGAGATGATCCCGGTCGAAAGAGAGAGAGCGCGCGTAAACAAACGCGAAATCATGACACGGCCGCGGCCTACGTTTCGCACGCACACCTCCGCGCCCGGCGCGGGTGCCCCCGTGTACGCACGTGCACGTTCACATGCCCGCGCGCGTACGGCCGACAGAGTCCGGCGGGTCCGGCACGCGGGATTTAGCGGTGGTGCGACGGAGAGCGAGGGGAGCGCGACGCGCGACGCGCGGAGAATCAGCGAGCGAGCGAGAGGAGCCCGCGCGCGGGACAGAGTCGGCGAGAGAGAGGTGAACCAGAGGCGAGGTGTTCTAGCGTGGATGACTCGTCATTGCCGTGGGGCGCGCGTGCCGCGCAACCATACAGCGTGCACGCGCGTGTACACGCGGACGCACGCGTATGCGGCGCGCGAGCCGGCACCGAGCGAGGCGCTATCCGCTCGGCATGCCGTGTCCACTGGGTGACCTGGAAATGTGTGTCATGAAGAACGCGCGAATCATTGCGGGCCGTTCATTCGATATACCCGAGGGATGACGGCGCGGCCGGCTGCGAATCTCACCTCGGAGACGCGGTTTTCGGATTCTTGCCCTTCGCCACGGGCGCCAGGATGCACCGAATTTTTTACCAAGACAGAAGTTATCCTAAGCTCGCTAAGTGTCTCACGGTGACAGTCTCGACGTTGGCCGGCGAAATTTCTCGCGCGCAAATGAAAAGGATCGCGACTGGTAGATTCGTTATCTTTGCGACATTTGAGCGATACTTCTTCCGTCTTTCGCGGTGCATTTTTTTATTTTTCTCTCTTATCCGCGCCAGTTCGATTGAAAATTTCAATGATTTAATTATAATTTTCACACGGAATAGATGACTTCGAGGGGCACGCGGACTAAGGCCGTTTGTATTTATGATCGCTGCACGGCGTCTGTAATGCTTCGACGTTGTAGCCACTGTCAGAACGCGGCTAACTACGGTTCATACATTTAGACAAACGCGTTATCCTCGTGATAATAAACTGCGTTTCATCATTCGCGAAACCCCCTTTCGTGCCTGAACCTGATTCCGCGCCCCCGTTTTAATGGCCTTGTCACCGGAGCACGGCGTAGGCCGCCGTGTCCCTCCATCATCATTTCCGGTGAAACGAAAGGGGGTACATCGCGCCACCGGACGTGAAATCATTTCGCGTACCGTTTCGGGAACACCCGGTGTATTCGCGCGACCGTGTGCGTATACTCACACGACCGCGGCGACGCTCTCTGGCAGTCATCGCCCACACCAGCACCACTCAATTACTCGCGGCACGCTGTGGAATCATTTACCCAATCATTTAGTTACATCAACGCAACGCAACGCGACTGGTCCGCCACACGGTCAGTTTCGCGGGCTAGCAGCCGGCCGTTTTGAAACGGCAAGGGGTGAAAGGGGGGGCCGAGGGGGGAAGGGGACCGAGGGGATTCTTCGGTAATAGGGGTTGGGGGCGGCGTGGCACGCGGGGGGAAGGGTCGCATGCGGAGGCTATTGTATTTCGCCACGCGGGACCCGGTGTGTGTATCGTTACCCTGTTGATTTCGCGTTATATCGTTATGATGACGATATAATAGCCCCCGGCAATGCTCAGCGAGTAGATTTACTTTGATACGGTGTTGCGGCACGCATCGCGGACACCGCGGGCCCCCTCGCATATTTTTGCACTTCGAGGAACGCGCGTGTGGTCACCATTACCGCGAATCGCGTTAACGAGGTGGCATCTGCATCCCGCTGATCACGCGACGCGACGTAAGACGCGCGAGATGAGAAGTCGCGCTACGAGGGGAACGGAAGATCGACGCCGGTTTAGAAGGAAATTATTTCACCGCGATTAACAAGCCTTATCGAGCGGGGGGAGGGTATCTGGTTATTGGTTTAAACTTATGTCTATTTGTTTCCATACCGTTGTCCGCGCGATACGCACCTAATTAAATCCGATGTTCGTTTATTTCTGGACTGAAAATACGGTTTGCGATAAAGATGTATCCTCCGGGGGAGGAATACCCGCGTCTAATACTCTTACATAATATTACATTTCCATAAATTAGGCAAATAAACGGGGGACGGAGACAGGGGCGCGGAAGCCACGTCCGCGAATTTCTACAACTGCGTGATATCATTTAACTCGAAATATCCATAAACCGAAGCTACAGCCGTACCGTAACCGCGGGGCTCGAAAGCAGCAACAATGTATTCGGCATTCTCTCTCGCCGGCAGGAGAGCGCCGGCACACCGCAGAAAAAAAAATAAGTATCGCCAAATTTTTACCATGCAATACCGTCGCAACGTGCAAAAACAAAGAGCCCGGAGGAAGATTCAATCGCGGCATTCAAGAAGGCAAAATAAAATTACGTGACATGCCGGCACAACAAAGTGTAGCATCAGCGGTTGTTCCATCACGCCGGGCCAATCGTAGCAAACCTCCATCCCCCGGTAAAGTCCGGATACATTCTCGAAAAGAGGGAAAAAAAAATCCATCGGTGCCGTGGGTGGGGCCGGGTGCGGGTGGTATATTGCAGATCAATACAATTGCACGTTAGTGCTAATAAATAATAGGCGGTGGGAGCAGAAAAAAGCGCGCAATGCAGCAACGAACACAACACACAAATAATACGCAATACATCAACCACGCCGGTAGGTAGGTACGTACGTGCCTACCTCTCGCTTCCACCCCCGCTCCACCGTCTCCCTCTTGCCACCCCACCTACCGCCAGTCCCCTTTTTTTCTGCCCCGCACCTATAACCGTGCAAGCACCACCCCCGGGGCACCGCCATTTCCGGACAAATAAACTCTAGTCGACGTAATTTTTACGCCGGGCGCCAAACGCGACGAAAAGCGGGGACCGCGAACGGCATTCGGCGGGAACAATGTGAAATTCTGCCCCGACCGTCTTTCCGTCCTCCGCGACTCAACCGCCCCGACCCGCGCGCTTTCGAGCGCACGATCCCACTCGTAAGATCTGATGATACGCGATACGGAATTTCGGTACGTTTTTTATTTTTTTTTATATTGCGTATAGATCGTGATCTTTTCAGATATATTAATTTAAAAAAATTAATACATAACTGTTTGAAATGTAAATACATAATTTCCACGATAGCATCGCGTTAAAAATGTTGGCTCCTCGAAAACGATCAAAACTTTTCAATTTATATATTTAATAAATCAGATTGAATATCTTATAAAGTTTCGGAAACATGCATCTCGAGTTACGAGTCTGTTGGAGAACGGCAGTACGAAACGATGATCGCAGTCGGGAGTGAAGGAAAATATGACCCGTTCGATATTTGGCGATAATTAAGAGTGATTAACGTTACGCGGCGGAAGAACGAAGGGCGTAGGGACAGCGCGTGTCCCAAAAGTCGTCGACGGCATGACTGTCGAACATTAGTTAATTTTGAAAAATTGCACTAAACACGCGCACGTGAATTGGCTTCGGGGGAGGCTTTGGCAGGCCAATCGGGAGGAGACATGCACGTAGATATCCTCTCTCTCTCCTCTCGCGTACGCGGCGATCGGGGGCTAGTCACCCCCGCGTCGAACCACCCCCCTTAAGGGCCCTTCCCGGCGTCCCGACCCCACCAAGCCCCTCGCTGTCTAGTGACCGACCCAACCTACCCACGCACACGTTAATGCCTGAAAAATGTACGGCAATTTTTTATTTTTTAATACGCTTCTTGTCTCTCTCTTTCTTGCCCCACGGCGCGGCATGAAGCCTGTTTCTCTCTTTCTCTCTCCGCCGCCCTCTCTACCTCCTCCGCGCCGCCACGTATGCGTGATGTAGCGCCTCGTTCGGTTCGTTCGGTTGGTCGGTCGGTCGGTGCGCGGCCTCTGGGTTTTTTTTTCGCTCTATCGATAATTTGTTTGGATAATTTCCAATGGTATTGATCTAGATGTACATCCTGCAGGACGAGCGCAACGCCTATACCCGTCGTGCACAAAGCGCGGCGATGGGCGCGCGTAGAAGCGGAGGACGAGACGGAAGGTGGAAGAGGGGTCGGGGGCTGATCGTGAGTTACTGACGTTTTAGTATTTATCCATCTACGAGCTCGTTTTCCGCGTATCCGCTTAGGCGGTGGAGACACCCACACATCTACACGCGATCGCGCACAGGCGTGCATCGTTCTCACGGAACGCGGCGCGGCTCGGGTCCAGACACCGGCGGGTGCACGAGTGCGTCCGGCCGTCCGGCGTTGTAATATTTCGTTAGCCGTACCGGGGCCATACGGGACGGGCGGGTGGGGATGGAAACTTTGATGAATCGCCCTCGTCGCCGATACCGCAGATCGACAGATACGATGGCTGGTCTGTCGTCGCGCGGATTCCCCGTCACGGGGGAAACGCCGAGAAAAAAGAAAGTTCGACGGGGCGACAGGTGCGCGCCCGGCCGCGGCTCGAAGGCTAAATGATCCTGTTTGCACACTCTTATCCTTGCACCTGCCTGTTGATTTTTTTTCGGAATCTTTAGAGTGTCCCGCGGTGATGTTCAATTTCAATTGCGCGAAATGACACCGAGCCGAGATTGAAATGCCTCCGGTATTGCCCGCGAATGACGCTCCTTTTAAATTTGGCAGAATAATCGACGTGTATAAAAACAAAAATATTAAACATATTGACGCGTTTATTTTTTTAATTCACTTTTGTGAATTATAGAATTTACCTTTCCGGCATGTGAAAATATCCAATGTTCATTTTATGTGTCATTTCAATTCTAAATCGGAATTAACAAATTTTTATCAATTTAATCGGTAATCGATTTTTTTAAGGACCGACCACGGCGACGGGGAATTGATTTTCATTGATAATATTTTCGGCATAATTAATTGTAAGAAGAACGAAAAAAGAAGGCGACGAATAAGGAAGAATTGTTTGCGCTCGCAACGACAGTGAACTAGCCGTGGAAAGAGTAACGGAATAAGGTCGAACGGATAAGAGGTAGGTTGAGGTGAGACTTCTGTTCTTTGGGGTTGGTTTTCACCTCACTTAGTCCTTCGTAACGGTCGACTCGGTGACCGAGGGTGCGACCGAAGCCCGGCGGGTGGGTGAAGATGAGGCCGGTCTTCGTACCTCTGAGTCAAGTTTTAATTAGCTTTTCCGAATTACCGATGTAGCGGAGCCCGACTCGCCGCTTCAGACTCCTTTGCCGGAAGGACAAAGAGAGCAAACTCGGAGCTGCCCACGTCTCGTTTTACCCTAGCCGCGTCCCGACTTGGACAATAGCCAAGCAGCCGAGCACGAGGATCTCGATCGGAACGCCTAACTCAGCGAGTGTTCGTAATTTTAATCCTTGGAACGACCATCTTATTAAGTATCTTCTTAAGTCGGATTTCATTAAGCGCGGTCGTAAGAAAAAAAAATAAAAAAATAAAAAAAAAAGAAAAAAAAATCATGAGCCGTTAATTCAATTATTTAGAGAATTACTCAAAGAAGATCGCACGTGGCGCAATAACGAGGTATCGTAACTGATTATCGCGAAACCGGCGGGCATGCCGTAGCGAGGTAACTCGAATTAATTAAAAATTGATAATTCTGTAGTCCCCGTGTTTATGCGGGCGCTCCCGCGATGCGTAATAACGTAAAAGTAAATAAGCAGCCGCGTATAACCGATACCTATTCCTGCGCGGTAAAACGAACAACGGGCACGACGTCGATCGGAAATATAGGAAATGGATAAGAATGCATTGATTATAACGAACTATAATGCGATTTCTCTGATACCGAAGCGGACGACGACGTTGTTCGAATCCATTTCACGTTACGTAAAATCCTATTAAACATCCGATGTATCGATGTTCTCGATAAACGCAAAGTAAACCGCTTTAGCCTGTTACTGGTGTTGACCTATGACTAATGATTAAAACGCAGATTTCTAAACAATGTTTCGACCGGTCTTGAATTATCCCGCTACACGTATCGAATCTCCCGTTTTCGATCTTTGTAAATCTTGATGCTTTCGAAACTCCATCAGCGTCATGAATCGACGCAGTGGGAGGGATGGCGCAACGATTGACAATGGAATTTATACATTGACGCAGAAATCGCGCGTTATTGAGTTTGA
Organism: Cardiocondyla obscurior; assembly: GCF_019399895.1. Classification (NCBI taxonomy): domain Eukaryota; kingdom Metazoa; phylum Arthropoda; class Insecta; order Hymenoptera; family Formicidae; genus Cardiocondyla; species Cardiocondyla obscurior. The sequence goes on along the minus strand of NC_091870.1, from coordinate 7,273,415 downwards.
TACACCCCGGGGGTACAATATATCTAATGAAATTAATTAACATTGTAATTATTGACTTCACAAATAATTAAACGCCAAGTTACCTGCGAGTTGATAAATAATCATTCGGATGCTATTATCCGCATTTACGCGGCAACGCGGGAAGATTATTATTTTTAATTCACTTCATTATTTATCAACTAAGCAATTTAACGTGGCCGACAAATTTATACATTTATACAATCTGCTCCGAATCAGTCTTACGAATTGTACCGCGTCGCTTCTTTCGGTTAAAGGCGATACGTTTAAAAGATTTTTACAAGATTTGTCGAATAAAGAACTAGAGCAAGATAAAATAAAAAAAAAGGGGGAAAAAAATTTTAAAAAAAAGAAAAAAAGAAAGCGCATTCTGGCGCAAGTGATGGTGCCTACGGTGATGCCCGTACCGCGGTACGCCAGAGATCCCTCAACGTTTTTCTCGCGAGGGTGGAGACCCCGAGTTGACCAAAAATCTCGCGAGCCTCCCTCGCATCCCCAATCTCGCGAAAGCCGTCGAATTCGTTTAACGAGGACGGTCGGACGGCAGAGGCCTGTCGTCGAAAAAATCGTCGCCACACCCACACCCGCACCCACCCACATGCCCCACTCTCCTCTCCTATCTCACCCGGTTCCCCTGCACCCTGTGGAACCCCCTCGACGCGGGAGGGGGCATGCTAGCCGTGCCATCAAGGTGCTCGATATTCCGCGCATTTCGGTATTTCCCAATTAATAGGAAAGCGCGCGCGAGAGAGCGTTCGCTCGCTCGCTCGCTTGCTCGCTCGCTCGGCCGGTCTCTCGCGCAAATAGGAACAAAAAGAAGCACGTATACACGTACGTGTGCCGCACGCGCGAGCAAGCGGCCGCGTGCGCACACGCGCGTGCACGCCGAAATATACGGGCACGCGTAAACACACGTATGCGATCGTGTACCTATACTATCGCGCACGCGTATTCTGACAAAGCTTCTAACGCGAAAAAAAGCAGGGACTGCAAGCGGGAGGGCGCGACGTAGGGCGGCAAGGGGGAGGGGGAGAGGGAGACGAGGGGGTGAATGGTCGAGCGCGAGTAGCGACGACTAGCGCGGGTGAGAGCGAGAAACCGGACGATTGGATAGAATCAGCAGTCTGCGAGTAACAATGGGGGGTTCAATTGAAAAAATAATTTAATGTGTCCTTTTAATTAAACAGAGAGGAGGGACAGGCGGGTGAGGACCGAACGGGTGGCGTACACCGCGGCGTAGGACGGAGGGAGCACGGGGATGGATGGACGAGAACCGAAAGAGGACGTACGGGGGTGGCGCGGAGAAGCAACCGGCAGCAGGAGGACGAGGTAGAGGACGCGGAAGAGGAGGAGGTGGAGGCGCGGCTCGGATGGACGCGGAAATTTAAAACCTGATCAATTGATAGGACGGAATGAAAAAAGTAGGGTTGTGGGGTTGCGCGGGTGGCGGTGCCGGAGGAGAGAGAGAGCGGGGGTGCCACGGCGCATCGACGGCGGTAGGGGGATGACGAGGCGGAGGAAGGCGGCGGAGGAGGCGACGAAGAGAGAGGGACCGAGGGGCCCGGGGGGTGCAGGTTGGCCCGCGGAATAGGGGTGAGACGAGGGGGATAGCAGGCGAGAGGCAGGAGAGAGGAGGCCGCGGCGAGAGAGGCGGATAGATGGGATTGCCGGGCATTATTCTGAAACGCGAATTTGTTCATTTGTTTCTTCCCTCTGTATGCGCCGCGGCGTGTGTGCATCCTTTTATCGACTGAAATCCAGGCTTCGAATTACCGTGCAAATGATTTTTTTTTTTTTTTTTGAGTGCGCACTCGCGCTAGTCCGCCCCCTCGGTCTCCCCCTCCCCCCTGATACGGCACCCTCCGCGCGTCAGCCCCCGGTCCAGGTCTCTTCCCTCCCGATTTTCTCGCTGCAACCCTCTTCTGCATCGCGCCGCGTACAACGGACCCCGCGACACCCGCACGCGCGCGCGCGTTTTGAACTCAAAAGGAATTTAAAACCACTGCCGATGCCCGCCACCGCCACCGCCACCGCCGTTGCCGCCGCCGCTACCGCCGCAGCAGCACCATGAGATGACGCACAATGAAACAAACGAAAAATGGGGAATTCCCCGATCTGTCGCGTTACCTGCGGGTCTCGTGTTACCTGAGTTCCGACACTTTACGACGAAAATGCGCTTGGCGTCGCGTTCGTATCCCAAATCCGCCTGAGCACTTGATTCTGTTTTCGGTACCGAGATTCGAAAATCCCAAAGCTTATGAGACACGCGCATAGATACCTTAACATATTTTTTTTCCTTCCTCAAAGGAATACCGATTATTAATATGAATTTTATATACCTCCATAAATGAATAATTACCGTAAATTGTTTCGCAATTTTATTTTCATAGCCCGTACAAGAAAGAGATGTATAATCAATTTTATTTGGCGCGTATATATAAATACAGTTCGCCGGTACCATCGGTATTCCATTGGTGATTTAAATGCCCTGATATCGCCGCCGAGTTCAAAGCGATAATTGAGTTCTCACCGACAATTCAACGGTCATCGTAATGACAACCCGTCGCCGTGGACATGGTCGGTTTGAAACCACTGCCGGCGATGAAAGTCAGCGCGCGGCACCGCGGACGCGGGCAACTTCTTCACAATTGACTTCGTTAACGCGACGTTTCCGACGCGGAAGAGCGCAAGTACGACGACGACGTACGGGCGCTCCTGAATCCCAATGGACATTATTACGAGGCGAACTGAACCATAGATAAACTCCCGGCGCACGAGATCACGGAGCGCCGCTGCCGAGCAATATGAAACTCCTCGATCTAATATGGCTTGAGGCGGCGACGAAGCGTGACGTCACATCCGCCGTCCCGTCCGCCGGTCATCTTGAATATTGAGTCGACCACCGGCGGACCGGAAGTTATGAGATTCGGATTCCCGACCCTGATGCCCCGATCTACGTTTATATATCACGAACGGCTCCGTTTCGGCTCGGTGAACGTCTCCCGAGCATGCGACTTTCCCTTGCGTTTGCGCCTCGGCGCTGGACGCCGCGGATTAATGCCGCCTCGCACACACCGCCCCGTATTTTACCGCGGCGGAACGTATCGGTGTAATACTCCGTGCAGCCGAGTAAACAATCTGTAAACGAGAGGAGGCCGCAATACTCCGGCGTACGAAGGGATAAATAAATAATCGAGCCGAACTCTGATTTGCGCTGTTTAACGCGACAAAAATAACGCGCGCTGTGCAAATTGTGAAAATTACGGGATCGGACGATGTATAATTTTGCATGACGCAAATTGCATTTCGCGCTTATTTCCGCGAATCTTTCTGCGATACTTTGTATAATGTATTTATACGAATGCGAGAACTGGAGCGGCGCATTAATAATAACCCTATTAGCCGACTGTACCGGGGCAAAACAATCGATAATTCATTTGTTGTGTCCATTAAAAATGTAATTTAAAAATATATTAAAGGGGTCGGCTCTGACGACGAAGAGAGAACGACAATGATAGATAGACCGGGAGAAAGTGAGACGAATGAGGAGGAGAAATGGAAGGAAAGAGAGAGACGAAAGGCGGAAGAGCGAAAGAGAGAAAGAGAGAGATATTGAGAAAAGCGCGGAGGCGGAGGTATGCCGGTCGAATGCAAATGAATTATTAAAAATTTAATCAATCGAATCGGCAGTGCCTTGCTTCCCATCTACGACGTAATGATTATTCATGCTGAGGTGGTTTCGCGCGAACGAATATTTATAATTTGTTTATTTAAATTGTTCGGCCGGCTCCGTCAGCGGGTCGCGCACCCTCGCGAAATTGCGTTATTAAGTTTACCGTTTCGTATAAATCGCGTTTCCCGGCCAGATTATTGGAAACTCGGAAGCTGCCCACTTTATACGCTCTTACAGTATGTAGGGGCCAGAGGGTCTCGCGCCACCTTTTCTCACCGGCGAGAACGTATTTACAATACCGGCGAATATCTGCATAAAAGCCAGATTTGCCGGCATAGACTTAACACTTTTCATTTATCCGCCGAACTGCATGCGCGCGGGCACCGCTAATAAAATTCATACCTCGCTCTTAGTGCAGTTTGTCAACATGCATTATACATGCATGCCAAACATCGCAAATGACTTTTCAAAATGTTTTTCTTCGCATATAATAAATGTTATTTCAAATATATATTCTATTTACGTTGCAATCGGAAGTTAATTTGTAGTGTACGATTTCGCTAAACTCAAAAATCTTTCGCGACACGGTATTACATATATACCTATGAAAGAGTCAATTATTAATTCGTCGCGTTCGAGCAGATGGGACCTGAACGTCTATCGTTTCTTATAAGAGAACGGACCGCCCGACTCCTTGAGGAAAGACCGGGCGCGCTCGCCCGAGAAGAATGCTTGCAAATTTGAGAACGTCTCGCGACCCTTTCGAGATCCCCCCCCTCACCCCCCGTCGTTCGCCCGCCACGCGTCTCTCCGCGTCATATCCCAACGTAATGTCGATCGATCCGCTCATTTAAATGTTGACCGCCTCGGCGGGATATAAAATTCAAAGTGCCTTCATAGATACTTTCATATGCGGCGATCACTTCGCTCCATCCGCGGCGGCCTATCCATTTCTGTCTCGATCTCTGTCCCTCCTGGATCCCATCGGTCGAAACGTATTCGTCGGCCTAATATATTTATGCAGGAATATATGCATGTACATGGAGCCCACTCTCTATCCCTCCCTTGCGCGCGAGGCCCTTTACGAAACGCGTGTGTACTAGTACACATGCATACGAAATTATACACGTGGTGGTAAGATTATGCATGTGCCTGACCTCGAGAATCGATACGTATATGGGGGAAGGGGTGGGGGGAAAGGGGGCGGTCGGGGGGTGCGAAGTGGTCAGCCAAACTTTCCGGCTGCTCACCCACCGCCGAGTTTTCTCGCGCGGTCTAAGTACATATCACATTTCGATATCGATAGCCTACTGAATTAATGCATTTAAACAATAAGATATAAAATAACTATTCCAACGATTTAATCCAACGTGTAACCTCTATCTCTCGCCGTTCGTACCGCGACTTGATAAACTTTAAATTAAAGGAACAAATTTTTTTATGCAAATGCCGAAATTTTTAAGTTACCGAGTTTTGTGTGCCAGTCTGTTAACATGTTCTGATTTACGAATCAAGTTATTCAACACCGACGTTCTTCTTTATACGGAATAATAAATAGAAAAAATACAGGTTATGCATGGCGGCTAGTAAATCTCTTCTCACTTTCTATTTATTTTCAATATTCTTCATATAGTTCGGAAGATTATACTTCGAAAGTAAATACGAGCTCCAAACGAAACTCGTTAACCTGTCGATGCTCACAATCTTCTTATTGGTTAAAACGACGGCGGATTCGCAGTGTTACGCAGCTACCTTCGAATTCCGAAATTGGATGATGGCACGAAACATAAATAGTCCGTGAGGTTTTTAATCATTTTCTCCTCGCGCGGAATACAAAGTTCAACGCGCGTCCATGTTGCTCGAAGGGAAGAAAAACATTGCGTCGGTACAACGCTGTCAAAATATACCTTCCTCGCATCCGTCCCGCGGGCTCCACATTACGCGAACGTTAAATATTATTTTTAGGGGGACACATTTATTTGCGAATAAAAAATAGAGCTGTCTCGCGAATAAAGTGGAACCTCCGCGAATACGCGAAGCGTATTTCGCCGAAGCGCCTGTTGCTAAATATTCACGCGGTCTCTTCTCCCCCCTCCCTACCTCACCCCCCTATTTCTCCCCTGGTATGTCCCACCCCAATGATATTCGCGTGCACGCTAATTACTCAGTAAACAGTAATTAATTTTCCGAATATAGAACATTACTTTTTTCTTCTTTTTTTTTTTTTTTTTTTTAGTTTTATTAAATGTATAATATGAAATAACTAATCATACCGCTGTGATAAGCTTCGTGAAGCAAAGTAGAATGATTTTTATAGCAAAAATGATAAATGTGTAGTGCAAAATACTATCTCGGTTGTATCAAGACACCTTTTTCTTTATATGATAACTATTTTAAATAGTCTCTTTATGTTGCATTATTGTACATAACGTTTTTATATTATTTCATATTATATGGTTTTATATAATATTATTACTATTTTTCTACGTGTAACGTACAATTTTCTATAATCCTGACATTATAAAAAAAATATTTCTGACTCACCGATCCGATGCGCGGCAGCGGAGTTTTACAGCCATATAGCTTTGACGATACTGTAACATAAAAATATAAAATATAAATTGTAGAGACGTTCAAAATAATGCTCACCATTAAAAAAAAAAAAAGAAAAAAAATTTTCACGCGTCTCTAATTAGTTTTTCAATTAAATAGTACAAAAATAAAGCTATCTATTATGTGAACGAGATCTCAAGTAAATTAAATTTCTCTAGAATGTAAAATTTTTTTTTTTCCAGTAATTATTAAATTTTCTATTATTTTATTTTATTTTATTTTTTTTCTTTATCGTTACCGAAACGACTAAGTGGACTCGTTAAATAGCAGAAAACAGATTATATTTAAATGATAAATAGTGCTTACATCAACGTTGCCCCGCTGAAGCCCGATGCCCTTCCTGGACCTCCTCCTCCTCTCAGTACGTCTGGGATGTTGCTTCCTTCTACGGCGTCCAGTCACTTGCGAAAAAAAACGCAGATGAACAAACTGCAATCGCGCGAATACGGCACTCCCGTTTACAAATTCCTTCGCCCGAAAAACTTTGCGCAACACTCCCGAAACATACGCCCGACGAGCCGGCTGCGGCTCGTTTAATGAACTACATTTGCGACACGCGCGGATAATTAAATCCGCGCAACGCGTACGGCACTCCCGTTTTATTAATTATAAAAATAAATTTCATAAATTTATTTATTCTCGCACGATTAATACGGCTCTCCCGGAGCGAGCTCTATAAAACGGACGCGGTTGAGTTCGGAGGTTAGACTCGGAAGCTACACGTCGGCGAAGATGAGAGGAGCCAGCTTCTCCAGATTTTGATCCATAAACAGAACAAGAATTCTCGTTTAAACGACAATCGATGAATAATGAGCCCACCCATCGTGACGAGATCGTACCGATGGGAGGGAAGGTGCTTGGCGACAAAATCACGCAAGCAACCGACGCGTACTACATACGAGAATACAAAGATCGGATACGAGAACGATTGCTACGTTATAAGTAATTACGAAATATAGTTACGTTTCTTCCGCTCCGTTTTAGAGTTCGCGATTCTCGAAGCGTTCGAACGGCTCGCCTGGTCCTTGCAATCTGCCGAGCGCACAAGTTCGTTACAAAGATGGTTGTCTTTTCGTTTTCGTCAACGCCACTGTCCGAGTGAGCGCGAGCGTCGGGGAGAAGGAACGAGTGCGCGAAGTGTGAGCGAGTGCAAGATCGCGGTGCGCGCAGCTACGTTCACTACGCGCGGGATATTCGCTTTGAGGAACACTTTCCCCGCGAGGCGCATCGATGGCAGAATTTACGTCGCGTTGGCAAATAGGTGCGTTTATCAAACATAATTAATATACATATTTCAGGACGCGTTCCGCGGCTCCGATGCCTGCGTATCCGTAATATCTAGTACGTTAAAATATTTATGCAGCAGCGATAAATTCTCGTCTCGACAGCGACGGTGATAAGTGTCACGAGTACATTTATTCTTCACAAGCGAATAATTTTAATTGCATTATCTCGTAAAGTATTTTATACAGACTACAACGTACCGAAGAAACGAGTTGTTTTCAAAATGTATAGATAACGAAGAAAAAAAAAAAAGAGGGGAAATTAAAAGATCGTCGTTTATAGTATGAACGAAACGAGGAAGGACATACACGAAAGCATTCCGATGGTATTTCGATGGGATATGAAAGAAGAAGGGCGAAAAATGATCAAATTTTTTGGGTAGAGGGACTGGTTGGTTGTAGTTCAATGCATTTACAGATACGCGCGGATAAACGCGACGGCAATGTATAGGCGCGTATACGCAATAGTGCGCGCACGTACGTAGATGTTAATTTATTAATATTTAATTTCATGTACGTAAACGACATACATATTTAACTTAATATTTATATGTAAGTCTAATACGTATACATATATGCACGCGCGTATCTATCTATAAACTATACGTATACTCACATCGAGACTACGTAACCGCGTTAGCGGAGAGAATCTGGCCGCGGGGTGCTTTTTAAAAATTCGTGATTTTAAAATTCGCGTTGGCAAACAGTCCCCACTCGATTCGAAGCGCGCTCACTCCATGAACGGCTCCCTTCTGCACCCCTTACGGCACCCACCCCCGTCGCCGTTTCGACTCTTTTAGCTGCACTCATGCCGCCGACGGCGCCAATGGATGACAAAATATAAGCTCCAAGCCTGGATTCAATCAGAAATGGCGGCGACCCGCGCCACACATACGCAACGCTTTTTTTTTTTTTTTTTTTTTTTTTTTTCCTTTGTCGGCGGACACCCCTGCCTGGGTTTTCCGCGGGTCGACGGCTCGATAAATAACCATAAGAACGCGGAGACTCACTTTGTATGCGAATGAAACGATCATATGTACGCCTTTCCGTAGTTTTAGAGATAATGAAGCGGTCGGCAGACTGCAAAGAATTGTTTGGAACGAACCGCAGTGCGGTTTCGTCACCCTCGATGCAACGGGCACCCTCTTATTCTTACATTACGCGGCTAGCGTGTGTGACAGTGTTCGAAACCGGCATCGATAAGTAGCAGCGGGAAACGCGAGATCGCAATGACTAGCTAAATCTGTTTTTTTCTTTCTTTTTTCATCCCCCGTAAATTACAGCACAATGAATGTCATCGTAATAAAAACTGATGTAATACCGGTTGAAAATCAAAATTTTATTTTGCGCGATATAAATATATTGTTTATACTGTTTACGGTATAAAATATTCAAGGTATTTTCGTGAATATATATTAACCCGATTATCAGTGAAACGTTTAAACATCCTAATCTCTTTCTCAAATCACTACGTGACATATAAAATGAAACAAAGTATCAAACGTCAGATGCATAAAAGCAGGATAAGAAGGAAAGCTTTTGCAGCTTTCCATAAACAGGTTAATAACCAAAGCGAATAGTAATTAAAAAAAAGAAATCCTAATAAAAGAAATATTTTACCCAATCGCATCCTTATCAGAAAAATTAGATTCGATGGATAAATATTTGCGCAACCGTAAGCGAAATATATTTGAAACGACCGGTGAGATTTGTTGCGGGAATTACAATTTTTTTTTTCCTTTTTTTTTTTTTTGGCGAAAAAATAAAAGTTTACATTTCCTGCAACTAAATTTTTAATCAAGCCGACTTTATATCAGGACAAATTTTTATTCGCGGCCGCATACGATGGCGGGTTCCCTTTGAATCGAATATTTTATTGATCAGCATCGAACGCGTCTCGTGGGAATTGAGACCAACCGAGATTTCGACATGGATACGATTGATTATGTAGCGCCATTACAAAATATTCTAAGTGCGAAAATTTTAGATCAAGATTCATATTTATACGGCTATAAACCGCGCGCTGAAGAATTCAGCTCGAGATACGTCTTATGAATAAGTCAATGTTAAACTTTAATAGTCACACATCGCGATACTTGCACGTTCGACTCGAGAAATTTAGACGAAGTCTGTTTCGAGCCGCGACGCGCGCTTCTCACGGTTCGATATGTTTGCACGATAGTTGTTAATCGCGGGGGGGTTTTTACTATTACCGGTGCGATTGTGCACCAGTGGGAAAATGAGGGAGGCCAAGCGGCTTCGCGTGGCTACCTGTAGGTCCGTGTGTCGCGTCGATGATAATAACACAGCAGCGGCGGCTTTGCGTGCGCCACACGTTCTCAACGAACACCAAGATCGCAAACACCAATAGGTCTCGCCGTTACGGAACATTTGATGGTCCACGAGATAAATGTCGGGTCGTTTTTTCGAAATTATATTTAATAAGCAAAATAAATTCTGGTGTTCTTTCTTTTTTTGTTAGTCGAACAACCCCGAGTTATCGTCTGATATAAGTTCACCGAGAATAAATAACTTCTGCGACGGACAATTATTATTTAAGTGCATTCTGGTTACTCGTCGGAATAAGCATATCGTGTGATTTATTTACTTCACTTAGCCCTTAATTTTGTAGATGTAGCGACAACCTCTTTGCAAAGCCGACTTTCAAATTATTTTATTAATTTTAAGAATGTATGAAACATCGAAAAAAATCACACATTTAAATTGGACTATATTAAATTTAAATTAGACTATAAATTGCAAATTGAAATCTTTTCCTGATGTTTATAAGCGATAATAATTTCTGTCACAATGTTTACGATTAGATTTGAATTACTTTTATGCATCGTCATTTGAACTTTTTACTGATTTAGACATACATAATTTGTATAATGTATATAATTTAAAGTTAATTCACTTACCGTTTTGGGATTGAGAGCACGTGGCCACATGTGGATCGCGTGATTCAGGCAACCTGAAACAGATATCGAGCATTTATTTATATGTGCCATCTCATTTAATTAATGCACTTAAAATATATCACGTTTGCAACAGTCAGTTTCGATCGTACATTTTCGTGCGATTGCATCTTAACTTGTCTAATTACGACTAGTATAAAATTTTATTAATATTAACATGATACGGGCAGTTTCGAACGTGTCGGGTAAGCAGAACGTCGCATCGATTTTGAGAATCGGCTAATGAATGCGTTCGTAATTAAGGTCATGTTTTAACATTTTTTAACTGCGTGACATAAAGTTGGTATTTGCTAGCTGTTAAAATCCTGTTGAGTTTCGTGTTTTATTTTAATTCGCGGGCGTCGGGTGGATCGTAGAGCGCCCTATTTGTTTCACGTTTTATTTATTTTATTTATTTTATTTTTTCTTTTTTTTTATAATCAATTAACGCGTCGGGAGTGTCGTGCGAAGTGTCGTGCGATTATCCCGTCTTGGTGATTACGCGCGATCGTAATTAACTGTTCTTTTGCAGGTGTGTGATGTGCGAGTGCAACGAATGAATCTGATTGTGAGAGGAGAAGCAGTCGGCTTGGGAGGCTTCGGACGACAGCGATCATACATACAGAGTGAGTAAATCATTTTTTTTTTTTTTTTTTTTTTTTTTTACATTTGTTACACGTAGTATTAATTATTTGAAATAATTTGATGCAAGTAATAATTATTCCTTTAAGTGTTAATTATATATATTCGGAGCAATGCCGTAATTTACATATATTTCCAACTTGTATTTTAATAATTCCAATACAACTCTACCGTAGCACGTTGCATTGCTGAGCAATAAAATATATTATTTTTTGTCCTATTGAACTCCACACTCTCGAATTTTTATGTATTAAAAAGCGCGAATTGAAGGAAAACAAAAACAAAATATGTCAGCAATTGCAGGCGTACATATAAAATTAACAATTAACTTAAAAGTACCACTGACAAGTCGCGAACATGTTATACTTAGCTTTTCGAGGGCCGGGCAAATGGAAAAAAGGTCGCGCAAAGATAGCATCCGGGACGAGCGGAAAAAAATTCAGATATTCCCGCGAGCTAAACCGTGTGACACAAGCAAAAGTCATTTCGATGCGCTACCGTCTATTTATATTTCACAAATCGCTTTCAAAAAGAGCGCAATACTTTGGGATTAGCGTACCGCGCAAAAAAATGTCACAGAGAATCGTCTATGAGCCGTGCGGCAACGAGTCAGGAAAAAAATTCGGAAATATTATTAAAAGCCGCCGGATCATTGCTGCGCGCACCCCCGGCGAGCGCACTGTGGTCGTCAGGGTGCGAGGGGGATGGTCTGCTAGGCCGTTGGTTATCTTCGGCGGACAGCCCATATTCAAATACGAGCCGGTCGTACGTGTCCGAGATGAGAGGGAGGAAGAGAGAGAGAGAGAGAGAGAGAGAGAGAAAGAGAGAGAAAAAGAGAAGGAGTGCGGGGTGGCGGCGGCGGGCACCCCTTAATGCCGCGGCATAAAGTATGTATTACGCGATATAAAGCCATAGAGAAAGGGAGGAAATAAAGTGCGTCGCCGCTGGCGAAACTGGGTCTCCATATGAAACGCACGTTGGGATTTTTCGGTCACGTTTGCCTGATTGCAATCAGGCTACTCGTCGATCTTGCAAATAAAAGTTATATGGCGACTGTTTGTGCTGAATTACTGACACGTGTTTTGTACCCAAAGCATCCTGCCGCGGCGTGCACGCTGCCGCCGCTGCTGTTAGCAGCACGAAAAATTCGACGGTCCCAGCGCGCCGCGAGCAGCCAGATCGTCTCGTCTCGTAAGTGAAACGTTCGAAGCGAATGGAAATATTGAGTACACGCTGTTACGAATACGCGTGTCCCGGGTGTATCGCGTTGTTCGCGCAGGCGATGCTCGCTACACTAGATTAAAATCGAAGAGAGGGAAAGAGAAAGAGAGAGAGAGAGATAGAGAGAGAGGTGTAATTAAAGCGTAACCCGTAAAATTCGTTTCGAGAAATAATAGTTTGTAAACTAAGTTATTTCGAATGTGGAATAAGAGCGCTGATATATAAGAGAAGAGGAGAGAGCGAGAGAGAGAGATAGAGTTAAATTTATTAAATGCGTGACGACATAATCTAATATTATATATATTTTATTATAATCTAATATATTTAATACGGTCCGTGTTTAATATTATGCTTAACACGATTTATGATTACCGTTGCATATTTTTAATTGAATCCGACGTTTTAATATTTACTGAATATTACGGAGCGCGTCGTTTACTTTTACATGTAATAATTTTCAGTAATGAACCATGGATGTGTTAACATTTACTCTCGCACGAAGTGAATCAAGCGAAAGGACCAATCAGTATTGCGGAAAAGCGGCGGCAATTAAATCTCTACAACTCCTTTTTACATTAGGACTAGACATTAAAGAGCGTACGAGTCATTTATTCTAGCCTCTTCTACGATTAAAAAGAACTGTGTTAGAATTTATAAATATCTATTTCTTTACGTTGGTAACGTAAAATACAAATGATTGATTTAATCAGCGTTAATCAAGTAACGCAACGTATGCGCCACGCAAGAATTTGTGATGCGTTGAAATTAATGTTCAATATAATATTCGGCACGTAAATTCTTTTACAGTGCGTTAAAGTATACATACCGGTGAGAGACAACAAGCACAGGACACGCTAGCGGACAGCGGGTAGCGAGCAGCAAGCGGCGAGTGACGAGTTGGAGCGAGCAGTAACTGCGTGGTCTCTCTCCTTTCCCCGCAACTACCTGTCCTTCGCTACGGTCGAGCATGCAGCAACTGCGTATGTGAAAGACGTTTGTTAATCCTTACGTCGCCAGACAAATTTCCAATAAACAAAGACGTGATATTCGGCACGTAAATTCTTTTACAGTGCGTTAAAGTATATGTACCGGTGAGAGACAACAAGCACAGGACACGCAGCGGGCAGCGGGCAGCAAGCGGCGAGCGACGAGTGACGAGTTGGAGCGAGCAGTAACTGCGTGGTCTCTCTCCTTCCCCCGCAACTACCTGTCCTTCGCTACGGTCGAGCATGCAGCAACTGCGTATGTGAAAGACGTTTGTTAATCCTTACGTCGCCAGACAAATTTCCAATGAACGTAGACGTAATATTCGGCACGTAAATTCTTTTACAGTGCGTTAAAGTATACGTACCAGTGAGAGACAGGCAGAAGACTGCAGCGGGGAGCGGGGAATGGGCAGCGAGCAGCGAGCAGCAAACGAGTGGGAGCGAGCAGTAACTGCGTGATTTCTCTCCTTCCCCCGCAACTACCTGTCCTTCACTACGGTCGAGCATACAGCAACTGTGTATATGAAAGACGTCCATTAATCCTTACATCGCCAGACGAATTCCCGATGATCGAAGACGTAATATTTGGCACATAAAATCTTTTACAGTGCGTTAAAGATACATACCGGTGAGAGACGGGCAGAGGACCGCAGCGGAGAGCGGGGAACGGGCAGCGAGCAGCGAGCGACAAGTGACGAGTGGGAGCGAGCAGTAACTGCGTGATCTCTCTCTCTCTCTCTCCTTCCCCCGCAACTACCTGTCCTTCGCTACGGTCGAGCAGGCAGCAAGTGCGTACGTGAGAGACGTCCCGCCAATCCTTACATTGCCAAACGAATTCCCGATGAACGAAGACGTAATATTCGATACGTAAAATCTTTTGTGCGTTAATGTATACGTACCGGTAAGAGACAAGCAGAGGACACGAAGCAGGCAGCGAGCAGCTAGCGACGAGTGACGAGTGGGAGAGGGGAGCGAGGAGCGAGGAGCGAGCGACGAGTGGGAGCGAGCAGTACCACGTGATCTCTCTCTTTCTCCCTCCACTACCTTTCCTTCTCTACGACCGAGCAGGCAGCAAGTGTGTACATGAGAGGCGTCTCGTCAACCTTGACGTCGTCAGACGAATTCCCGATGAACGAAGGCGTAACCTTGGCCCAAACTAGCTTCTCCAATCCATGCTCTGTCTTCAGAGAGTAACAGCAACCACGTTTTCTTTTCTGTAAAGTAAGTAAGCCTTGTACACAACGCGAGTGAGCGACAAGCAGAGGTCGGTCGGAAGGATGGCGTACGTGGGCTTGTGCGCGCGGTGCTTACACGATCGCGTTCTGTATGATGGCTGCACCGGCGACTACTCGACTGGCCATCTTGAATTATCTGGGCCGTCTTCACTCCGCGACGTAATGCGGGACCGTCACAATCACGCAATCTGCGGCAACTTAACGGCGTACGACTCGCGCACGCGGTGCTTACGTGATCGCGTCCTGTATAATGACTGCACCGGCGAATACTCGACTGGCCATCTTGACTTATCTGAGCCGTCTTCACTCCGCGACGTAGCGCGGGACTGCCACAATCGCGCAACCTGCGGCAACTTAACGGCGTACGACTCGCGCGCGCAGTGCTTACGCGATCGTCTCCTGTAAGATGGCTGCACCCGCGACTATTCAGCTGGCCATCTTGATTTATCTGGGCCGTCTTCACTCCGCGACGTAATGCGGGACCGCCACAATCACGCAATCTGCGGTAACTTAACGGCGTACGACTCGCGCACGCGGTGCTTACGTGATCGCGTCCTGTATAATGACTGCACCGGCGAATACTCGACTGGCCATCTTAACTTATCTGAGCTGTCTTCACTCCGCGACGTAGCGCGGGACTGCCACAATCGCGCAACCTGCGGCAACATAACGGCGTACGACTCGCGCGCGCAATGCTTACGCGATCGTCTCCTGTAAGATGGCTGCACCGGCGACTATTCAGCTGGCCATCTTGATTTATCTGGGCCGTCTTCACTCCGCTGACGTAGCGCGGGACCGCCACAATCGCGCAACCTGCGGCAACGGCGTACGAGACTCGCGCGCGAGTTCGTATCATTGCATCGCGCACAATGGTCGATTACGCAGTCACCGACACGGGCAGGTATTTACGCGCTCCGTAATAATTATAATTTTACAGCGTATTCGTATCGATGTGTTATAAATGAACCAAAACTTTTCTTCCGTTTCAGATTCAGAAGAGAAACCGAGCGCTCTCGCCGCCGTAACTTGGTGATCGATGCGTTCCTCGCGAATGTTCTGTGAGGACGGAGGTACCGGCCCGACGTCCGACATTTTAAGACAAGAGGTCTCGGAGTGCCATCATGGAATCTCGGAGTAAGCACCGGTTTTTATTTTAATATTATAAGATTGACGACTCTTCGCGTGCGTTATTTATCCTTGCTTTATCTTTTTATTCTTTTATTACAAATTCGCGATACGTGTTGTAGATATTATATTCGGTATTTATGATGATTTACAACGCATTACTCTGCCTACAGGTACCAAAGTCAAGGTAAAAATATACAAACGGGCGGCCGAGCGAGCGAGCTGCGTGCCTCGCATTCTTCACCTTCCCTCACTTTGGAGATCGCACCACGTAAACCACGCAGTGACTTTCAGTAGGAAGCAGAAATTCTTACCGGAACATTGAAAGGTAATTAAACTTGCGTTACAATCTTTCCCCTCGGTTATTACGATTTTGTCGCGGCGAGTGAGCAAGGATTTAACTAACCAATTATTCTTTTTCTGTTTAGATGGAAATCCGGAAATCTAGTGATTCTCGTCGCCGATATCAGTGTGAAAACTAATCGTAGCCGTTTTGTCAGTCCTTTTGGTAGTGTCGCAATGCATTCGGGCGTAATTTTTTAGTATACGATCTTTTTCTTTTTTTTTTCTAAACGGGAGGGTCGAACAGGGACGCGCGTAATTGTTCAATGATTAATTCTCGCGATTGTAATTAATTTGGGCGCGGTTTTCGCGAGTGACCTGTGTGCAGAACTATGAGACGTTCCCACATCCCATTCTGAGAGGAGGAGGAGGCCTCGGAAAGGCATCCTGCTTCGGCGGAGCAACGACATGGTGAATATAATTTTTATTTTTATAAATTAAACATATTCCGTCATTCATTGCGACTGTTCAGTTATTTCAACAATGAGAAGTAATAAAGAATTTAATATTTAATAAAAAAGAAACAAAATTTGTAATTTTATAAAGTTTTATCTTATTAGAAATCTTGTTTAGACGCTAGATAACTTTGTTCTTAATTGTCTATCTGAAAAATTAATTAGAGACGCGTAAAAAAAATTCTTTTTAAGACAGTGAGTTATTTTGAACGCTCCTTCAATTTAATTTTTTTATTTCTGTTACAGGATTAAGCTGCATAACTCCGCCGCTGCGCATCGAAACGGTGAGTCAACATCTTTATTATTATTCTTTTCTTTCTTCGGTAATGCGTTTCAATCTCAGCGTAATAGGGAATAAAATTATTACAATTGGTTATTTATCACCGTTCATGTCGCATGATTTCGTTAATGCGCGAACAATCGACGTCGCCTCTAATACCGATCCCGTTAGAATTTGCGTTCTCTCGCGTGTATCAAACGGCTATAAATATTCTTCAGTGACAATCCGACGATGTTCATTATGCGGCTGAACCGCGGGTAAACGTTCGCATCTGCAATCTAACAGACTTGTATACGTTCACTGATGTTGCGACCGAAAGCAGATACAGAACTGGTTCTGACATCTTTGGTGGTTCATTACGGAGCGTATCGTGCAACGGACAAAAACCAGGCGGAGCGATGTAGTCCGCCGGCTCGCGGCCGCATTATTATCATTAATTATATGCGCATTACAGACACGACTGTCGGTAACAGTGTTGCGGTTATTAGAGGAGGGAGCTAAGTGGCCGCGTGCTCGAAACAAACGCTCGGGAGTCCACAGCGCGCTTGATGCGCTTACGGAAAATGCGGGAGGGAAAGAGAGATAGAGAGATCGGGGGGGGAAGAGAAAAAAAATAATAAAAGAACGGTGGAGGTAGAAAAAAATCAGAATGGCGAAAACTCGCACGAGTAACCGCCCTGCTTAACGCGAGGTTTTTTTTTTTTTTCCCTTTTTTTTTCTTTTTTCGAAGACCCCGTACCTACGGGCACGGCGAGGCTGGGTTTAATGTAATGCTATAAAACCGGCATAATTTAGTAATGAACGGCCACTTTGCACAAATGGCTTCGTGCATCATGGCCAAACCAAAGAAGTCCCTTTGGCCGAGTGAGCGCGTGATAGGATAATAGTAATGTGCTTAATGGTAAATGGAGGCATTCAAGAGGCCGAGATTCAGATGGCACTCATAATGGTCGCCCGGACTGGCGTATCACCCCTAATAAGTACAAGTGGCACAAAATAGCTGTAATCACTTGACATCGTGGATCGTAAGATCATCCTGCTCCCCGCCGTCAAGACACCGTGGCCCGATGTTATCGTGACATCTTGGTATCGCCTATCTACCTACGTGGGGCTCGCGTCGCGATAAAGCGCCACGGCAGTTGCTCTCATTTAAGAAACATAAAGCAATAATGACTAGGGTTTATAGAGTTAACGATGCACGCCGATGCGAATTGAGCCGTCACAAAGGAGTTCCGATCCCTTTTAATATTTACAAGTTATTCTCGCGGAGTAGGCGGCAAGTTTTGCAAATTAGCGCGCGCAACGTTGCGAAACCGGTGCGTCTCGTAACTCGTCTAAAATTAAATTAGAAAGGAGCGTCGTGGTGTATTTCTGGTCCGCGTTTCTACATGAGAGGAGAGCGAGGAGGCACGGGAGAAGTCCGTATCGCCGATGAGCGTCGAGATCCTCGGAGAAGACGCTTCCGGTCGGGTTTGAAAATGCCGATGCCGCAAGGTCACGTTAATGGACCGTGCGCGAATCACGGACTAATAATAACCCGGGTCGTGTCGCACTATCGACGGTAATTCAAAGCAAATTTAACGGGCAGCGTATCGCAATTGCGGACAAACCGTATATACAACGGGAAACATAACTCACCGTTGGTTTGTTTGCATTATCTGCCGCGCTCAAATACCCATATTTATCTCGTCTCTCGTGACACCCTGATGGGAGATCGTTATTTTATTGACACCTCGCGCCGAGCGAATATTAAATAACCGGCGGGCACGGTGGGCGAATCGAGCGTCGGTTCTCCTGTCAAAAACCGCCCGATCCGATTTAATCAAGAAGCCCGCGAGGCCGACGGAAAAAAATCGCGGCGTCTAATCGGCCGGCGGGTCGAACGCGGAAGAAACGGGACAATACTTTGGCCGCGCTCGAGCCCTATGATTTTTCTGATCAAACCGTATCAACCGTTCACGGTGAATTATCGGGAAAACAACTGGCATAATATCGGGCGGCATTAATTCCGATAATGGCGACGCCGAGTAATTATTAATTTATACGATGCCTAGGAAAACGATTCGTGACGCCGGAGCATTTGTCACGAGCTTAAAGTCCCCCCCTCCTAAATATCCCCGCGAACCCTCCCCGCCTTTCGGCCGTTCTCTATCTCGTTGGGCAACAACGCCTCCTCTCTGTTCTCTCATTGCGTAAAGGGCCTATTTGTTGCTCGTGATCGATGAAACGATTTTAATTAACAAAATGCGCTACGTCGATGGCCACGCGGCCTCTCATTTCGGGGCGTCGGAAAGCGTGCGCTTCGCCGGGACGCTTTCGGAATTTGCCGAAAAATATGCTCGCACTCAAGGCTAATGGACCGGATGATCGAGGTCGTTTTGTCGTGCCGCGGAAATCGTATACAGAAAAATATGCGAAAAGTCTGTTGCGCGACGGGCGCGTCAAATCGTGCGTCGCTTTGTCCAGCGTAGCGCGTCTTCTCACTTCGCGACTGAGAGTTTCTCATTAAACGCGGGCCTTTGAAATCGTATCCTATACGAGCGTTCTTACGGCCTTATATTCGATTGCTCAAGTTGTTCACTGATATGGTACAAATCGAGGAAGTGACTAACGTAACGCGTACCAAAAAGTTCATATTTTCTCGAAACTTTTATAACTTATTCGGCGAATGCAGTTTACGGGTCCATCGTTATTAAAAATATTCATAATATTTAATGAGATATCAGTAATTGTTCCCGCCGAATATAATTAATAAAAACAGGCTGCCGAAGTTTCGCAGCGCTCGCGAAATATAGGCTCGGGCTAGAAGAACACCGGATAGATTGATCTGTCAAATTAGACCTGATACAGGAGCACTCCGATAATATGCCTTGCCGATATAATTCACAATGTGCAGCCAGCCGGCCGCGCCGGGCTTTTCCCCGGGGAGAAATATCGCGGATTATTATTTAGTCAGTTTACCGCGCAAATTAGTCATGCGAATAGGGATTCATTAGAGCAGTCGCTTAATTATCGGCGTTACAGACGACGCCGAAGTGAGAAATACATGGCGCAGCTACGTCGAGCACCATGCAAGCTTAAATTCCGTTCTGATTGTTTCACGAGTGTTTCACCCAGTGTCGATATCCGTCGTTTTGTTTCGCCAAGCGAATTAATTAACTTTCCCGTACCTGAGATATAAACAAGCGCGTCGATTTGCACGACAATTTGTCAATTTCGGCCGTGCCTTGACGTATTCGGGAGATAAAGGTTCTATATCAGCGCCGGTATCGGGCGCATTATCGGCACGCGTCTTCGACAAAATAATTAGCGACGGGGGGATCTTAACCCGCGAACGGGACGATCTATTTCATTCGGCTAATCAAGAAAAATGAGCACATCCCGGCGCGGTGATTCGCTAATGATTCACGTCCAGAGTCCAGAGGATCCCGACAAAGTTTTTTTATCTCGTGGGGAGGGGGGGGAGGAGGAGGGAGGGGAGGGCTGAATCCTCGCGGTTCCGCATTAGCTCGAATCGAGATAGTTCCGTGCGCGCGCGAGATAACGCGATCTCATTTGCATGGAAAAGGCGAATAGAAACTTTTTTCCCTCGGACTTCAACTTTAATTCTTAATGAAAATGAGCCCCTCGCGAAGTCGCTGCGCAGGCGATGAGACGAGAGCGAGGAGCATGACTGGTCGGCGAGAGATTCGCCCGGGGTGGCAGGGACACGGCGAAGGGGAACAAGGAATTCGCGCGGGTAAGGGATGTCGGCGACGAACAATGAACGCGAGAGAGCTGTTCCAGCGCCTTTGGCCACGCGCTCCTAACCATGTACTTAACACCGTAGTTTTGAAAATGCCGCTGAGCTTTGACGCGCACTTTTGACAATCGCAGGTTTCGAATCTTAAACGCGTCCTCGAAACGTAAATTAATATATCGCAAACGTGAATTCTTGCAATCCTTACGCGGATCCAGATAAATTTACAGTCGGGTAATTATTTATTAAAATAATAATTTAGGTTGCCTCGTAATTTAGATTTTAATAAAAATTTAAGTAGAGTCCAAGTTTTCTTAAAGCGCAATTGTTAATTATATGCTTACAATACTGTTGTACGAACAGTAACAATTTGGAAAGTTGTTGTACGGCAATCTTATTAGAATACGGACAAAATTTTTGCGACTACCAGAAATTGCAACGTACATGTACTTTGTAAGTATATGCAAGCCTTTATCTCTCATGAGGGTCCTCGGAACCTTACCGCGGGCATGAATCTTGCCGAGGTATGAGCGGCGTTCTCTTTCGAGTACAATATTGCTTTGTCGAGTAGGTCGCTACCAGATCGCACAGACAATAGTAATCGTACTTGACTTCGTCGTCGGTAGCATCGGTAGGCAAGTTAAAAAAAAAAAATCACGCGATCAAGAACGCGAACGGTCCACGCGAAGAAACGTACGACTCAACGAGCGAATCATTGATCTCATTCGAATAACATACGCCTGATAAGTCTTAAAACGTAATTGAAATATTCGGCTCTTTAATATCTGATGATCCTGGTTCGCGAGTCAGCCGGAACTTTCTCGGAGAGTGTGCTAAATCCGTCCGCTAAATCCGCCCGTGCGATGCGTTTCATGAGCAAAGTAAGCACCGTGAAAAAAGGAAAAGAAAAGAAAAAAAATATAATAAAAAAAAAAATAAAAAAATAAAAAATAAAAATCTTGGCCAAGAAAATCCCTTCTGCTACCCTCTTCCGACGGCCGTGTCCCACCGCCGGCCGCTCCTCCTGAGTTAACAATGGGGCGAGGCTCACGTGCGCGAGGAATCAAGTGTTCTCGCACACCAGCGCAGTCCACTAGACCGAGGGCGCATGCATAATACAATGACCCTGCTAAGTACTATTTTAAAACAATGCTGAAATTGCTTTAGGGGATAAAAATGAACGAGGTAGCTAGGTGTATTTTTCTCCCTTTCCCCTCTCCCCCTTCGTCACCCTGCCTCTTTGACGAGGGTGCACGTACACGCGGCTATACACGGTGTAGTATAACCACCATCATCCCCTCGCGCGCACCCTTCGCGTCGTTGTGGCCGCGCATAGGCACAGCCACGTATAAAGCTCTAAGCCTTTGAGTCGCAGTCTCACCGGCGCACAATAAGGCGCTCCATTTTTTTGTTTTTACATCCACTTTAAGAGCGCGGGCGCGGAAGAAAGACGGAACGTGGCGGCGAGCTGCCGTTTTCAGCGAGCGATGTACCTCATTCGATAGCACGCGATTATCTTTTCCCGGCTCCCGAAGCGCTTAGCGTACTGCACCGAAGTTTTTTTTTCCTCCCGCTAACAAGTGTTTTCCAAACGAGATCGCGCAAGAAAAATGTTATTTAATTTCGAAACTGTAGAAAAAAAAATATCAATTATAACCAATTATTCGACGATAAATGAACGATAAGAAAAAAAAATAGAATGATGTAATGTACGTAAATAAATTTCTTTCATAAGCACGGAAATTTATAATGTCAGATATATCGTGTGAATTATTCATTTCAAAGAAGTAAAACGCGACGCGAAGTCTGATATTGCTTAAATCTTACTCGGCGTTTATGCATGATGTACTATTGATTATGAGCACTAAGGCAACTTAACCAGGGCATAGCCTATCGATCATAAAAGCATTTTGTCTGGAAATTAAGACCGACGGGTACATGCGCGTATGAGATGCTTGAGGAGCGCGATCCCGCAATTCTTGGACGGTCTTTCCTCGTTACTTTGACATTTTTAATTACAGGCTCTCAGTGTCAACGAGCGAGTTTGTCGTGCTTTGTGAACTAGTGAGTTTTGGCGGCTTGACCGGCATTGTAAAGCTGGCACGGTCGAAAGAAACGTATAATAGAACTTAACTTGACATTGATAATTGTTTAAAGCGGTCTTGGCAGAAATTTACTTCTTTGAAGATTCTATCTTTTTCTGAATCGTTAATTATTTATTGTCGATCTGTTGTATCTAACGTTTTACCGCCTAATCGGAGACAGATATCTGACAAATGAGCACTTCTGACTTTATTTTCATAAAACATACGTATAGCCTGCTACATAAATATAATCGGGCTTTTATATTACTTTTTAACAATGTGCCATTTTTGCAAAATTCTACATTAATCGCTTTACGATTATTCGAAGATAAAATTATCCGGCGTTAAATCTTCTAGAGCTTTGGAATTAAATAAATAACGTAAAATAAAAATTGCGGTATACAAAAAAAAAAGAAAAAAAAGAAAAAAATAAACTGATAGGACATAAGGCTTTCTTCCGGAATACGAGACTTTTAACGCTTATAAGAGTCGGCATAGGCAAGGCAAAACGATTGAAATCGAGTAGCTAGATGAGTTTTGAATTGAAAGTTCGATCTGCGCGTGTGATAGCGGCATTTTTATTTTAAATGGAAGGAAAAGCAAGAGCCGTCGACTCTGGAACGCGAACTCTATCCCGCACTCCCTTTCATCGTCTCTAATGTAATTTTTCAATGTCATTACCCGGGACGTTTGAGGGAAAGTGAAGGCTTTTAAGGTAAACTAAAATTTTCGGTATATTTTCCATGAACGACGATGGAATCATGGTAAGCGAATTATCTTCGTTAGACGCCGCTTATTACCGGTCATTCGGTTAACCATGTATACATTACACGCGTTCGTTTCCGACCGATAATATCTTAATAGCATAATAATTGTAGACTAACGTATTGCGTCATATGCATAATATATCGATACCTCATCGTTATTATCGACGAGTAAGAAAAGTATATTTTAAATATGGTTAAAGCGTCCCTCAATCGCTACCCTCGACGGGTTGTTTAACATTTTTCTGGCACGGCGGAATGAGACAAGGCGAAGACGGTGAAAGGTGGGATCAAGTTGGAGTGACATAAAGTCCGCGGCATCATTACGCCATTGACGTATAACCATTAATAAAGATATAAGGCTCCGCGCACGTCAACGTTTGTCTCGAGAATCTGTTTAATAAAGAGGCCGGCGAATCCGCAGATTAGAAACACGGCCGTATCCGAAATTAGCATCAGCCCGTAGGCATAATGTAGCTACCCGTCCTCGCGTGAAACCAATAATCGCGTGGCGCGAGGTCGGGTATAGATTAGAAGGGTGAGTCGGCATAGCTAATACGCGCGTTAATAAGAGCCCCTGTTCTACGCTCCGTACGCTGTATATAAGCGCCCGGCATGTAATTTCTAACCACATTTCCCCGTATTCGCTTCAAATGTACGTACACGTACGAAGGAAGCTGACTGGAAGTTACGAGCCCGTATACCGTGTGTCTCGATATACAAACGGAGCAACCTGCCGAGTTCCCACGAAACACTTTCGTTAATTCGACTGGTATTCATACTTTCCATCCTGAAAATATGTTTTAAGAACTCGCTCTTTCAGACCGTGTTGTACCGTCCGACAACTTTTAAGATTGAAGTTAAAAAAAATTGCAAAGGATGATTCGCGTTTATAAATATATTACTCTAATACGTTAATTAGATGTCAATGTTCCAGCAAGTGCAATGATTTTGACGCGTAATTCATAAAGTGCAAAAAAAAAAAAAAAAAAAAAAAAAAGAAAGGAATAAAGATCGCGGTTAATATGAAAATTCTTAAACCCGAAGAATATTCTGTATTACGACACGCGTCACGAGCCGCTGGTTTTCCGGACGGGTTCCGTGAAATGTTCCGGTCTTTAACCAGCCCCGGTGGCGTATCACCCGTTACAATTCGACTAGACGAGTACTTATACGGCCGCAGAACGCCACGGTAGCCAGGCACATTCGCAGGAGGTCGAGGGTGGCGGCTGCCCGTAGCCCGCAGCCTGTAGTCACGTAATTAGGTGATTAAAATTAGATCTCGCATCAGCCAGAAACTCAATTAGCAATTAAACGTGGCATTTTCTCTAATTACGATACGTTCTCACTAATTACCGTAGCTAACCTCCCCCGCATCGTCTCCCGCGAGTGTTCTCCACGGTTACCTCGTCGCCCCCATCCCCTCCATCGTCGTGCTCTTCCTCGCACCCTCTGCCTTCCTCTTCCTCCCCCCCCCCGTCCTGCGTCCGAACCGTAGAAGCACTCGGAGAAACGAACCGGATCAGGGTGCCGTACACGCGTCCGACCTATCGAAAGTATCGATGCCAATTGCCTGCCTTCCAACCATCCCGGCCGACTATCAACGCACTCGTTTATCGAATTACGTCGATAGAAACGCGCCTCTTCCGACTCTTTCGAACCTCCCGACTAGCGTCGCAGCGTACTCCTAGCTCTTTTCGCGTAATTTTTATTTAATGATTTTTTTAAATTCTATTCTATGGATTAATCAATATAGAATTTTTTTTTTTAATCGGAGAAATAAACGTTCTTCTGATTGACATTTTCTTTCGATGACGAATGTTACATTCTTACAACATTTTCGTAAGACATTTTTCGACAAATGAGCTATTTTCGTGTTCGATAGATTAAAGAGCCGCCTCGACGAATTTATGTATCAGTTCGCGATAAAATAAAGAGATCTACATTCTTTTATTTTTTATATCATCATAGTTCACCACGTGCCGGGCAATCGGCCGGCCGGCCGGCCGGCAGATCAACACATTCCGGTACATATACGAGTCGCGTACGTCGCCCGCGCGACCGACCCTGCTCCCGCTTGCTACGTAAAAATTTATATTTAATGTTCTTCTCACTATACGACGAATGTACGCCTACCGAAAATCACCCGATACAAACAAAGCGTCTCCTGCGTGCGTGTTAGATTGTCGAACGGCAGAGCAAGAAATAAAAAAAAAGTCTATCACTCCGCGACGCCATGGTCACTCGCGTTCCTATCACTCCCCACGTACCGCCACTATTTAATTTCGCACGTTATGCAATAATTAAAATCGGATATTGCCAAGAAACCGCTTATTTAATTGAAATAAAATAAATACTCTGAGGTTGTTCCGTCGACGCTCGATGTCCATCCGGGACTTGGTTCTCTCTTCTCGGGATGTATGAAACGAGACGTAGCGGCGACGAGGGCGGGTGGCTTCTCCGGATTATCTAAACAGAAAAATAATTTTTATTAGAAACTGTCCCGAGATACTGGGTTCACTTACCGCGACGCGTATTCGAGGAAAGAGTTACTTTAACGAAGTCAAATGGTTAATATATCGATTAATATACTACAATTTGTCGACGTGATATGGCAAATTGAATCGCTACGTTAGAAATATTCGTTAAAAAAAAAAAAAAAAGAAACAAAATCTGTTTAGTGTCGATCGTCTGTTTGGTCATTGCCCAGCGCGGACTATGTTTATAGATAGATATCTAAACATTTTTTGCCTCGCACTTGTTTACTGTTGTGTTCTGACCTTACGCAAAACTCGCTCGACTGCCGAAATCGCCGGGCAAACCGGTCCTTGCCTTCCGCTGTCCGCGCGTCCTCCACCTTGCGAACTTGGAATGCGAAGACTGCCGGCCGATATAAACACACGCACGTGCTCACACTACCGCGGCGATCGGCGGGCCTGGCGACCAGCAGTCTGGACAGTCGAGCACGCGTTGAAATAGATCAACACACAACAGTATACTAGTACGCGGCGAAAAACGTTTAGACATCTAGCTTTTCCAGATCGTTATCAGTGCGGGACAGTTTTGCTAGACAGCCACGAGACGAACCACGAATCGGCTAGCTAATTATTAGATAACAGTGGGAATCAATTTCCACTCGGGTTCATTAATACTCTGCTCGTGAAAGTAAATCGTAGAATTAAATTCGCATCTGCAACATCGCCGTTTATTCAATTATAATTACTTTAAGTACCTTGCTGCGCCTACTTGGCGCGAGGCAATACCGTGCCTCTTGATTGGAAAGCGACGATGAGCATGTCTCTCGCAACCGGCGTACAAATCAAAATTATATCCGGGGAAGTCTCGAGGCGCCTGATGATAAATCACAACGCGCTTGCGAGGCGCATTCGACGAAGTTTACGAATTTATTTCCAAAACTTGGCAACTGCCGAATTTCCGTCAATAATTAATGCGCTCTGCGGACTGGTTTCGGACCGTGAAAATATATATATATATATGTACAGCCGAGCTTTTAGTATTCGTTAAATTACAGAAAGCCATAGTATTTATGTATGGATAGAGAAGAGTCTAGCCGAGAGACATTTTTTTAGATTACTTATATTGGGTTACATATTGCAACGTGAGAAAAATATTGCCGGCATAGTGATACTGGGCCGGTGCATGCTGAATTATTACCGAATTCGTTATTGTTAAGTTAATACGCGAACTATAAACGACGTTGCGAAAATTTAATGCTACGACATTTAGGTAAAGCCTTGTGCTCACAATTAAGTGATTACGCAGTGGCTATAAAATTATAATGATCCCGTTGTAAAGTAATACAATTATAATTTTTTTTTAAATACTATTTATCCAGAAATGTAACAGCGCTGAAAGTTCCGATTTTAAACCTCGGATACTTTGAAAATTATTTTACTGGATTTCCTTGACGGAGTTTATGGGCAATTCCCCTAAGTGTGAAACTCCAGAAACTTTGCAAAAACGAGCGTGAAACGTTCAGATCGTCGATAAGAGTCGACCGGATGAACGGTCGTTATTAGCATAATATCGCCAATGACCGGGTTTGGTTTACGATTGCCTGCCGCGAATAATAACTCTCGGGGCCGCGATGTTTTATGAAATATCCCGAGGACGGAAGCGTTTTCCTCGAAAATCCTGATGTGGAAGTGTTTATTATTACTCGGTTGTAACGGAGATTCGATGCCGTGCGGTCACGGCTCCCAATTATTTTAATCACCTGGCGGAGTTACCGTCGCATTCACCTGCCGCAATGAATAATCATATCGAATTACACACGAGCGGCCCTCAATCGTAGACGCGATTATTATAGCATAGCTACGTTACGTAATGCCGGCCGACTTAATTATTGAACGCATATCAGGCGCGACTATTGGGTTTAGTAATTTGCCACTTACACGGATTGTCGTATATGCATCGAGAAACGGGGACACACACGCGCCCGAGATTGTTATTTTGAATAGTCAATGACAAACGCAAATCGGATTTGAGCCGTCGCGCGTCGTCAATATTATGCATCGTACGCGCGATACATTATTTATTAACGTTTTAACGATAAACTTTTTTTTTTTTTGAAGCGCCGCGCTGTTTCGTGAGTGACTTATTGTTAGAATGTGAAGAGCCGAGGAAAAGTATTGCGATTCCCCGGCCGGGAAAATATTGTTCGAAACGCGCGACGTATATCGTACGGCAAATCGGAAGAATCAATTAATGAACGTTGATTCTCCCGAATAAATTGTATACAATTTATTAGCTGGAGTGTCGGCCTTTATTTTTATCAAGCCAATGCGAGCAGTCGTCAAAATAGTTTAATAATTAAAAATGCAAACGTCAAAACGAGCTGCAGAATATCCGTAACAGCGTATCACGAACAATTGCGAGTGCAATTAAAAATTGTGGAGTCTGCTTCTGAATGTGCGGCGCGAACAAATGAGCGAATCAGGACGGATATTCCGAATGGCGTAGGGATAAGCATATCCCCTCGCTAGTTAATAAATTACGGTAATAGGACAGGTCGTTAAAGAGAGAAGAGAATTTCTTGGATAGCGCGTTACGAAGAATACTAATGACGCCATCAATCGGCAAAGTTGGCACGATGAGGTGGAGAGCCCGGGGAAAACATTACACACAGTGACACGTGTAATTAAAGCAATATTTGGGCTTACGTAATTATAGTTCATTATCCGGCTGTCCGGAAACGGCAGTCTCAATAAGATACGCGTGCTTGGTTAACATTATGTCACATCGCCGAATTACGTCCCACGGTTCCATTAGCCGAGTTGGAATAAAGTTACCGATCGATAGGCATCAGCGTGCACGTTGTACAAACTGATCGCGCCAAGTTTCCATCGGTAAAACCAGACGATCATGAATAATAAAGCGCGCGGTGCGATATTAACCTTCTTGTATTTAGGAACAAATTTTATTACGCGGATGTAAAAAGCGGACAAACGATTTATTCCCCGCTGCCGATAGCCGGGACCCCGGCGCGTTCGCCGCGAACGAAAAAGATTTCCGACCTAAATTGCAGTTATACACAGGTATCCTTAGTCGGCGCGGGATGCTGCACCGCGCTCCGTGCTTATGCACCAAAAGCATTAAAACGTAAATTGATAGACTGGCGCATCGCGCCGGCGAATAATCTGGAAAGTTATGAACCTCGTAATTTACCTCGGCCTTACTTAAATTCATAATGAGACGCATTTAAAGCAGCTGCCGGTAATCACGGCGATTAAAACGTCTTTAAGCGCATATACCGAAACAAGTTACGGCCGCCCCGTCGAAATGGAAAAAAAAAAAGTTTCTGCACGCATTATTTCAATACCGCGAATTAGTATGCAGAAATAATATGCGGCGGAAGTGCGAGAATAATACGATTATCTTTTTTTCTTTTTTTTTTTTTTTCATTAATTTCTCCCCCTTTCCCCACCGCGAAAATGCACGTTTATCCTCATTGGCAAAAGTCATCGGTTGTCAGAGAATCGCGAGGAATCTACGATGATAGTAATTTTTTCCCGCGCGTTTTTTCCTCATTTTCAAATGGCGTTCCCGCGGCCAATAATTCTTGCAGAAGTCATTAATCACGTTATATGCGAACGAATCGGTCGATCACACGTCACTAGGCCATCCATACATAACGAAACCCGATTGACATTAACGCGATAAATTCTAAAAATATATATGTATGTATATCTAAAAAAACACACCGCGGCCGATTCTATTTTTTACGCAATCCCGCGGAATATTGATAGATTATCTTCGTGCTAAGAAAATTTATATTTTGTATTTTATAACTGTTAGCTTTAAATTATACGAATTATTTTCTTCATTGAGATTTAATATATTAATAAATATAATTGCGTTCAATTTGATAACGCGACGCGATTGCAAAATAGGCATCGATTTATAGGCGCGCGATCGTCATTCGATTATTTTCTCGTAAGACGTGTGCAATGCGAAGCGCCGCTGCAA
Source organism: Cardiocondyla obscurior (assembly GCF_019399895.1). Lineage (NCBI taxonomy): Eukaryota > Metazoa > Arthropoda > Insecta > Hymenoptera > Formicidae > Cardiocondyla > Cardiocondyla obscurior. The sequence continues at coordinate 7,243,509 of NC_091870.1, read as the reverse complement.
AAGGCTTAACGCAGTAAGAGATGGAGAAAACATTTTTCGAGAGTATCGGAAGCCTCGCGGACGTGGGTGTTTTTTTAAAGAGACGCGCCTGAAAATTGATTATCGCGTTCGATCGATCCGGTATCAAATTCTACAAGTATAATTGCAATCAAAACGAAGCTGCACTGATATAACACGCTGGCCGCGTTTCCGACAATTATTTCTCTATCCATTTCCTATCGCCAAAACCACGATATTCTCGAGGAATCCGATATATTCAATTAACACTGCGCCGCACTTCCACTTGCAAATCTACCGCGTTCTACGTGGCGAATCGGTAATTCTTTCCCAGGCTCCCATGTTTTCCATACTGCAACCCCGAAGGTTGCATCGCCGTCAACATCGAATTGCTGTTGTTCGCACTGTGCACGACGATCAAATTATTCGTTTCGGTATTCCAAGTTATTCCGCACAGCCTAATCGATAGAGCGTAAAAAGAATTAGCTGCGTTAATATCGCGATACCGGAATAGCGACAGCTCCCTCCGTGACAGCGATGCTGATTTCTAGAATTTTACCAGAGAAAGCGATTACGCGCGATGACGAGCGAATTGACGCCGACGCTTTTTCGAGCGATGGCCTAATATTTACGCCCGTACCCGGTGAAACGTGCGACAGCCTAGAAACGGATTCTTCGACAGCTCGTGGGTGGCGCGTCCGCTTTGAAAAAGCATTTTTTTCGCCGGACGAAAATTCCTTACCCCGATAAATCACGATTATTTGACCGAGGCTTCCCCGGGCGGGCAGTATATTTTACTTACAAAGTCACACGTTGGATCACGCGCGCACTTTTTTTTTTTCTTTTTTTTTTTCCTCGGCTGCCGGGTATTACATTTTTAAATGGTTTTTACGTTTTGAATAGCAATGGGGCGCGCTTTGCTCGCATGCCTTTACGTACCCACGCGCCCCGTGCCACCCCTCCGCCCGGCACGTTACGTACTATCTCTGTCTCGCATCCTCTCGTTTCTCCCCCTTTTCCCCCCTTCGACACTCCTGCCGCCCTCCGGCACCCTTCTTCGCCCTCCTACACGACGCCTCCGACACCCGCGCTCAGTGTCAGCCGGCAGGTTTTTCGCGGTGGGCACGATATCGTTGTGTCAGACGGGCGCCGGCCTCATTTGCGAGGCTTTCGCCGGAACTTCGCGGCCAAGAATTATAATTAAGATCCCGCACCGACGCTCTCTTCCTCTCGCCCACCTTCCCACCCACCCTCGCGCAACCGCCGCTGCTCGGCGGCGCTCACCTTCCGTGATATTACATTCCATTCCGAGCTGGATCAATCCTTTAATGGCCGGAAGTTTAATTTGTGCGCCGCTACAAAATAATCGCGAATTGCGCCGGCGAGCGCGGCGTGGAAGCGTGACCCGTCGAGAAGTTTATTATTCATAAGGTCTTATTATTGGACCGATTCCTCCGGTATCGGGCGTTATCGCTGACGCTTGAGAAAAATGAATATTAAACTACCCTCTTTGATGCCGCGCTATATTTGATGGATATAGTGTTTCTTCGCGGGCAAGAACGCGCCTGGCGCTTTTCGATCTATTTCGAGCTATTAAAAAAAAGAAATCCTCAAGTTCCGTATTAATCGTGTATCGTAATCCACCGCGTTTTGCATGCAGATCGCTGATATTCATCGTTTATTTTCAATATCAACAATATTATCGCGATATGTATTACGCACTTTACATTTCCCGTTAATGAAATAGAATTTCATTCTGCGCCGTAACGACTAATCGAATTTCTAAATTTTATTTCATAAACTGCTGGAGCCTTCCGACCATTATGCATTTCGTTATTAGGAAATCGAAGCTGGCGCACGGAGCGTAAATAAATTTTGCCGCGGGGGGTGGGGAAAGGGGAGCGAAGAAATAAAAAACGACTCGCGTCTGCCCACTGACAACGCGCGTTAAAAATATCGAACACACTTTAAATAATGAACAACGCCTCTCGCAAACGCCAGCGCGCGCGATTTTTCCGCGAAGGAATCTCGCCCCGGCGTACAGGCATCGCATCGATGTTTTCCACCAAGTCGCGGTAATTTCGCGGGACCGATTCGCGCGTCGAAAGTTATTCGTTTGATTCGTTACCAGCGAAACGAGCGGCGCTCGCCATCGTGCTCGCTGAAATGCAAAACGTTTTCGTATCACTACGCCCGGAGTCGAGATACATTTTTTTCAAAGCAAGTCCCGCACCGTATCGGCGAGGGCCGCTCGCGGGAAGGGGGGGGGGAGGGGATCAAGGGGGGAAAAAAACGGCGGGAGGGAAGCAAGAGAAGGAGAGAGAAAGGGAGAGCCCACATATGAAACCGTTATCTGCACCGATTCAGCAATATTTTTACATTTACCACCCGCTTCCCCTCTCCTTCGTCCCCTTGTCCGTTACCCCTCTACGGCTATACCCCTTAATCTGAAACCCGCAACCTAACGAATGTACGAGTGCGGCGTGGCTTACATCGACTGCAACGCGCCGTTTCCCCGTACATGCAAACATACTCGGAACATTTTAGACGCCGTTTGTCATTATTACGAATTTAGTCACATATAGCTGCGGGATGTTTTTCGCTTGTTTGATTTTCGGACTGGTTAAAATGGTGACCCCCCCGAGCTTACGGATCAACTGAGCGTAGCTCGCGAGCGAAATTCAACGAGCGCATAAACGAATTGATGCGTGCAGATGAGCCTAGTCATTTATATCTCGGGAACATGCAGCGCGTTAATTTTATATTTCAACACTTAGCGCGAAAGCAAAGTTCATTATTCTTACTAAAGTCATTTCGGCAAAAATAAACGTACATCTGCTAATGGGAGATAAAATTTTGCCCGCGAATTTTGCGTATCCGCTCCTTCGTTGAAACGCTCTGCTTAATTATGTTATAATGACAATGAAATATACCCCGATTTTACTAATGATAACGTTGTACGCAGAAGACGTTTATGCGTATATTATGCGCGCATTATATTCTCTCTCGAGTGCCTCGAGTTCGTGAACAGTTACCAAATTAATCATATCGAGCATCGATTTATTCATAGACCCAGTTTAGGATACTGGAACTGATTTTCGCGGTGCACGTAACGAGCACGGCTGAGTTGTCGAATCGAGGGTTCACGCGCAGTTGAACCGTTGAGTGGTTGTGAGTCACCTTAGAACGCGGCAGTGGTGCTTCACATTGACGAAAATACTGCTTCCCGACTCGCGAGTCCGCGAACGAAATTATGCGAGGCACTTATATCGAATATTGACGCGCTTTCGCGCGCGTATCCGAAAATTTTCTACATTCGAAAACGATGAAAAATATCTCCCTGCTCTTCCGAGTCTTTTGCAATTCAATGTGTAATTCAGAAACGGTCTCGACTTCGTGAGTACGATCTCGAGCGAGTAACCGAGTAATGCTAATTGCAACGCTTTTTAACATCGGCACTCGTTTGTTTATCGTTAAGTCTCATTCGTCATCGTTTTGAAGTTAGGGTGAGAGCCGCTGTGACAACGAAGGGAACCCCGCCGGCGCAGCCCTCGTATAATTCCACCCTTACAATTATCCCCAGCATTAAAAACACGATGTTAATTTCTGTGCGCAGCGCTCGGGGAACCCCTTCGATTCGATCGATTTGTAATTCCGCATCTAAGCCTCGCCGTCTTGTTCGAGAGGCGTCTGCTATAAACGACGAATTCGCAATATTTCTGCCGCCGGAATCATTATACTTATACGTCGCGATGTTTTACGCGCTCGCTCGAAACGATTTCACGCGCCGAATACACCCGTGATATAATGAATAAAAAATTATTTTATTATTCCGCTGCTTTTAATGCACAGTCGTAAATAGTAAATTAATTAAACACCCGTTCGACAAATTATTTCGTAAAAGTTGTTTTTCGCGTGGATGCCTCTTTAACCAATGGCAGCGCTAGGAATTGTTAGCAGCACCGCCGTATTAAAAAAAAAAATATATGAAAAATGTGAAATCAATACCAGATTATCGTGGTTCGAGGAAAAAAAAAAACAAAAAAAAAACAAAAAAATACGCCCCCGTGTTAGTTAGGTATTTCTCCAATTTTCGGTGGGTCGTCACGAGCGTCGGCGGTGTCTCGAGAGCGTCTCGACTTTACTTGGCGACCCTTTTCTCCTTTTCCTGTCCCTTCAACCGGGGGTTGCAGATGTCACGGAAAAAAAGTTTACGCTCGCGTCTTGACCGTTGTTCACTGTCGTTTTACAAGGGCATCTCCCCTTCGCCCCGTGCGTGCCCAAGTGGTCCGAACGCATAATACAGCCGTACACGATGGCGGTCCGGGAGTAAGGGGGTGGTATAATTAGGGGCTTGAAGGGGCGGCTACCAGGGGAGAGGAAGTAGAAGAGGCTGACAGATGTGGGAGCATTGTTTTATGGGGAGACCCCTTCGCCTCGCCTCCTTCGCTTCCTTCTCTGTCTCTCCGTTCTGTCTACACCCCATGCCGCGCGCGTGGCGTGCTGTGATTTAAAATGGGTGCTGCGAATTCGTGAATCCGACAGCGAAAGACCGGCGATTCGATCGTAGAGCACGCTCACTCGGCTATGACTGACTGTCGTGCGAAAATTTTTCGCGGCTTCCCCGAACGAGTCGAGCAGCGCGACAACGCGTTCGTGATACCTCTTCGCAATGTGCTTCCTGTACTCGACAGAGAAAGATCAGACAGGTGTTAAGGTTTACATCTGTAACACAGCACGGTTTAACTTAAAACAAACGTGTAATCTTCCTACGTATAGCTATGAACGTAAGAGAGATACGTACAGATAAACGAATTTTTTATTCGTCTCATAATTATCTTTTTATTTTTTAAATAAGCAATGAGACGAAATATATAAAAATTAAAAGATAAAGTAGGTATATAAAAAATTTACGGTAATATTTAGCATTGGTAATGCCTATAATATACGACACATTTGAAGAGCCTGTCAATAGCTCGCAGAGCTTCGTTTTCCCTTCACGTATAAAAATGTCAAGAATAGATATGTATATATTGTTTGATATTATGTATGTGTCCGTGTTCGCGCGCGCGTGCGTTGCCTATTCTGGTAGAATATAATTCAAAATACGTATAGTCCATGACAATTTATTTTACCGACTGATAGCTAAGAATGAATGTTCAGCACACCAAATCCTGATATTGTGTGTTAATATAAAACAAATCCGTGGTGGTATATGTGGAACTCCACTGAACCGAATCTTATTCAAGTGGACGTAGACTTTCAATAAAAGCGGCTATATGCGAAAAAAAAAAGGGAGGGTACATTCCGTATGTTTGCTTTATTTAATTCTTTTAATATATATTGACCGTCTAATCGTTCAGGAAAGAGAGAGAGTCGCGGGAAGAATATTGTCGCGTATTGGTCAGTAAATTGCCAATTTATTTATGTCGGTAACGATTCGATCCGACGAGACATTTCTTTGAAAGACGAGTTATGTAACACACAATTACGTAATTTTGTGCAGCAAAATTGCATTCAACTTTTCATATTTTTCTTACATTTTTTATTTTTTACCTCTTTTTATTTTTTTTATTTTTCTTTGAATGATTAAATTTGTTCTTTTTTGTTCTTTTGGTGCAACAAATTATATCTTTTTCTACATAAACTTCACGCTCGAAGAAGCACTTTGCCGCCGCCAGTCTCTTTTTTTTTCCATTTGCGCGTACAGTGAATCACATCTTTGAATTTTAATTTCGTTCAAAAATCTGAGTAATCGCGAGAGAGACTTGCGAACATGTGCAGTCACACCTCTCATTAGGTTTTTGACAGCCCTTCATACGAGGATCAACCCACCCTGTGCATCCACCCGAGTACCCAAACCATCGGCTACCCCTATTCGCGCTTTTGTTCTTTGTCTCACTGAATGCTAGCAACCCCTCGGCTGTACGGCTTAAATCAGTCGAACGCCGAATATGAGCACGAAATTCACGAGTCGAGCGGCAATTAAAATATTCTTTGCCGACGGTCGCGAGCCGCCCGCCGTTTATTCTTTTGACCGTCACAAACAATCACACACCGCGATACTTTTGTAATTAAGCACCTCTGCTACATTAGTAGAATAAAATAATGTCGAGTTTTTTTGCGTGCGCTCGAACCAACGAAATACATAAAAGAATTTCTTAATGCAAGACACTAAATAATTAGAGTAAGCTCGGGCGTTTTATATTTAAATCTGGCACAAAAATATATGTTAAAAGTTTGTTTTTTAATCTCAAGAAAGTTTGTTAACTTATCAATTTCTCTACCAATTAAGTTTCGTGCTAAAAATACGGCTGTCAATCTGTCGCCGAAGAATAAGGTCGACAATATGAAACGTTCTCGTGATGACGAGCCTCACAATCGAACAACCTATAATTATCCATCAGACTTTATGCCTGAAACTATAATATACATATAACGCGCGTCTAATCATGAGCAGTATGCGGACCCTTTTACAAGCTCGCATACTTGCTCGCATTTTGCCATTTACCCTGAGATCATAATTCCTTGGTTGTCAAATATTAACGACTAATGAGAAGAGTGTTAATTTATGAGACAAAAAGCACGACACAATGAGACGCTCCTTCCTTCCTCCTTTCGCGCGCGGAACGAGTTGAAATAGAACGCGGGACAAAGAAAAGCGCACGAAGGAGCGAGGACGGGACGATTGAGAAAAGCGAGCGAGAGAGTAGGAGAGACGGCGCGACTAAGGGGCTGATGAAAAGAGAAAATAGCAGAGAAGAGGCCTCGATCGAGTAAAACGGAGCGAGCGTCGCGCAGGCGAGACAGAGAGGGTAGACGAAGAGAATCGATGATAGAACGGACGAAGACGGAGGATCGGGCGAGGAAGAGACGGATGCCGCAGAGAGTGAAGCAAGTGCCATGCCGCGAGAAGCGAGTGCGTGGCTTAATTTCCTGCTAAATTACTACTTTAATAGGAAAGATGAACGCCGTTGATGAGGAGGGTTAGCCGGAATATAAATAGGGGGTACCGACTCTCCTTCTCTATCTTTTCGCCATTCCACTCGACTCTCGTCTGCCTCTTTCGTAACCCCCATAACCCCCGCGGCTTCACGTTGGACCACCTTCTATCCCAACCCCTTAACTCGCGGCATCGTCATCGCCCGGTTAACGGCGTGACAGCAGAAGGAGAGCGATGATTCACTGGATGATTGACGATTTTACAATGAGTTCCTTTGTCGCGGCCTGGCCAATTTCACGCGATTTTACGGCGGAACCGTCGCCGGACGGATCATAAATGCAATTACCTCCTTTTTTTTTCTTTCTTTTTTTTTGCAATTATTGTAAAAAGATCTAGTTACGCGAAATGATTACCATAATGTTGAAATAATTTTCTGTTAAGTTTTAAATGAATATATTATTACTTTATTGCCAACCGTGCCGCGCGGAGTGCGTACCGTTAAGTCGAAAGATAATTAAAGATAGCCGTGCTTCTCGCCTCGCGACAAGAAATATTTCTTTCGAAAATTTGTCTACGGCGCGGCTTCGCCTTAATTTATCTTTTCCGCAATTCTAATACCACCCTTCTCGTATCAGGCTCGTAAAACGGTTAATGCCCGCCCAAGCTGTTCAATGAGACGCGTGCAACAAATTCGCATAATAATTATCGATCGATCGTTAATCCATCCTTTGTTTCTCCCCGCCGAGGGAAAACGAGCCCGCCACAAAGCGGATCGCTTTAGTCGTCTTATACATCTCGTGGAAGTTAACAAACATTGTGTTCCTTATCTCTTCTCGGCACAATTAATGCGAGGAACCCTTTGCCCGCTCTCTCATGCCCGTCCCCCTCTTTCTTCCTCCTCTTCTTCCTTCGTTTCAGCCGTACGTACCCGTTCTCACTATCCCCCTTCCCCTGCCCTCCCCCTGCTCCCGCCCGCGCATTGCTTTCCGCGAACCTCTTCCACCTTTTACCCCCGGCGCCTTTGGTGCTTTCCTTAACGCGGTATTACTTATGTAGATGAGCCTCGCAATTCCTATACATTATTTGCGAAGAGCCCGGCCTCGAAGGGCGGCAAAACGGACTCGAATGAACGGAAGACGAAGAGGAGGGGGGTGGAATGAGGGAAGGGCGAGAGGGGAGGGAAGAGAGTAAAAGGATCTGAAACTTTCAAGATTGCGGAGTCGACGCTTTGCAAATTCCGATTCGCGCCGCGGAGAATACGGGGGAAAACGGGGGTAGACTATCGTCCTTATAATCGGACCCTTTTTGAATCTATACGCGTGTCATTAAACGATATTATCCGCTAATAACGGTGCAATTTATCAGGGCGTATTACTCTTTAACGGCGCAAGTTGTTAAAAATTGTTGAAATATACACGTTGGAAGGAGCCGTAATACGCCTTGCTCGGCTTTAACTGCATTTTGAGGAGAGCGCAGTGCCTGTTCTCGGCAAGAACCTAATGTAGATTTATTATGAGAATCATAGCTGAAGAGCGCCGTAAAATATATATTCAAGATTCATGTTACACGGAGGAAATTCCGTGCCCGTTCGGGGTCCCCTTTCTCCCGCCCCCCCCTCTCATCCCGCCTGCGCAAACCTCTGCGACAGTTCGGTTACGAACCCACCGGTAAGAGATGTGACATTTTTATCGAGCCGTATATCGAAATGTAAATTTAGTTTGTAGCACCACGGCCAGGGACGGTGTATATCTGTTTTACGGCCGATTTTAGTAGTGATATCCTTGCACTTAACGTCGCGCAGCGTGCAGCCGGGGTCCCTCCACTCCGTCGGTTTCTCGCGTGTTTCGCGAGCTCCTCGCGAAGCGCGAAAGCGACGGGAGCTCCTGGTACTTTGTTGCACGACTTTATAGTCACACAGTCGTATAACTAAGGGGACAGTGATGACTCGTAAGGCGTCTTGTTATATTTCTTTGCGCCAGTCGAGCTCACGTGCCTCGCGAGGTCTCGCCGTCTCTATCGCATCGAATTAATTATGCACCGTCGGATTTATCTTCGTACGTCTTATCGTTCGTTTACGCGGGCAAGTCAATCGACTCGCGATTAAACGAGATCCGAGGGAGAAGGAAGCGTCGAGGCACGCGATGATCGCGATCGAATTTAAATAATTACATTAGACGTTATCATAAACGTGAACATTTTTATGAGAGACTCGACAATGGCATTTTATTTTGCGCGGAACAGTGGAATCTCAATGGAGGCGGTGTAATATTTAATATCGGGTTGGATCTAAACAAAGAAATCGTTGCGCGACTTCCGCGCGAGCCTTTTTGCTCCCCTCGCGAAGGAAAGGCACCGACCCGTGAAACACGTGTGGCTCTTATTTCTATTAATTTCTTCCTCGTAAATGCGGCCGGGGGCCCTGAATAAGCAGCGCGTATTTACAATAAAAGGGTTTAACATTAACGTGCCAGTACGCCGCCGAACAGATTCGCTACGCCGTGTAACGCCGTGAAGAGGCAGCCGCGCGCCGAACGCTGCGTGTAATGAGAAGAACACCGGGAATCTTATTGACCGTGCTTACGAATCGAATATCGATTGCTGGCTGCCAATTATCGGGTTACATTATTTTCGATCGGCTCGCACCGGCAAACGAGCCGGTACGACGGATCGCGCGCTCACCTGCTCCTCATCCGAGAACGTATATATTCGTCGCGCCGGGATTGCCGCGTGGCGCATAATTATCGCGAAACTCGCAATTTAGGCGGCCGACTTCCGTGCGAACGAATGGAACTGGCGTAACGCGAGGGGGATGCACAAAAAGGTCGGTGCCTCGCAAAAACCTCCGGGGAGGGAGAGTTTCGGGGAAAAAAGTGCGCGCGGGCGTACGGTACGAGATATACAAGTAATATAATTTTTATTGCGTCAACAGTAACGCGCATCGCGTAATGAACAATTTTTCGCGCTTTCAAATGAACGCATATTTATGGCGTAATTACGTAACGCGCCGTAATAAATATCGTTGACGGTGTAAGCGCGCCTACGCATCGCGCACCGCTTTCCCTCCTCGCGATTTGTTTCCATTAATTTCGGTGAGAGCCGCTTATGCCGCGGGTGACAGAACCGCTCTGTGTAAGGTGACGCGCAGCGCATAAGAGCGCGCGCGCTCATCGGCAGGAAGTTGTCCGTCACGTCGATTCTTATTGAAACATTCACAAAAGGGCGATCGTAGCTTTATCTGCAGTTTGATTGTAGATTATTGATGTTCCTCCCCGTGTTCGTTCATCCAGGCAAGCGAGGGCCGTCGCCCGTAAAAAAAAGCCCCGAAAAATCGACGGCAAAGGGTGGACCACCCGCGCCACCCTCCGCAGCCTCCTCCGCGCCCTCCCCCCGAGTCGCCCTCGTCTCTCATCCTCGTCCCGTGCTCGCCCGCCGCCGCCGCCCCTACCTACCCCCGGCCAGTCGAATGCATGTCTCTCCCTGCACTCTCTCGTTGCGCGTAAAAAAATATCTACGTCCTCCCGCCCGGCGCCCGCCACCAAGCCCCGCGCGCCAGGCCGCTTTTTTTTCCACACACGTGCGTGAAAGCGTTGCACCCGCATACACGTACGTACACGCTCGCGCGCGCCTCCCGCACACATACGCGACGGCCAAGTATGCGCGCGTGGCGCGTACACCCCTCGCGCGCGCACGGCGGAGACGTACGCGCGGAGGACGGCGTTGTTTTCGCGTATGTAATCTCGATTCACAATCATTTCACATACTTTTGCCATTAGAGCCGATTCACAAGTGAGCAAACAATGCCTCCATTCTTCCGATCGTTACAAAAGAGTTTTTGGCACACTTTCGTGCCTGTCCGAGCACACGCGCGTGTAAGAGCGGCGCAAACGGGGATGAGGGTGACGAGACGGGAGGAGCGAGTGGCAAGCGACGATAGAGAGAAAGAGAGAGATAGAGAGAAGCACGAAGCAGGAGAGCAGATCTCCTACCTACTCGGTTGCCCGCCTGCCTGCCCACCTGCCCACCTGCATCTGAATCGCGTCGCCGATGCCCCGGCGCATCGGATTTCCATGCCGCTCTCCGTGACAATCGCGGCCCTTTTTTTCACCCTAGACCCGTTACGAGGAAACTTTGCCGTGGTACGCCGTCACGTGTCTTGTCGTCGGGTGGGACAATTACCCCGGCCCGAAGTTGGGCGATCGAGACCGTTCGTAGGATAAAAAAAAAAAAATTTTTTTATTGCGATTCACGTCGATTATGTCGACGGCGTTTGACGGAAGAGGCGATGCGAGCGAGAGAAGAGCGGGGCAGGAGTGGGCGGCCGAAGTGATGGCCGTTGATAGATTTTTTCTGGATACGAACGGGGCGATTTCGAAAAAAATATTTGTTGTCTTTGCAGACAATAAATATAGGCGTACGTAGGTACTCTGTTACACAGAAATCAAAATGTGGAAACACGCGCAGCACTTGAATATCAACTGAATTGGATATCGAGTGCACTCCCGGTGCTCGGGGATGATCAAATATTTTTTTCTGTTGCACCGTACTTGTTGGGGGGGGAGGGAGGAAAAAAATGTATCCACGTCGGAGTGATCATTAGTCGCGAATTCTAAACGTGGCGGCGCAAGGAAACGGCGGATGACGCGTCCTACCGTTATTCCCGTTCGCGCGATACGCGAAAAAAAAAATTGTTACGCACTGGAAACTGGAAGCTGCGAGAGTATTTAGCGAAAATTTGTCTTGAAATTCTTTCGTGCGCACAGCCGAGCGGCGCTGACAATTTTTGTAAATTTTTGGCGCGTCACGCGTGACTACTTTGACGCCTCGAATTTCAACGGGCGTCATTGTTGCACACTGATATTCAAGAAACATCAAGGGCTATGTATCAAACGTGTTTCAGTTTTATTTCGAAAGCGGGTAATTCCTTAAACGCCGTGATTTCTCAAGCGCGGCCGCGGTACGGGGCCGCAACAGAATTCCGGGCTGTTAAAATTAGGTAAATTTCATCCTGGGTTTTTTTTCCCCCTAACAAAAAGACGTACGTGTTGCGGATTAATCGTCGCTCGCAAACGCGGATGATTGTAACGAAGGGAACCGAGGGCGATGCACGCGATACTCGCACGCCGTTAGCTACGCGCACGCCATTTTCGAAAAAAATTTTTCCCGTTGCCGACAAAACGACTCGGCGCGCTCGCCGGCCGGGCGAATTCTAAAATTCTGCCTTGAAGGGTCGTTAGGTTAACGCGGTGACATCGGAGGTGGTGGGCCGCTCCGCTGTAATATATCGAATGATGAATCCGCGCATCGCAAACCCATAAAAACCCGTCAGCTCCGGACAGATACGAGATACGCCCTATTACTGTCCACCAACACCCGGGCGCCCCAGCGCCGTCCAGTTCGCAACGGCTAACTAAATTACCAGTTACATTTTTTACTGTCCGATCCCTGGGCGTTTTTTACCATCGTATCGAACGCAATGAAATGCTTCCCTAGGTCGTCGCGGCGGAGCACTGAAAGGCCAGGGCACCGAAAATGTTCCACGAGCTTTTTCGTGCTACGGTAAAACGATAGATTCGAAAAATAAATATGCGCCACCCCGCCCGTGGCGGACGTAAACGCGCCAAAAAAATATGGCTCGAGATATAAATGCGTGTATTTTCGAAAATTTTCGCGGAGCACTCGCAACACCCACCCTTAGGCGGTGACATATTTTCCACGGAGCAGGAATAGTTTATTAACGTAATACGATATTGTTATCTCTCCCCTCCCCAATTTTTTCTTTTCCCAGCTTTTTTTTCTCCGGCGTCTGTTTGAAGCTGCGACCGATGCCTCGCGGAAGACAACGCGAGTCGCGATGGCGCCTTAAAGGCTATTACGTAAAATGGGCATAATTATGAGCCAAACGTTTAATTGATGGAATTAGATCTAGCCGTAAGCATTAATAGTGGTTACCAGTACCATGTTGTGACGTACGTATCCATACGCGGCCGGTGCTATATGCGGTAATCATTGCACGTTATTAAGAGAATATTCCTTAAGTGACTTTAATTGGACGAGGATATAATCGTTGGCTTATTACCCGGAACTGTCTAATTTTCTCGACGACCCGAATAACTTTCCGCTTCCATCTTCAACTCGAATTATTTTCGTCATATTCCAAACAAAATGTATTTAAGCATTAATATTCGGGATTACGAATCTTAGGCTGATGTTGTTATCGCGCTCAATCCCGCTTTCGAATCAGTCGGATTTGCGAGAAACGCCGTTATCAGAACAACCGCCCGGGTTCGGAAAATAAATGGAAGCACATAAAAATCATAGTGGATCCGACACCCTCTAGTTAGTTGCTTACATCCTTTTTATATCACTCATATATCTGTAGGGTCAATAAAATTACGCGAAAAATAATGTCGCATTGTCGATATATCGTAAACGCGCGACAAATTTTGTGCAAATGCGCAAAACTGCGGAAGAAAAATTTATTAACTGTGAACCGTGCCCGCGGATCGGGATTCGGTCGGCCAGTCGAGTCGCGATTTTATTTCACGAAGAATTTTATTAGGCGCTCGCAAAATCAGCAATAACTAATATTTTACTATTTGCCGGCCCCGAGCCAAGGGACCGCGGGTTATAAAATAAAATGTTGCGCGCGTTTATGCGACTGTCGGGCCACTCGTTTCGGAAGTGAGACGGTGTAAATTTTACAGTGCGCGGACGATAAACGTGTGCGCGAGATGAAACATGGTCCGAACATTTTTCTTTGCCATCCATTTGCGCGTAAGTTACGCGGTTTATTTTTTTTTTTTTTTTTTTTTTTTTTTTACTATCGTTATCTATCCGATCGGTATCGTTTTTGAGCTGGAAGCCGTCTAAACATTAGTTTAGAATAGAAACATTTATTTTCGAAGAAATATCGCGCGCACGCATGTCGAGCGAAAAAACGCTTTTCGCGCGAATCGAGAATCTCACTTCTCGAGTCAACACCTTAATCGCGTGGCCGGTCCCTGATAAATGCGACGTGGTGAAACGTCTACGCTTTTGACGGCTTCCCGGAAGAAAGTATGCCACGCGGTTAACCTAATTTATGCCAATATCCTCTTCGGGAAGGTTAAAGGTGTTGCATCTGGAGAGCCATCAAGTCGTAACAGATAGTCTGTATTCGTGCTTAAGTTATGACCTCGTAGGGCCAACTTTATCCCTCGTAAAAAAGCCCGAACGGCCTTCCGAAACGAGGGAGGGCGCATAATTATTCGGCGCGTCGCTCACTCGAGGCCTGGTCCTTTTAACTTTACTGTCTCTACGGACATATACGTTCGCCGAAGGTTTTCGCAAGAACCGCGCTCTCGAGTCGGCAGGTCGGCCGCGAGAACGAGAATGGACCAACGTTATCAATGCGCGTGCAAGCAGCGTCGTAGATAGCGATCGGCAACGACCAAGCGATATCAAATACACGGTTTTTGTCCTCATATCGCGAGCCAATTAGCGAGCGCGTCAAAAATGCAAAGAATTCAAGATAAGCGGAAGGGAAACGGTCGCGGCCATCCTGGGCGCACTAGCCACGCCGAGAATTTTTATTTTTCGACGCATCGAAAAAGCAACGCGACTCTTTTTCCTAGTGCAGTTTTATATAAGCTCGTCCTAAAACAGACTATTTTTGTATCGGCACATTTGCCGGGAAAGATACGATCCGCGGACGCACACCGCGAGATTACCGCGAGGAAAGTAAACGACGTTGTATCGTCGCGAAAAAAAAAAAAGATCTTAAATTAAAAATACGAAATATTACTTTCGCGAAATTTCCTACGCTCGCAATAAATATTAACCCCTTCGGAGGGGCGTAAGCGTGCGCGGGCGCGCGTGCGTAATCAGCAAGGCGAGCGTAACTGTACGAAGTTATCAAATTGATCAAGCCAAAATAATCTGTGCGAGCGGCCACCTCGGTTATGCGCCATAAACGCAGTGTATGAGCAATACCGCGTGCCACCTAACCATGTATACCTACGAATAAACTAGCGTCCACGAGGCCACCATCCGTGGGATCGCCAACACAAACGCGGGGAACATAACATAACCCGGTGTCACGCGCAGGACTTTACAACTCTGCCATCTCGTCGTTTCCCCTCCGCCTTCTCTCCCTTGACTCCTCCGTTTTCTCCCTTTATCCCCCTTCTTGCCGTCCTCGTCGGCCATCGAAGCACCCTCCGTGTCGCCTTTATACCGTCCGAGCGGCTCCCTCTCGATGCTATCTCTTTATCGCCTCATGTAATATCCGGGATACTCGCTGCCGTTCCAAAAATGCGTTTTCGCATTGCTCGCGCTCGCGGGAGCCGATCCGGTGCCGCGTGCTGACGTTTCCGGCGACGTATTCTCGGTGTTAAAGCGGGAAAATAGGGCTCTCGAGACTATAACAGCCGGAAGGTAGCGAGCTGACGGTGTCGACCGCTCCAAGACGGAAAGGAGAACATCAAAGAGACGAGGAAGGGCGAACGTGGAGTGGAAACAGCCTCCTGGTACGGTTGAGAACGAGGAGTTTGCCGAAGAAAATTTTTCGTTCAGCGATCACCGGGAAAAGAGAGAAGCGCGTAGCGGCGGTAAAGAGTCGCCACTCGTCGATGTCTCTACGCGTAACCGGTATGCAAATATTGTTACAAGGTTCTAAAATACAAGGGATGCAACAACTTTCGGCGTATCTGAGAGGACCAATTAGTTTCACCACTAACATCGACGTTTTACGATTATTAGCAAATATTGTACGTGGTTTACATGCAATCGATTGCGCACATTGCAAAGTACGGCTTCAATAGTAATAGATGCAGACAATTTGCACTTGGTATTTCTGGTACAACGCATTAAAGCAAAAAAAAAAAAAAGAACACACAATTAGCTTTACGATTATCTTCTCTTTTATACGCCTCTTCCTCGATGTGTTAATATCAGAAACGAGGAATGTGCCGAACAAATTTTATATTTTTACGAAAATGGAGAGCTTGAAGAGTAGGAGAAATTGATTAAATAGCGGAATCGGTTAACGCGAACGGTAAAACGGGGGGACCAAAAACTGACCGGAGCCCGTAGTGTAGAAACGAAAAGAAAAACGATCGCGAAACGGCCGGGCGTGGGTAACGCTGCCGAAGAGGTACTGAATATCCGCTGGGTGCTGGCAGATATTACTATAATGCAACTCCGGACATAAACGCGTTTACGACGCGCTGCGTTGTCATTACGCGGCCCCTGCATCGTTCGCCAGTGGCTTTAACTTTATCGGCACCACCACGAGCGAGGGGGCCCCGTCACCGACGATGCCATCGCCGTTACCAGCGTTACCACCACCAGAAACAGCAACAACGGCGTTCCCTCCGCCGCTCACCGCGCGCGTAAGAGCCGCGAACCCGCGCACATTGCTCCGAATATTCTCTTCTTAGGCCGCCCGCTCCTCCTCCCGTCCCCGGAGAAACACCTGTCTGTCATGCTTTACGGTGCGCTCGTAAAAATTAATCGTCTATAATTAGAAAAATCGCGAGCGCGGCACGCCGCGCTGTGCCGCGAGCGAGAGGGCCAGAGGGGAGCTTCACGCGGACCGTTTTCGGTGCTCCCGCAGGAACAAAGGTTTCCCGCGCGAATTTTACGACGTCGAATCGCACCGAGCGCAATCACTACCACGGCCGGTTTTTTTTTTTTTTTTTTTATATTTTATATGTTTTTTTTCACCTTTCGATTTATCGCCGCGCCGTGCGCTGCGCGGTGGCAGCTAAGCTTGAGAAATAGATACTTTTCCCGACGTCGCGTCGAGCCCCTCATACATTTTACAGCAGATTAGATCAGTTCACTTGCTTTCCACGTCTAATGCCTACCGCGTAGATATTATATATACAATATATATATATATGTATATTCATATATGCGCTATCGTACGTAGATGCACGCACGATGCGCGCGATAAGCCGGAGGAGGACGGTGAACGTTTCCGTGTAATCGTCGCACGTCAATATTACATTATATCAACGTGTATGGTATCCACGGGATTCTCTCCCGCGCGCATCGTCAGGGCGTTGCGGCAAGGAAGGGTTTAACGATTCGCGTAGCTGCGTCGATTTACGACCCCTAAAACACATCGAATGCGCTTTATATGTATGTAAATTAGGTCAGGCGTTCTCCGCTCGTGGCCTGCGAACTGGGACCTCCGAAACCGACGCTCGCCTCCTTCGTTGCGCGGCGATACCCTGGTACCGGTGGGTGTCCGAGCAAAACTGTGCTCGAAGAGAAATTACGACATTTCGATCCGCTCGAGCCGTAGACAGCGAAACGCATAAAGACAAGTACGGGCTGTTCGACCTTCGTCAAAACGTGTATATTGGCCCGCAGGCCCGCGAAACTGCCGTGCCCCTCGACGATATTCTCATCGTCCCGGTACTTTTCGCGTGGTATAATTAACACAAGCATAATATTACTTAAGATAATATCCGAAAAAAATTAAGTAAGAAGAAGAAAAAAAAAAGAATTAAAGATAGTTCAAAAATATCTTTTATTAAGTTTAACACGCGTACAATATTAGCCTTTGAGAATTCGAGAATAAATCGTTTTCTTTTTTACTTTTTTATTTTTTTTTTTCTTGTGCGGTTAAAAAAATTATACCAGAAAATGACCAAGAAAGATTGTAAAGAAGGGAACACGTACAATGGTTACCACATTATAACCGAGATGCTGTGCAACAGTATGAATACAAGTATAGAAAACTGTTTCCGTTAGCATCACCGCAGAAAATATTCAGAACAGGCATCCGAGAACTGAGGGAGAAAAAAATCCGCGGTTTTATAATCGGCGCAATAATCATCGCGTCGCTTCCTCTAATTACCACCGTACATGTTTATGGCATTTAGACGTACGGATACCTTTCCTCAGGTGCGCGATGCAGCAGCCCGGCAATGGCCGTTCCCCGCGTTGAGTTTCTTTTGCGAAATCGCGGCATTTAGCTGGCAATAAATCCTTAACAATGCCGCTCGACTCGCGCATCTCCAGCTCGACAAAGAAAGCGCGAATTTTGATTTGCGAGCGTCGGATCGTCAGTAATTTTAGTAATAGCTTACTCGTCCCCGGAGCGAACGGTCGTACTGGCAAAGTAGATACCCGGCCGCTCAAAGTAACCACTTTCCGAGCAACCGCTCCTTCGTGGTAACTTCATAAAAGAGCCCCCCCGCGTTCAGATGATTCCCTATAAAACAGTATATCTCAATTCTCGAGGCACTGGCACTTGCACTCGTATAAGCCCTCGCGAATATAACTGGTGTTCCCGAAAGCTCTTTGACTTCTGTACGTGAATGAGCTCCGTACCTCGCGAGAAGAGACAATAGAAGTTTCATAACGTGCTTACGAACTGTCAAACTGAGTATACTTTCGCATTATGAAATTGTATTACAATCATCTCATTCAATAATTTTTTTTTTCTTTTTTTTTACTTTGCTTGTTTCTCCTTGCCTTTTATCAAACTGATCGAACGAAACTATTTGCTAAGACGTAACTATTACATTTACTTTGATCTTTTATTTATAAATATTTAAAAGCTCTGAAACGACGCGCGTTCGATATATGAATCGGGATATTAATTCTTGATTAAAAAAAAAAAAAATTATTTCCGCGTTCTTTAATTAAACCTGCGGTGATAACGGCAACTGAATTAAATACTCTCTTATGAGTTTAGCCATGCGTCGGCATTGGCGTCGAAGGAAACAGTCAGCAAACTTTATGAGCACCCAGTACAACTTGAACGAGAATAGCACATTCTAAAGGCTTGAGCGCCGCTGCCTACGTAGGTTGCAGTTTGAACTATAAAACGACGTAAATTATGGCCGCGGATTGCAATATTATGAGGCTATATACGCACGTTTAATGATCGAAGCTACTGGGGAGGGAAGCGCGGCTAAATATTGTCCGGAAGCGGTGCGAAGGTACGAGCTGACTCGTCTTCCACCGACTGACAAGTATTGACCAGCCGGTCGCACGCTACGTGGCATGAGCACTGCGACCGCTGAAAGTAACGAGAACAGCATGGAACAATGACGCGAACATCTTTAAGAACTCCCGGACGCGGTTCGTACGGGGACAAAATTAACGCGGGCCGTCAACCAAATATCGCGTGAAATGAATGCATTAAGCTTGGTAATAATTGACACCTGCTTAAAACAATGACGCGATTGGGTGAAATTAAACCAAATTGCGCAAAATGCTCTTGGAAAATATTTGTTGTAAATAACAGTTAATGAAAAGCTACAAAGTAAATCGGGTGAATAATTCTTCAAAATTAAATTTTCAATTTTCGGCTAATTAATATGTACAAACTCATTAAATAGATTTGCGTATAGTAAATGTTACGTACATAAACTTAAAATTACATAAACTGAATATAATTCTAATTGTTGCTCATATTGGCTTATCATTAAGCCATCAAATAAAAATTTTTTATTTAAAGTTTAAAGTTTCGCAGCGAAGCATTACACCGGATATCTTTAAATCAGGTTCTTTGTACCTTTTTATAAAAAGGAAAAAAAAATGAGATGCGGGTAACCTGTTTATCATTTTCTAATATATTTATTACACCCTCCAGAAATTTTTATTGTTCGCGATAAATTTGAGCATTGTGTTTGTATCGAGTAACAAAATTATCGAGGAGAAGACAGCTATTGCAAACAATAAAACAAAGAATAAGTCATAAATTCGAAATTTAAGGGCGTAGGAAAAGAGAAAGGGGGGAGAAAGAGGAGAGAAAGAAAGACCCTGCATGCCACCCGGTAATTCAATACCACCGTAAAAAGGAAGCACGGCAAATGTAAAGGAACAGCCCAACTTCCACGGTGTCCCACGAAGTTCGTGCTTCGTGAAATCTTCCGATGCGGTGTGAAAAAGTCTCTTGATCGGAAGTGGGTATCGAAAGGATACCACAATGTTGCTATACGGTTATTATTCAACAATGAGGTGCGAAATTATCGGTCAGTGGGGAAACGATCACAAAGGAGATGTTCCTTTGGATAGCCCCGTCCGAAATGTCTGCTCCGTACACGGCGCTCATCTTCGAGCATTATCTTCGTCGAACACCTGCTAACGCTTCTTCTCGCGCAGTTGGAGGCGACATAAGAAAACAATTTTGAAAATAATCTCTCGGCCATTCATTACGTGGTCACGCGAAGAAGTTTCTTCCGCCAGAAGCACGACTTTTTACCTTTTTATGTTTCATCTTCGTTCTTGCGGGGCCCGTACTGCATCCGCTGGGCGCATAAAGAAAAGTCGAACATGCGAAGATCTTATGTATATTCGTGACAATATTCATAACATTCATTTTGATCGTCGCCAATGGTCATTATTTCGTCCGTTCCGACTCATCCTGGCGCCTTCTATTCTCACTCGTCTCATTCTCTCGGATCAGTTGCTCCTTCGTGTTTCTCCTACACGGCCGGGCCGCGGCGGCGATTCTTAAGAGAGCGATCACGCGAGCAACTTTGTTGTCGGTGGGGCCTCTCGCATTAATTAGCCCTTGCAAAATTTCGCGGCTCCGTACGATGCCGCGGGAGAGGTGGGACGTAGCTGGACGAATGGTGGCAAGGGTCCAGGGTTTATACTTCTGAGAAGATGGTCGTAAAGACCGCTTGGCTTCACTGGCTCTGTTATTAGCTACGTTGCTGCGACTTAAAGCGAGCAAAGCTCCGGGAAGGATACTGACAGGGCCCTGGGGATATAATCGCGCTTTACCTTTCACCCGGGAGGAAGATCTGACTAATCTCTCTGGCTTGCTACTACAGAGACTACACGTTTTTATTTCAAGTAGTTGCAGTTACCCCGAAATTTCAACATTTATCTCGCTGTTAATAACGTTAATTATATGAGCGCGATATCGTTAGAAATTACGATCTTACGTTAGTGTAAGTATTCAAATAATTAATTACGTGGTTAAAAAAAAAAAAAAACTGCACAAGTGAAAGAAATATTATTGAAGCGACGGAAGTTTTACAGTAAAAGAAATTGATTCAAAGAGACCGACGTTTGAATTGCGTTTTTTAGGATAGCCTTTAGCTCGCGAGAATATCTTTGATCGGCAATCGTCAATGATTTAATAAACGAATGCAAAGAAGTCTTTTGTTTCGTATTCGCGAAACGAAAACTTGGAGGTGAGAAGTGGCGGCACGACCGATGTCCCCTCACGCGAGCGAAAAGGGAGAAAGGTAGTGCGCGCGAGGGCAATCCCGACGGGACAGAGAAGTTTTACGCGGGGATTATCAGGAAGCGAAGCGAACGCCCATGAATACGGAGATCCTCCGATAAAAGGACGAAAAAAGAGACGACGGCGGCGGAGCTGAAAGGAAAAAGACGGAACAGCACGCGAGTGGCGGAACAAGGAGAGAAAGAGGGAGGAAGGAGAAAGAGAGTCGGGAAAGAGTTGGTAACCCAGTGCCGCCAGGAGAGTGCCAGAGCAATGTAGTCGACCACGAATGAGCGTACCAACGGATGGAGAGGCAACACTTTGTAGTTTTAATCGATCCGGTGGGACGGGGGAGAAAGACGAAGCACCCTAGCGCGGGGGATGAGTCGGCGGTGTATGGAGGAAGAGCGAGGGAGACCGTCGGAAAGAGGCGAGAGAAGGACGGGGGAACGCTCGCAGGAAGTGAGACGAGTGTCGCTGATACGGCGCGAGCGAGAGGGACACGGGAAAGCGGGATAGAAGGAATAGGGCGAGAGAGTAGAGACCCACATCCTGCCGACTCCTACAACTTCAACCACCAGCTGGCTACACTCCTGCCTCCACGGGGACGAGTTATATGTGAAAAGCACGTGGACCCTCGGGTGGAAGAAGGACGCCCGTATTCATTCATTTCCTCGTATATTTCGTGTAAGAGACTTTCCCTTCTTCTACGTCGATGCTCGACGTGCACGCCTGTCGAGGAAAAAGGACGAGCGCGATACACGCGTTGAATTCCATTGACCCTCCTACCCCCCGCGATAATACGACTTTACACCGGTATATTAACCGTTTCTCGCTCTTACGGAGTTCTCTCGGCAATTCTTCCTCGGGTGAAAGAAAAAAGGAAAAAAAAAAAGTTGAAAGAAAACTGAAGAAAAATTACAGTTATTTAAGATTATTATTTAATTTGTTATACATTTATTTATTAAATTCATATTTCCTGGCTGTAAATAGATGCCAGATCTATCTCAAGTTTAGTATTTGTCTGCTTAATTTTTTTTTAATATCTCGTCGTAATTTTTATGAGGTATTTATCATTATTAGTCCACCAAAAATATTTTTGTTCTAGCAATTTATTAAAAAAATTAATAAATAAATGTGCAAAGCTTCTCTTTATTAAATCTTTTTAGAAAAATATAATTAAAATATAATTCTGCGCAGATTGCATAGATAATGAGTTACGGAAAAGAATTTTAATAGAAAAGATTCTTTAAATTAAACTGCGGCCATCTAGCCGTTCGAATCGTATCTAAGGATCGAATCACGCCGGAATATGATCGGGGTCGACGTCAGAGAAATTGAGGGGAGAGCATTAAAACACCGAGGGTGTGGACGGTGTCAGTGGCGTCGGCGAGGGTGGCACACGGGCAGGAAAGGGGTAAAATTGTATCTTAATAAACGCACCCTCCCAGCTCGCGCGGCATATAACTTCGCACGCCTACAGTTTTGTACGCGTCGGAATGGATTTGTAATCGAATCATGTCAAGTGATTTCGCTCTGATTTGGAATTAAGAACGGAGCTGGAAATTATAATTCGATATCGAGATCGCGCGAATCAAACAAAAAACGAGTCGAGAGTAGCAAAAGTTTGATAAGCTAAAATTAATTCGTACACTTTCGCACACCGTTAAAAATATAAAATCTTCCAAATTAAGCTCCGCAATAACTTAATTCGCCCAAATAGTCAAAAAGAATTTAATATCATAATATGACCGAATAAAATATACCCGTTGACTAAATTACATTGACACGTCGTTCGTAAATTATTAAAACTGTTCATGTAATTTTTTAATCAAGTCGTAAAAAGTATTATTATGCATTTTATACAGGTCTTACTAAAAACGTACACTTGATACAAAAATCTTGTATTAACTCGTTAAAACGTCATTAAAAACTTTATAGCTCGCCGTACACTTCCGCTCATATGGTCAGAGGGCTAAGTAAGCAAAAATGTTACGTTCTAGCACAACCCGTAATTATCTGTAAGTTAATTACTGCATAATTCTAATCAGCTAAATTAATCGGTTGACACAGAGTAATCTAAACTTTTAATTACATTAGAAACTGATATAGAAACAAACTGCTAATTTCCGCGATGCGTGTTTATCACATGCTAGATTTCTAACATGATTCTACGAGTGCGATCATATATTTTTCGAGCAAAGCAACGGTTGAAGTAATGCGATTATTGCCATTGTCGGGGAGGACTCTGTTAAAAATGTAAGTTCTTAATGTCGAAGCAAGTTCTACTGAATTTTTTCTTGTAACGCACGGCGCTGATAAAACGTTCTCCAGTGATACCAACGAAGTGACCTTCTTATCGCTCGGTTATTTTTCGGACAGCAGCGGCTCGAAATTAATCTTGGTCCCATCGGTTAGTTCTCGAAATCACACCGCGACCTAGGTTCCGATCATCTTTCCTTCTTCGGCAGACTCTCCGGGAATCCGTATCAGTCCTGGTGCCGATCGCTCCTCCCGGGTATCCCCGCCGGCGAACTCACCAGCCCCGTCGGGCTGATTTGCATCACGGTTACGAGCTCGTTCGGGTTCGTGGTGGTTATATTACAGAGAGAGGGAGACGGAAGCGCAGTGGAAAAACAGAGACGGGCAGAGGTACCTCTCGCGGCTGTACCACCCCCAAAGTGCATCGCGGGAGGCTGCTCGGACACTCATAACAATCATAACAACGGGATCTCGCGAGTAACTCGTGGACCACCTCCGCGCATCAGCACCGCCCATCGTTCCGCCTCCGTTACCCCTTCTTCAGGGTATATCCACAGGCGGGAGAGTCCTCACGGCGGGTTGTTCTTCCCTCGGTTGTACGCCGGGGCCACTACGCAGCCAGACTGCGGACCGTCAGGGTTCAGGTCCGAGTTTTCGCGCCGAGCTTCAATCGCGCAACGTGTACGACCACGCTGCCCGAGCGGAAACACGAAGGAGTGAATCGACCACCTTCACCGAAAACCCTGTGCTCCACGTGGGATTCCGGAACGTCGTCCGGTAGTGCCGATCGCGGGAGAATTTTCTTGGCTCGAAATTGGCAGGCTCGAGCTGCTTCGCCGGGAAGGAAGCAAGGAGGAATCGAACGACCGGCACTTTCCCTCGCAAGGATCGTTCGCAGCGTGTTCGTGAAAAACTAGTGTTGTGGGCCAGAGAGTGATCAGTTCGAAATCGCAGCTGCGTGCGCCGATACGTCCGGCCTATCAGCACGTGGCCGCGGGGGTGGGACTTCTTTCGGTGCGCCTCGCGGGACAGTTAAGCGCGGTAAACTCTGTGACAGTTGATCAGTGAAACGTGCGATCGGAAAGTCACTCCGAAATTCAAGCGGAAAGGTCGGCTCTAATTACAGTCGCGTCGTTGCGTCAGGAGGAAACGTTGAAATTTGGAAGCGCCGCGACAATCGCACCGATTCGCTTCGCGTTTGCCGAAGACAGATTAAAAGTAAATGCATGGAAATATTGATTCGCGACAAGTGGGCAGAACAGGTGACAGGAAGCTGATTAAACAGCGAAAGACTCGACAATATTAGCCGTGAGTGACAGAACTGATTGGTCAGGGCTGACGAGAGTCGCAAGGTCCTCTAGAAAAAAGAATACATGCCGTTGAACGAACGAAAGCGACGAGGCTATGGCTCTAATAAGCTTCTAATTGTCACGATAGGTGCGCTGATAATTACGAGGCGCGCGTGATCATCACGTGGACACGTCACTGTTTTTCAACATAAAATTACACGTTACGGACGACAAAGTAGGAAGCCTATGCGCTCGATGCGCGCAAATAGAATAATTAAAAGCGCATTACACAGAAAAGTGTGATATCTGCGAGCCATCTGTCTCCGGTGACGTACCGAAGCCACATCCCGTGTCAAAGATCGAAACGCCGTTCCCTCCTCGGCGGATATTCAGAAAACGGTCCGAAGGTCGAAAAAACTGTTGTTCTCGTAACGTTCACCGAATTTCTTTTAATTACGAATATCGCTCAGAGCGATACGCGTGGCGAAAGAAGTGGGATCCAATCGAGCGGTGTTTTATGAAGCAGCGGGCAATTAACTGTTTGCTTCTTGATCGCTCCTAATTACTCGCAATTACTTGTTGTAATTAAGTAGGCTGATGTCACCGGCGGCCGATGTATCAGTGAACCATCCGTTTCTCGACGTCGATTCGCAACTCCCCTCAGTACGGCCTGTTAACGCTCGCCGTAGGAAAATTACCGGAAGATCGTGAAACTCGCGAGCGAAGTGAGGCGAAGGGGCGGCGGAACGGGAGGAAGTCTCGAAGGGAATTAAGACGGATCAACTGGGTATAAGCGCGGCATCGGAGAAGGAAGCGAAGGAAGGACGGACCGGCCGATCGGCGGAGATCGGCACGACTGCGACGGGATTCCACCGTGCTGAGATAAATAACGACCGGCTAAATAAATCCGCGTCAGGACGACGTCCCAAATACATCAGTCACAGATCGCCTCAGGTGAGTGCACGGGCACGAGTTCCGCTCCCGCTCATTATAATCCCGGGCTAATCCCGATAATTAGACGGGTCTTCTAAATGCGCGCCCGGTCGGGACGTGCACGTGTATAGCCTCGCATTCGCACACCGATTAGCCGCGTGTACGGGCGCGCCTGCGCACGTACCGCATGTACACGCGTGTAAGCGCGTTTAGACCCGACCTCGGGAACGGAATGGAAATTAATTAATTCCACATTTTACGTACTTCATGTCATAACTTTAAGAGACAATTAAAAAACAATTGGATACCATGTTGTAAAAGTGATAAAAATCTCTTTCCCGCGCTCGTTAATGTCCATTGCTAGTATGTAAAATTTGATATCGGAAGAATATATGTTGGGATTTCGATTATGTTAAAAATCGTAAACGACCGAGAAATGGGAGTGAATCAGCTCCGAGAGCTTCGCCCAGTCCGTTTACGCTGCCGCGCGCATATTCACGTACGAGGCAATTGCGTGCCTCCGTGAGCGATAATCGTCGGCTCGATATCATTAAGTTAATCTCGGTAATTAAGGAAGTTCCTCTCCCAAAGCTTGGTCACGCGGGAATTCTGCCGGCAGGGGATCGAAAACAACGCGTTTTCGTTCTCTGTGCTTCACTTCAAACTCGGTGATAATTCTATCCAGATACTTAGCTACGTACTAATAATTAGCGCGATAATTATGCGCGCCCGCGTGTACTCGTGTCTGCGCTGGACGTGACCTGGAAATGCTAATTAAGGGATCGGCCGAGCACGTAAATGTAATGCGGTCGTGCGGAATTCTTTCAGTGGCCGTTGTCTTTCGCGGAGAAATATTGCGGTTTTAATTATGCGCGACTCTAAAAGCAAGGCGTAGCGAAGTAGGTTTGCCAGCGGCAACAATCAAACTCGAATTCAGTAACTTTGAAAATCCGCGATTCGCCGGCGGATAATCGACTACGTTATTTTCGCGGCCAGATCGCCAAAATAAATATTCATATTCGTTACATGAATCCGTCACGCAAATCGTTACAATGAGACGTATATACATATATTATTTTAAGACCGCAACATCATACGGATATTATAGCGGATAAGACTCGCTGTAAGACTCACGAGCAATTATCATGATTAGCAGGAACGTGCTGTAAGCTATTTTCAATCGATATAATTATCATTTATGCTGAGAGCACGTGGTTGTTAAAATATTAGTAGTTAAATATAAATTTCAAGAGAGAACGGAAAGTTTTATTTTAAGAAAAATACGTAACGGAATATTGCCAAAAATATTTGGCTGATTGATTAATAATTTTCTGAAATTTTAGACAATCTCTCTATTCCGTTTCGCAAAAGAAACGATATTGATTTCGAAAGGTGTATATGTTAAAGCAATCGTCTATTGTAGAAAGAAAGAATCATCGGGGAGATAAATTATTTGCATAAATTGTATAAGAGACAATATTATTTATCGACAATCCGAATATAAGGCTGGGTCAAGTGTACCAAATTAGATAAATTCAAATACGCGCGCAGGTTCGATAAAGTTCAATAACGGATCTGTTAATGATCCATAAGTAATGAGGTAGCAATATTAAGTTTTCATATATTACTTACGTCCACGTCTTAATTTATCCTTCTATCTTACAAAATAATTTTCGTGACGTTTATCAATTCGTACGAACGTTTTCTATACGAGCGAGATACATCGGTGGATATTTTTGTAATTAAACGGTAATATCATTGAATACATCGCGTCATTTCCCCGACCATATGACCGGAGAGGTAAACAGGAGCACGTGTTGGTGGCGTGACTACGAGTGACGGCGTGAGCTCTGGGGGTGGAGAGGAGGCAGAAGCGGAGGTAGAGGAAGAGGGGGCGATGGCGGTGGACGGGGAGGGTGACGAGGGTGGAAAATCAGTGTGAGCTGCCCGAGGGTAGGAGAGTTCTTTGCTTGCCGCCTCGGGAACACCGGGAGGGTTGGCGTGAGTGAGAAAGACGAAGAGAGAAAGAGATAGAGAAAAAGAGAAGGTCGGGAGAGATCGGGAAAGAGAGAGAACGGTAAATTTAAGCCGCCGAAAGGGGAAGCGGGACAGTCGAGGTTGGCCAAGCGAATCATTGTCGGTGGGAATAGACACAGAGAGTTGAAAGCAGAAAATCCCAAAGGAAACACTTGACTCGCGGTATCGTTGAAGTTTGGCGCGTTAGAATCGCTATAAAGAAAGCAAAGCGTTTACATCTTGATTAAACGATACCGAAATTTTAGACGTCGCTGCCAGAGCTTTTCACATGTTAGAAACAGTAATATTAATTTCCTTTTTTTTCTTTCGCAATAGTTCATCGTTATGTCGACATTTCACTTCTAATTAATATTAGAAAATTAGCCGAGGGAAAGATCAAACGCAATTGTTTCGTTGTCGCAATTAAATTGTTAATTACCTACTTTTGCGGAGAAAAAAAATATAAAATTAGCAGAAACTTTCTTTGTTGCGATTTAATTCGAGAGATTCATAATCGAAGATCGCTAGGATATCTTTGTTGTCGAGGTCAAGAAAACGAGTTCTTTTTTTATATCTTTTTACCGCATCCCTCTTTGTTCTCCCTCTATCCATCCACTTTTCTTCCTTGTCTCTCTTTCCTCTTATTCTCACCACCCTGGCTCTCGCTCTCGCGCCGGCTTCCCCATTCAAGGCTTCCCCTTCACTCGGTTCAACCCCTGCCGACAATCCGGCGCACGATAACATTTCGTTCTACAACTTCACCCACTTCCAGCTCCCTTTACAGTCGCGCTATTCTGTTTTCCGCCCGAGAATCTTCATCGATTATCGACTCGGAAATCATTCCGGGCAAGAAAGTTTCGCTGCAAACTCGGCGTATCAAGTGTGAGGCGTTACGCTTATTCATCGCCTCGCACACGCCGCCGGTCTGACGGCGATTATTTGCCGCCTGTTAAATTACAAATATACCGCGAGATTTCCTTTCCATCTCATCCCCGATCAATTTCTTATAATATGCATGTCGCGAAAGAAAAAAGAAAAAAAAATCGACTTCTTTATTTTTCACAAAAGTGCCACGATAATTATTCATCGCAAATTACTATTATTATTCGTTGACGATGAAAAAATTGCTCTCTATATGGTATTGAATTATATTACTTGCGTGAAACACGTTAATGACTTAACAAATTTTACGGCGTAAAAAAAAAAGAAAAGGAAAAAAAAAAAATCGTTGCGTTGCTTTGTTATTCCGAAATTTCCCCGGCGGTATATTTATGATTGGCCTTCGCAACATTGTAGAAAGAAAGCAACGTGCGCGCGAGCTCATTAATTCTAATAATTCATGAAGAAACACGCACGCACGTAATAGCTCGGAGCGGCTTACGATTTGACGGATAGAGAGTTCCCTCGGCCCTCGTGTTTTTAAATGCCGGCTAAATTATATTCTGATATTTTAATAGACCTAATTTACATGTAAAACCACTTTCAAAATCATTCTGTCTCCAGCACGCCACCAGCGTTTCCTTTTACAAACAAGGAGAAAATACCGACGAATCAAAATTTTATAATCCCCGTAAATGGCCGCGGCTCGTCTACGTTCTTCTCTTTTAGTAAATTACAATATAATTTTCTTCGCCGCGTAACGTTTCGCCGATTTGTTTTTACTGCGGCTAAGAATAATCAGACCGTTTTAAGAGCAAGTATGTGCATTTATCCGCGAGTAATCGAGAGCGTTTCCAGCGGAACGTTTAGCCGGGCCAGAAGAATGAGAAAAAGGGATCCAATGAACCGAGTAGCAGCGTGTTTTTGGAGCCAGATGTTAATTCCGACAACTCAGCGTGAGCCACGAGAAGACGGTTTAGTACGTAAATACATCTTCAGCGGGGGGTGCCATTATAATGGGCATGTGCGGTTAAAGTTCTATTTGTGGTAATTCGGAGTTTAATGCACTCGGGGGGCTCTGATTTAGCCGGGCGGGCTGACACTTTTTTTCATCCGGCAAAACCTCAACGACGCCCGGCGCCGTAAAGTGTAAAATATTCTTCCTGCGCCTGCCGACGAATACGATCGCGCGTAGTCGTTAAGCGTCTTTCTCTCGCGCCGAGACGACGGCCCTCGCGACGTAACAAAACGAAATACTTTTTATCGGAATCACAGGGTAGCGACGCGCCGAGCGCCGTTTCTTAACCAAGGCGAGAACGTCGGATTTTTAATTCGATCGGCATGAATTAATAATAGACGTTCGTCATTGTCAGAGTCTTTCCGCGGGCGCGGTGCTATTTTCGCCCGCTGAACTCATTTCTGCGCGCGGGATTAGCGAAAATTCGCCGCGACTGGAAAAAGAATTTCGATGAAATAATGCGGTATGTTTGTAACAGCGAAATTCCGATGAGGGCGTGAAATATCGCGTCTTGGATAACGCGCGTTGATGCCGAACCCCTTCGGCGCCGATTTATGGGCACTCTCGTGCCCGCCGAATGCACGACGCGCGCGCGTCCGCACACACGGGCGCACGTGCACGCACGCACGCAGACACCGACACCGGGAGCGTCAATCTCGACGAAGCGTTCGCACAGTCGCATTAACGGCGCGCTGTTCAGTTTAATCCTTGCGTTTCGTGACTCGGGACAAAGCCCCTCGGATTTCTGACAGAATGGTATCGCACGAAACGGCCATTACCTTAGCCGATATGCCTATGTACGTACGCGAGTTAAAGGTCGATGCGAATTAACCAACACGGATGCGGCCGGGATTCTTTGTACGCTCGCCTTAATTATGCTCGCTCGTGCTGGCGAGGCGAAACTGCTGCACAGAAGGGTAGCACGGAGCAGTTTAATCTATCGTACGCTTATTATATTGCATTTATTGCTCGATCGTAGCGAGCGAGCGCGAGTATCCATCGAGTAATCCGAATCGACCGTACACGAGCACGTTCATGTTCACGTTCACGCGAACGCGCGCGAGCGCGAGCTTCTTTCTTACTTCTCTTTAGCGTTAATGCTTGGTCAGACTCCACAAAGCCGCGATTATGCCTCGCCATTAGGGCGCCCGGTCGATTACGGGATCGTAAAGAAAAAAAAAAAAAAAAGAAAGAAAAAAAAAAAAAAGACTCGGCGAGGACAATGTCGCGATGGGCGGCTGCCAACTGGTCCCGCTGAGATCTTTTTATTGCCAGTGTTTTAAGTAGGAGGGTTGCCCGTGCCGCACGCTTCTCCGTCGTGTTGTTCACCTCAATCATATCGATAAACGCGATACGAAGGTTTTTAGACTTTCCTCGAAAATCGCATCCGACAATTGTTACGAAATAACAGTCGCCGATAAGAAACCGGTTTTAGATTGGGACAAATGCGGTCTCTACGTCACCGTTTCGAGAAACTAAAACTGAAAATACAGAGGCGCGATTGGCGAGCGAAAAGCTCTCGGCGGGATAGGCTCGTACCGGGAAATCGAGAGCTCGGCGTCGTCGGTGCTAAGAAGAAACGGTCAGTGGTTCGTTGCGGCGTACGTGGCCATATGGCGATTATCCGCGTCCAGTTTATTTATAGCGACGACTTGAGCACCGCACGCGGCGTCGCGATTTGTGCGTCGCGCCGCGCGCGAATTGGAACGGGCCTGGAATTGTAAAACCCGCCGTCCTGGCGGTCGGGAATCGGCCTCGTAAATCGCGACCGCCTCGGAGGCTTCGAGGTGGTTTTATACGCGCCTTCGTAGCCCGAAGGCTAGCGTCGTGTCAAGAAGAGAACGTCGGCGGCTACGTAGAACCTAGCTGCCGGCCAGAGGCGCCCCGGTTGTTTCTAAACCCACCTTATCTACTGGCCCCTATAATAAGCCGCGATTTGAGACCGTATATCCCCGCCCGCACGTACTCCGAGAGGTCCCGCTCACACTCATACATTTTCATCGCGCGCGCGCTAGGTAGCTACACCCGCGAACCCTGACGCGTATACGGCGCGCCATACCACGAAGCGCTTGCAATTACAAGCTGGTCAACATATAATTATCCCCAATGACCATAAATTACTGAATTTTTATGCGCAACATTCTTAATTACCCTTTGAATTAACATCAATCAACCCCTTAATTGCACGCTGCCGCTGACGCTGCTTCCACGTCGTCGTCGTCGTCGACGATGTCGGCCACAGGACTGTAATGCGAAATAGCGATACGCGCCGCGGGCTATGAGGGAAACGCGAAAGAAAGACAAGGCCTGGCTGGCGTGAGAAAAAGCGAGAGGGAGGTACGTAAAGGAACGTGCGAGAAAATCAGGAAACGGTGAATGTCGCCGGAAGGCAGCATCCCGAGGGTAGACGACTACCGATCCTCGTGAATCTCCTCGCGCGTAGAAACGAACGCGTCGCGTCCGACCGAATGACAAGATCGTGCGTAACGCGCCTGTTTTAATTGCCTTCGGAGATCCTCGAGTGATTCCCATATCAATCGCCTTGGCGTATTAATCGCGCGTCCGCCTATTACCGTCGCCGTTTATTCAGCGAGTGATTACCACCGGAGAAGCCGAGGCCAGCCGACGAAGAAGGTCGAGGGCACTTTTATTGTTCGGAAAATTAACCCGATCCTACGCGGGAGAGATAAAAAAAATTTTTAAGCAGGCCGGTTCAGCCGGGACGGTAAAATATCGGCCCTTATATGCGGAATGTTCAATTTAATTTGTACGTCGAATATCCTGGAGAAGCCGAACCCCGCGGGGGTAGTCCGCGTTCCCTTTATTTCGTAAGATTTATGCGATCTCGATCGTGAGTAACGCATTTTTTCAAGGTCGCGCACGACGAAGGTACCAATTTCCAAACAGTCGGCGTCCCTGGTGACGTTTGAACGATCGCGCTATAATCACCCGCGATATCTTCGTCCGGTTAAGAATTCCTCTTCTATTTCACAAATCACGAACCGTGGAGGGCGATGCGATACGCTAATGAAACCGCACTCTCATTAAAGCATCCAAATCGACGATACTAATTGGCTAGCTTTCGGAATACCCGGCATTAGACCTCAGGACGCGATATAATAATCGCTGCGGACGAATTCGGTTTGGACAGCCGGTGGTTAAAGCGTCTAGTAATTTCACGGGCGCAGCCCTACAGCGATTAATATGATTCCGACGGAAATTAATGACTGCAAACGGAAAAAAGATAGGCTATATACAACTCTGCCGCGGCGGCAGGGAGATAAAATAAGGTAAAAAAAAAAAGAAAAAAAAATTGCTCGGAGATTAAATACTTGGCGATCTTTTTAATACGTACAAAGTAAAATTCGATTTCATTGTGAGTAGAATTGAAAATCTTCGGATGTAATTAATTCCGATACGCTAACGCGCAACATTAACTCCTTCTTTCTCGAGATAGATTACGTCCGCGGGTGAAATTATCGTATGACAATTTTATCTTCGAGACAGACGACAATGGGAATTTACCTGCGGGCCATTTATCGATAGTCGCTCCGTGGCGTAAAAATCAAATAATGCTTATTAATCAGCTTAATTAGCGGCAAAGCTCTCGTTGCGCGTTGCAAATTAATTTCTCGTAGCGATGATCGATGTGATCTCTTCGCCTAGCTGCAATCTCCGCATACTGGGCTTATTTTGACGTTTCAATTGATATCAATCAAAGAAGATGACTATTAAACTGCGGTGATTTTGTCTTTCAAAAAGAAGAAACAACCTTTACTTTCTATTTTATAAAATTAATATTTTATTTCTTGTCTATTAAAAGAAAGAAAAAAAAAAAAAAAAAAAATATTAAAAACGTTTGTAATTTACTTTGTCGAAAAAATTTATATTATTTCGAATTTGTGGACGTTCGAGATGATTGTGTTTGCTCGATAAATTGAAAGCGTAGCGGTAAAATAACACGAAAACAGGTGGACATTGTCGGGCGGACGCGGAGATGAATCTCTGCTCATTTTTCTCACCGTTTCTTCGGTGAGGGATGGTATAAATCACTCTAACGTAAGTTCAAAGCCACCAGCGATCGACGACGATTCACGGTTCCGTCGGAAGTTAAGGCTCGTTTTCTCTCGATTGATCATCTTGCTAAACACACGTCGCGCGAACGCAAAGAACGCGAGGACACCCGTATTTACAGGGGAACGGGCGACATTAACACTCGAGTTTGCACTTGCGAGCGGTCTATTTGGTGCCCAACGACCTAACGCTTTTATTATAAACACGCCACCGTTTTAAAGCGTGCATCAAATATTTTTACGATGGCCATTATAAAACGCCTTTTATGAGGAACAAAGTAGCTCGCAGGCAGAAGGTGTTTTCTCGCCCTTTGACAATAATTTGTCCAGAATAACCGGCTCGTTTCACTCCCGGGCCCCTCCCCGTTCCCTCGCGCCCGGGCTTCCGCTCGATGATCCATCCAGCCGTTCGTCATAGGCGCGCGGCTTTTAAAAAGTAAAGCGCTGGACTCGGGCCAGCGCAAAAATAGAAGCAGATGTTATTAGTTGCGTTCACCAAGTATACGACGGTCGCCGCGGCTCGACGAGGCGGGCGGCGGTGACGGCGGCGGCGGCCGGTGGTGATGGAGGAAGAAGAGACGCGGGCAGAAGGCGACGAGGGAATGGCGTGTCCAGACGGTAGTGATTTCATTGCCCTTGAATTCTTACTAACTGAACGCTTAGATAAAAATAATTAGGCGGATAAACGCGGGGACAAGAGGGGGGTGGGCGAGGGGGAAAGAGATGCCTGCGGGGCGTTATTCGCGGCGATTTTATTCTGGAACCTCCCCCGGCGCTTCTCTCATTTTCTCTCTCTCTCATCGGATGCGATACGCCAACCAAATGTTTTTGCTTTGAAGTTGGAAGATGAACGGGCCTCCTTCTAATTTCCAGCGTCTGCATTCTTAACAGCTGCACGCGCGCTCCCGTTCGATACGGCTGATGCGGTGCCGCGCGTCGCGCCGGTTTAATTAGCATCTCGCGTGTCGTCTTCTGCGCCCTTGGTTTCTCGAAAAACCAAAAGCGATCCGAGCTGATATCGATCGCTTAACGAGGCCTCCCACTCATCGTGGCAAATTGTTTTGTTCGTCCCTTATTAAAGAAAAGTTGTCACGTGCAGCTGCCCTTTTTTTTGTCGTCGTTAAATTAAGCGTTAACGTTTTTAAAATACATTTTTTTATTTTATTGCATGCTTCTTACGTTACTCAGATTTATATATATATAAAAAAAAGGGTATAGATTGGAAAATGTGAGATCGTTCGTGCATACTTGTGTCAGCCGAACTGTTTCGCGTAGTTGAATCAAAACGCGCGAATTATATTCGCGCTATAATGGGATTGCGTCGTATGCTGGAGGCTGCGCGCCCGCTATTAGAACGGTCCCTATGAGAGTTTTGGTCGATTTGCAGATTACGAGTCCCCGGGATGCAAGGCTGACATGGCGGAGGGTTCGGCCGAGGAGGAACAGAGCAGTACCGCTGCGCCCGCTTCCCCGCCAGCTGATCTTCGCACTCTGAACACCCAATTGTCGTCGCCTTATCACCACCAGCCCCATCTCCAGCCTCGTCTTCAGCATCTGCAGCATTCCAACATGCTGGCGACCGCCGTACCGCCCCGGCACAGCCACAGTATGCTGTCTCATCAGGTGAAAGCGGAGGCAGAGCTGGACGCCCCCTGCGATGTGCCATTGAATCTCAAGAGCGAGGTAAGCGCAGGAATCCCTCTCGTCGATTATTGACGTTCGGAGTCGGTTAACTGCTTTCGATTGTTCATTTTCGATGTGTTTTGCTCGCCGTGCGGTTACGCCTCGGCGACGGCGGGCGGAAATTGTAACACGTTGCATGTCGAGCTCTAACGATTGCCGGTTGCATTAAAAAAAAAAAAAAAAAAGAAACAAACAAAAGAAAAAAAAAAATATTGCGTAGCGCCTGGAAAACCGTTTCGGCGTAATGTATATGTTTCAGCATAATGTAGCAAGTGCGGTTAATTACTATGTAAGACACCGACGGCCTATTTCTGTCGGTTAGCAATCCTAAGCGGTTACCCGACCCGTGCCTCTGAGCCGAGGCGATCGAGATATCGCGATGGCTGTGCTGAAGCACACGATGATCGAGACACTCGGTCGTCATACTCGTTACTAACGGTTTTGTGTGTCAATGACAACCAATTGTACGATTAAGTACCCGCCACGACGCATTTCAACCTAAATCGGTCAATGATCTTTCTGACCTGTGCAAGATTAACAATACGGGACAAGGAGCGTTTGAGTTCGGGACGACGTCGATATACAATTTCGTTCCTCAACGCGCGTATCTCGCAAAATTGATTAACTAATATTTTTACAAAATTTTATCTCGTAATATCGGAAATTAAGACAATTTGCAAAATTAATTTACATCTCAAAGTTAATTAACATTCGCTTATGAATATCTAAAAATCGAAATTTTCGTCACACAATCTAATCCCCCGAAATTATATAATATACAGTTTTACGGTAGCGTATAAAATCCTGTCGTAATCAAAGTGCGACAGCATGTCTTAGCAAGATAATTATTCGAAAAGAAAGTAGCTAATCCAGTTATTCCGCGGAATTCTGAGTAATATATTTCATAGTTGAAATAGTTATATTAAAGTAATTGCAAACTC
This sequence comes from Cardiocondyla obscurior, assembly GCF_019399895.1. Taxonomy (NCBI): domain Eukaryota; kingdom Metazoa; phylum Arthropoda; class Insecta; order Hymenoptera; family Formicidae; genus Cardiocondyla; species Cardiocondyla obscurior. The sequence goes on along the minus strand of NC_091870.1, from coordinate 7,207,293 downwards.
CGGCAGGGATAAAATATTATAATTAATGTGCAAATGACAGCGGACTGAAATCGTCATTAAGCACAACCGTTTGTTAGCGTAACACAACTTATTTTTTATTTGCTAGAAATTGATAGATAATTATAAGTAATTGAAAGATAATGACAAGAGTCGTGGATAAATGGCAAATAAAATATCAAGTTTAAATAGTGCATGCACTTATCTAAGTTTTGCATACAAATTTCCGTATTTTCTAATAATAAAAAGTTAAAATAATTTTCGCCGGCTGTCTTTTATTCCTTCTGTCTCTCTCTCTCTCTTTTTCTCCTCGCTCGACTTTGCTTGGTTAATAATCTTTAGTACTAAAATTCATTTGATGTTAATCGCAAAGCAAATCGTATTTCACAATTATTGCTGCTAACATTATGTGAATTTATTGATATTTGTAACGTAAAACTTGCTCACGCGGAGAAACATCGGGAAGAGATAAAAATTAGAGGAGACTTTTTCAACGAGAGAGGGGAGGGGAACGTGGACAGGCCGAGCGAAAACTCATTAACGAAACTGATAAATCGTTGATTATATTTCTCGTGTAGCTGAAATTAGTTGTAAGCAACGGTAGTTGTAAGTCGTTAGAACGAGGCGGTAAAGTATTACGAGGAAATCCTGACTTCTCCAGCTGCGCGATCGTAAAGCGGAAAATATTTGCACGTAGCTTATACATGTGCCCGCTTCAATGAACGGTGACCAGTTTTGTCGATGCTTGCACATCGGACTAGCCGGTAGGGAAACTTCAGCAAACAAGCATCCAGGGATTACTAGTCGTCAAATGTCTCTACTTTCCTTTGGGACAATTAACTCTCGCTTATCAACTACAAAGTCGGTCCTCTCGTCGGTTAAAAAAAAAAAAACAAAAAAAGAACAGTGTGTAAATGTGGTTTACGAGCGAATGCCGCGGCATCGCGAGATATGCCGTATATGAAAATGAGCAAGCAGCGCGCCAAGTCCACATTAGCAAATTCCTAGCGTCACGCGCAAACCGGCCTCGTTGACAGCGACATAATTAAGCCACGCCGCGTTGATCCATCACTTCACGATCTTAATTGCCGGGACGCAAGCCGCACGATATTCTTAAACGCAAAGAATTAGACTCTACGAAGAATTCGACAATGATGCCAATTAAAGCGACGGAGGAGAGAGCAGCGGCCGCTGCTAGGCAGAACGGCAGCGCGTTCCCGGCTAGAGTCTCGAAAACGGTAGTCTCATCCGTTTAGAGCTCGTTGTCCCTGTCCATCCATTACACTATTATCCCGTCGGCAAACACGGTATACGCGCCGGACTCCACGCACGGACTTAATGCCCCGGCGCGCATCTGAGAAGGGAGCGCGCAATTTACGCGCGAAAGAAAGAGAATGTTTTATTCTCGCGCCCGAAAAAAAAAAAAAAAAATAGAAAAAGAGAAAAAAAAAGAAAGAAACATCTCACCGGTGCAGCAGCGGGACGCGGACGATAATTCCCGCTCCACGACAAGACGCGCGGCGATAGAAACAGGAAATTTCTCGACGCGATCGATCATCGTCCGGTGATTTCGCGCGTGAAAAAAAAAAAAGAAAAAGAAATTCCTCCTCGCCTGTTGTCAATTTTTTTCGATCGGAAACGTCGGGACCTGAAATCGTTCCGTTCATAGAAATCGATCGATATGCGGAGACGTGTGCGCAGAGTGTTATATCAGCGAATAATTTATCCGCGATTTCATCGCGGGTAGCTTCACCCGCGGTAGAGTTTCACAGTTGCTCGAACTTCTGTTCGACGATCATAAATTATTAGACCTTTGAACGCGGTATTCTTAACGACCCCCTCAGTGCCATTAGCCGTTCCTCTTAATTGCGGAATATCTCTCTTTCTTGGAAGAATAATGGATATTCAGCGACGCTAATAAGGATATAAGGAGCAAGCGTACGGGATTTTGCGACACGCAAGGTCATCCATGCAATCGACACACAGACGCCGGTTAATAAATAGACCCTAAGAACGCCCCGCGTATATTTTCGCCTCTGAAAATTTCTCACCGAGCCAAAGCATTTAAGATACCGACAGAGACAAATAATCCGCCCCGCGTTCTCGAAAAAAAATTTAAAAAACGCTTAAAATATAATGTAGAAATACGAATATATATTTCGCGCCGACGACGCTGAAGAAGAACGAACTCGAAACGGATCGAGCACTCTTCGCATCCGCGAAGACCGCAGTAATGTGCATATATATGGAAATATTCGCGTATCTCACAAACACATCTGCGGACCGGAAACCGTTAAACGCTCGACGGATGCATCGTCACGAATATTCCTCCACTCGTGGTCCCGAAGATTTCGTCGGTCACACGATAGAAGCCGCTAAACCATCTACAGGCTTTGCCACAGAAGCAGCAACCCTATCCAGACCCTCTCGAATCCGAAGACGCAAATTTCACGTAGCTGAATCCGGCGCGTTGACCGTCCGATGGATCGATACGGCCGGTAACCAGCCTTAAGGCGCATTCCAGCTTGATGGCCACCAGCCCCGACCGTAAATGCATCTGTCAAGAAAGTGATTGAAGGTAAACGATTCAGGGGAGTCGCGGGCGCCCAGACGGGTCGGATCTCATTACCTCGGTGGCTCATTTCAGCGACTCGATTGCATTTCGATCGGATTTCACAATTATTATGATTATTGTTAAGCGAGACCGGAGTCGTAGGTCCTCCGTGGACGCCGATCAGAATCCCGGCGATGAGAAGTCGGTCATCTCGCTTGGCAGGGCGGCCTTCCAACTTGCCGAGGTGCCCGACACCGGGTCGTAAAAAATTCGTTTATAGCATTATGATTTTGCTTACATGCAATGTAATGATATTTGCTGGTGTATACTGGCAGCACGCCAGTGTACGCAAACAAGCAGGCTGCAAAGCAGGCGCAACGCGATCGCCAGATTTTACTAATTTGAGAGATAACGCTTCTGCACGAACATATCGTCGTTGTGACGCAATCGCGATTTAATGCGGATGATTAAAATAAATAGAACAGACGCTCAATCGCACCCGACGGCTTAAGAAACTAGCGGACGCATTTACGTAAAAAAAAATATATTTTTAATAAAAAAAAAAAATCAAAGATTCGTAGTCGCGACGCATTATTATACCTGCTGGTCGCAAAAGATTTAGCTAATAAAAACGTACGTTTGACGGGCGATCGTCCGTAAAGCAACGTGGTCAGAACGACGAACGTGGAAATGGGTGGCAAAAAGAAGAATTTAAAAAAAAAAAAAATGGAAGAAGTAAAAAGAATAAAACGTCGAGATATTCTATCGATGGCTCGTCTATTTCTCTCACATGGTATTCGCGGAGTGATGGAATGTTTATCAATAGATTAATCTCGGAGATCGGCGGGTGGTTCCGCGTCGTCGCCGGGCGGGCTCCTCGATTGCGATTAAACATAAAAGTATTATTTCAATCTGGCCCCTCCGCGCGCGCCGGCCATACATTCTCTCGATGTGTACGTCATCCCCGTCGGCACATCCGCGCCGCTATACGTGGCCGCTGCGTGTGTATGTGCACGTGTGTGTGCGCGCACTTACTCGCGCGACCGATAGATCGGGCATTTTTCCATTAGATTGGAACTTGATTAAATTGAAAATCTGTCAATTTAGGAAAAAGCATCCGACAGCTTATATTGACGGTGGACATTATACGCGGTGGCCAACGAGGCAGAACTCGTTGGCCTGACAACTAGCGGAGATATAAAACCCATCGTCGCGACGATGGACCCGGGATGCGCGCCGGGCTGTTTACTTTTTGCTTCCTTTTGCGCCCTTGTAAAATTAATTGCCGGACGCTCTTTGAGGGTGACGCTCGCTTTCGCCGTTCCACCGATCGCGGAAATTTGCTCACGGTGTCATTCGTTCAATCTCCACCCTGATATGATTCCGACGCCAGCACCCACTGCGTTCTCCCTCTCTCTCTCCCCCTCTTTACCCTCGCGACAGTTCCGCACCCGTCGCAAGATAGCCGGCCGCCGATGAGTTTTTGTAACGGACGCGTTTATCGCGTTACACTTTTACAGAATTAATGTGGCTTTAGCCGGTTTCATCCGCTCGCGTATGCCGTCCACGTCGGGCCGAATTGAACATCGCGTCTCGCGATAAAAGAGGTAGGGTGTTTCTTTCAATCGCTTGACGAGCCTCGAGTGACCTACATGCCTAATCATCCGCGGTCAAAACATATGGTTACGTCCACTCGGCCGGCGGTAATTTAATTGCGGCGCGTCTCTCCCGGCGGGATTCTAAGAATTTGTGCAGAAACCATTAAGTTAAGAATACAATTCTTTAATATAACCAGATGCTCCGCGAACGAATTTAACCGGGCTCAAGTTCCTCGATACATAATCTTCCTCAATATAGTAAGTAGATCAATTTCGCGGCTTAAATTTTATCTATCGGATTTATGACGAAAATAAGAGTGGGCAAGAATAGAGATCGAGAATAATCAGAATTGACCGCTCTCGCGGAAATTTATTTATATTTACAAGATTTATCGTTAATTTTTTAATGAACCGTCGGTGCTCTTAAAGTGCATACATATTACATGCGTACAGAAATTGTGTCGAATTTTAGAAAAACTCGTAAAAATTACATTGCCACGTATCTGATACTCGTTCCTTTTTTCGATCGATTGATTTTAATTACTTTAGTTCTGTTAGACATTTAAATATCAATATTTTAAACATTATCAATAGTTTATCATATTCGATGGAACCCGATTACAAGCTTGCGAGACGAAATATATATTTTGTCCTCAAACAAATATAGCTTCGGTAGCATTATCACGAATGATTGAAAAAAAAATATATCTTGCGACGAGCACAACAGAAACGTAATTGTAATTCGCTTATATGGCGCCCATTGTCCGAACCAGTTCGATATTTGCCGCACAATCGAGAACATATTATACTTGCGATAAGGCACCGCGATTGCAGCGGATAATTTAATTGAAAATGCTGCCGAATCTAACGATAATGCTTCGGAGAAATTTCGCGGCAACGCGATCGTTGTTAAGAATACTTTAGGTAAAATCGACCGTACAGCTGATAACTCACGTGTAATACGTTAATGCGTTGTCACGATTAAGCACGCTCTAATGTTATTCTACGGCACGGACGGCGAGTGAGAAAGTGCTTATTTCCAACGTCGGTGTAAAGCAAAATTGTTATTGAAATTATTTAATTCGATCAATTTAAATGCACATCGGATATCGATTTTAGGCGCGTATAAGAATGCAGCGGATTGAAAATTGATTTTGTACCGATACTACGGGACTTCACGCGGGCTCGCGCTGCGAAAAACTCAATTCCGCGTTGCCCGGCCGGACTTTACATCCTCAGACGTTGTTGGGGCGAAGTTTAATCGTATCTCGCGAGTGTCCGGGCGGACCTTGATTAAAGACGATCGTAGGGCGGGAAGAACCGCGGATAAGTCAGAACGTAATCGCGCGCCGGGACGCGGCCTTTTAAAGTAGGAAACTCGCCGGAAACTACCGGCCGCATGGCACCGAGAACTCCCCGGTGCGGTGCCAAATAACAATGTTGGATCTCATAAACAAGGAGACAAGACAAATACCCGCCTGGACAGTGGTTCCTAGGGCGCGGAGTGGACAGAGTCCGTTCCGCCGCCCACCCACCCCTCTGGGGATGGGAGACTCTGCTGGTAATTTCACGGTGTCTTGCATCCCTGAGCTACCTTCTCCTTCCCTTCTCCCTGCCGTTGCACTTCTCTACGTGAAACGTTTTCGGTAACGTAATACGCTAACCGCGCTCGTCCGATATACTCGAGCTATGATCGGCGATTTTTAATTCGATCGAACGACATTCTTTCGCAAGCTCGATAAATATATGTAAATGTAATTGCTCTGTTGAATAACATTAGAACGGCTGTAGCTTAAAAAAAAAAAAAAAAAAAAAAAAAGAAAAAAATACATTTATGACGATAGTTAACGTTATTTAATTTAATGAAATAATTTAGTATTTTACAAGTTTGTCATTAAATTTGTTAATTTATTAAGAGGAAAACGCGTGCTATGTTACGAGACATTCGCAGATTTACGTTTATGACAAACGTATTCAATTATAATGCGTAGCGAGAGCTTTATCTTGGCAGCAAGTACAGCAGAATGAAGGAAAGGAGGGGAGGAGGGTCACTGGGATTTGCGCGAATGGCCGACGACTTAATTGATCGAGGGCCATAAGCGAATTAGGGATGACCAATGTTCCACGTGCGGAGCTCAGGAATATGGACGGGGGAAGACGCCAAGTTAATTCAATTCGAGGAGGCTGAGAGGAGGGTTTTGGAACGTATCTCGCGAGACGTAAATTTGCGTACGGACCGTGCACGCAAACCCCTTTCCTAAAGAACGATGGACACTTGAACAAATTGCATCGACGCCTTCGAACTGGCCGTCCCCTTGCGTTCCTTTTCTTCCTACCTTCACTTCGTCGTCTTTCGCGACCTTTTTTTTTTTTCCCCCGTTTCTCTCCTTTCGTTATTGCGCGGCCGCGAGTCATAAATCAAATTATACGTTGAGTGAGATTAGATTTCTGTTTGGCCACGCTCGAATTCACGAGCAGTGGATTCGACGAGGGTAAGGCTGCGGTAGAAACCTTCGCCCTTCCTGTCTTCCGCGCCACCACCCCTTACCCGGACCCATCTCTGCGTACCTCGGTGCTGCTTGGCGATGGTGCTGGTACTGCTGCACTACGAGGTCCAACATTAGTTAACGATTAATCAAGGCGCTTGTAGCTCAACATATATCATTAAACTAGTTAGCGAAGTAGGGTCGGCCAAGTGTGCTGACCACTGGCTACACCACCCACCGCCTCATTCTCTCTCCACCGGCCGGCCCTGACCGAACCCCTTCACTGGGCCCTCCCTCCCTCCCCGCCGGTTTGCTCGCGAAGCCGATCCAACCCTCTGGCGACGTGCTCACGTACCGAATAGAACTCTTAGAGACTCCAGAAGCGAGTTTAAGCTCGTCGCTGGTGTTTCGTCCGTTTCTGGCGTGTGCCAATTGCTCGTTAAAGCGCAGAAACAGGGAAACACTTTGGCATGGTCAAGGGGGTGCATTGCACTTTGACTTCCTAATGTCAAAATAAATTCTCGTATCGCATGAAATATCGATAAGACATAAAATTTTTAACGGGGGAAACGCTCGCGAAAAAATGCCTCGCTATTGCAGATTATTAAACGAAAAGTTACATGTGATTTTCACAGAAATCGATCAATTTATTACTAATCGAACAACGGGTCGACGCGGCTATCTAGGATCTCGTGGAGCTTCTGCAATATGCTCTCTCGACTGGATTGACCTCCTCTCGGATCTTCTCGCTTTCCCATACCCCCCCTCGCCCGCACTTCGTCTCTTCTAGTTTTAACCATCGGGAGACGGCCGCATAGCCTCCCGTGCGCCCGCGGGCGCCCCTTATAAATCCTGCAGGACTCCTGCAGGCACTAATGTACGACTGTTTGCGGGTATAACTTGGCCCCGACACGAAGGATAGGGGATGGTGTTTCCAGTACATGCTAAGCCGGGGCTAAAGGCCCGCTAGACCGAGCCATTCCTCACTGCCCTACAGACTTACACCTCCGCCCCCGTATGCTTGTCTTTGCTTCTTATCCCTAAGCAAATGTGGTCACCGCGAGGAGGGCGCAGGGATTTATTGATGGATTTACGACCTTGATGTTTGGATCTTAGAATAAGACGAATGGAATCTTGAATTCGCGAACCGTCACGCGTGTACAAACTTTGCCCCACGTGCGTTAGAAACGATACTAATAGCGAATTTATTACATACATTTTATAGTCGAAACATTATTCAATTGCTATTGCAATTTTTTTCAATCATAAATTTTGATAAATCTATTTTTTTTTTTTAATATATTAAACATTTTTTTTTAATAACTTAATAATTAAGAGTAAAAAACAAGCAAAGAAATACAAAACTGTGAATTATAAATGACAGTGATTTGCGACGCGGCGACGAGCGGATTTGCTCGATACATTTCGCGACATAAAAAATTATCCGAACGGAACGGAACGGTAGCAAGAGACGAGAGCAATTTATGCCGCAAAATCGATGAGCCCGTTTGATGACCTACGAAAGATACCGTCCGCAGATTATCGACGTTTCGCGATGGAGCAGAAATCCAAAAGGGCCAGACACATTAATACCGTCGCAGAGAATCACTTGGCAAAGTTATTTGACCACCACTGTTCATCCTGGGAGATGGTATTAAATCCCCACCCCGTCCTCCACCCTGCACCCTCCTCCAGTGGTCCGGACAGACTTGTACCAAGGACCAGAGCGAGCTAGGCACCAGTGTCCGGCGGTGTCGTCGGCAAACGTTTGCTCGACAAACAAACTCAACTCCCGTCCCTGCTTCACCATTGCGCGACTCTGTTTTACTATATAAATGAGATGGTCACCCTAAGTACAGGGTTGAAAGGGATGATACTGCACGAGTGTGCGTCTCGTCGGTGCCATCCCGTTGCTCTTCAGGCGACTGTCACTGTCGATCCTTCGTCTCTGGTCTTCGAGTCTCATACGAAGGGACGGAGGGCGAATGATAAGAAATAGGTTCGCCGACGTCGAAAGTGTCCGTCACGTATTTCTTGTTTATCGGCGCCTCGGGAAGAAAGGCGTTCGAAACGATGCCGCGGGTATTAGTTATCTCCCACGCGTACGTACCTCGCAGTTTAAAAAAAAAAAAAAAAAAAAAATTAAAACAATTATTAAATATGTGAGCTCCGATATATCGCTGTCCGTATAATGACACAAAGTGACAAATATCAGCTTGCTTTTATAAATTATGAAATTGGAAATGTCGATGCATCAAAAGTGTTCGTATCGTAATAAATTGACAATTATAAAAATTCAATATGCAAGATTCAAGCGCGAGTGTTGCATTAATCAAATGAGACACCGGCGGCAAACTTTTCTCCGCGCAGCTTTATGAAACTTTCGATCGGCATTCACCGTTGATAAATAATAGAATTTACTTGTAAATTAATTTCGTTATCGCGCTTGGATCCATTTATGGTTGTTACAAGGTGTTCGTTACGTAACGGAGAACAAATATGGAAACAATCTTCGTGCCTGGAGGATGAATTTCATTGCGAAGTTAGTGACCGTTCGGCTGCCCAAGAATAATATAATCCTCCAGTGTGCGCCGAGACTACTCTGTATTAATGTTTGCCCCGATATCTGTAAACAGGCATTACCTGTATCTCTGGACCGAGGTGTAACTATCCGCTAGGCGAGCTCATGGTAGATTTGAACGTTAGCCCGCCACAGGGATTAGAAACTTCCTACGGCGAGGTCACCGTGCATACTGTTTGCGTTTCTCTATCGGTGCCTCGTGGAAAGGAAAAGAGGAATACGCGGTCAGGTAGCTTGGATCTACGGGAGCACCGGATGTTCGAAACTAAAATAATACGAGGGTCAGCTAAAGAAATTTTACCGCTCTACGTGCGCTCCCGGTCCTTTCAGCATTAAAGCTAATGATTGTTTCTGGTAATTATTTTACAAATGAAAGAAAAGAAAAAAAGGGCCAATCAATTTTGCGGGCGCGAGTAATCGTAGCGTTGATAGAAAATTTATTATCTCGTCAGTCTCGCGTACGCGTTAAGGAAATCGAAAGGGTCGATTAGCCGGCGGAGGCTAAAATTAAGCCTGAAATTGTACGTAACGGCGAGCGAGGAATACGCGGCACGTTTGCAAGAATTCATTGAGAACGATAACACACCGGTGAGCGATGACACAACGGGCATTATCGTAGATGACAGAGCGGTCGGTTTCGTTCATGCGCGTGCGTGTTACGCGTGCGTGTACGTGGACAGACGGTTAACTGACGCGGCATATTTACATTGTGTGGCGGTGCAATTAAGCCTCGTATCCGGCATCAAGCGTAGGAAATTCCGTGCGGACTAACACCTCGCTCCCTTGCGCTTACGCGGCTTGTTTGTGTCCTCCTGCTGCATCCTACCGTTTCTCCTCGCGGCAAGGAACCGGCACATACGGTATCCGCCCGAAGCTTCCTTCCTCTTTCTTCTCGTTTTAATTTCTTTACGAACGTATGTACACTTAAAGCAAGCGGCTTAACCGATTATTCCGAAACGCGGTTTTGAAGTAATTTCACCGTTTGACATCAGTATCAAAGATTATCATTTAAAACAGAAAGAAGAAATAAAAAGAAAAATAAGAGAAGCTATTAAAAAGTCTTATTGCCGGTTACTTTGAAATTTGTTTGAAATAAAAATTTAATTAGTTATTTTAAAAATCTTTAAAGTTACTGAACAATTATTATTACTTGTATTTTATAATTTTTACAAGAAAGTGAACATTATTCTTTTTGAATTCGAATTTGTTAAATAATATCGGATGCTGCACAATCACGAGTATAAATGTAAATGCATACTTTTGCACGATATCATACATGTAACGTATGCGGCGAGAGCTAGTTCGATCATGATCCATTCTTCCCGTCCGCCGAAGATATAACTGTTTCTACAGCTCGTAAGGGAATTCCGCAAGCCGCTTTGAATCGAGTAATCGTTTGGGAAACGTTTCAGGAACCCGTTAGCGTACCCTCGATGCGTTGCATCTTACGAATGATTGTCCTCTTGGGTTCGCGCGATATTATCGTTCGCTTCTCAAGAATGCAAAGTTCTGACTCGTTCTTTAAATATTATACTTTACTTACACTACGCATCTTTAAGTACTACTCTTTCGCTATTTTTCGTATTAAGGATTTGATCGTCCCGACCTCGCAGCACACGCGAACAACTCTGACGCAACGTGCTAATTGAACCGTTCCGCGGGATGAGGTTTAACGCGCGCACTTGTCGATTAAAGAAACGCGAAAGTTCACGAATCTAAAAAAAAAATATAAATCTGGGGTTTATCGTTTCATAAAAATTATCACGGAGAAAATAAAAGGATCGAGCCCGCGCGCCGTCGAGATAAATTAAAAGCGCAAAAAAAATTTTTTAATAATTTCATTTAAATCGCGGCGATTTAATGATAAAACTTCATGCGCATTTTTCCACGCCTGACGGCATCTGCGGACTGTTACACGCGAGTAAATAATCGCCGTTTGGCGACGTAGCATCTGTGTAGCAGCATGAAAATAATTTACGCAAATGATGAATATCAACTCGAGCTCTTTACTTTACGCGTCGTTAGTGCGACGGAGGCGGTGCAAGAAGAGCGCAGGGAGCGTCGCACAAACTTGATAATCACCGCCGTTCTCTTGTCAACTGCGACTTATCGAGTCGCGCTATCTCGCGTCTCGCGATACATGTTTTGTCGTTAAGCTGGCCGCCAACATTTTGTAATTGATTGAAGCAAAATACAGTCGTGCAAGGTAGGCTGGGCAATCGGGGGGACAGCCGAGATCCAGTAAGTCAAATTTTCCCGTCAAGCGACGGGCCGCTCGTCCCTGTACATGACGTTTTAATAACGGTTCGTGAGCGATTGAAAATGTCAATCTACTCTCCGCTTTTGCGGAGAGCGTGCGTGTAAGCGCGTGCACTACATTCGCGATGCGTGCAAAACGCTCGTCGAAAGACTCGTATTTGTTAAACGCGTCGTCGTCGTCGTCGTCGTCGTTGTCGCTTAAGTGTTCCGCCCGATCTCGCGTGTTCGTTTAACGCCTTAGAATTGTCAAGTTTTTTCTTTTTTTTTTTTTCTTCTTCTTTTTTCCTTCTCCTAAGTAAAGCCTTGCAACAGCTTTTTAGCACATTATTACCGTCTCGAAGCCGACATTAGAAGGAGTTTTCACCGCTTTTCGCGCCGCAAACTTGCCGGATACGCCAGCCGGACCGGAAAATATTTAATATACGATCAACTTTTTCATTCTCGAATTGGATTGTAACATATCTCTTTTCCGGTAAAAAAAAATTTTTTTATAAAATACATAATTATTTTATATTGCAATAAAAGAGATTTTTTTTCCCCGAGATAAAAAGTAATAAAAAATTTCATATTAATTTTTAAACACGGAGCGCAAATTTTTTATCGGAACACACAGAAACAAGGGTTACTGGTTTAGATACATTTATACATTATGCAGTATGTAATTACTTTCCGATAAAAGGGATTTTTTTTTTTTGCCAAGATAAAAAAATAATAAAAATTTATATTAATGTTCAAAATGTATTCCCGAGGCTCGATTTTCACCGCTGGCAATTTCAAGACAAGGACAATAATACACGCTTTTTTTCCCCCCGACATAATGCCATAATGAAATTATTTCCGCCATGCCTCGTTTAAACGAAAGTTACGATACGATCGGAACGATTCCACGTGAGTTACTCTAGAAATCTGCATTAACTAATTTTGATTTATGTTTTACGGTCTCTTTTTTTTTCAACATCATTTAAAATATAGAGTAAAAAAAAAAAATAGGCGCGTAAAATAAATTTTTTTTTATAACAGTTGTCACAAATTAATAATTAATAAAGATTAACCGGGTTCATGCCGTGAGACGCGTGGGCGCAAAAAGGCTCGAACGGCTTTTGCAATCGGATGGGATCTCCGCCGGGTGTTTCACGTTTCGATAATCAATTGTGTTCCTCGACGTCAAACAGAGGACGACGGTGTCTGGAACAATGGGGTGCTCTACGCGGGGATAGACGAGAAACAGTATCGCGTGAGTTTATCTAGCCAGTTCTATCTTTTATTAGCATCCCGTAGAAGCTATTTCGTAGCCCTTTCTCTATCGCCTAACGTATCCAGGCAGTTTCTCCGGAGTCTCGGCCGTTCCGTAGTCGAGCAGGAGTACCAGAAGTGCGTATTTACGAGCGTTCCCGTCCATAAAGCAACCTCGCGCCTGATTTTGATACATTCTCCACTCCAAGCACTATCTCACGCGCGAATACGACCTACGTAGCCATACACTTGGGATTTATGGTGATGCCGCGCGCGTAAGCGATAGTTTTGTTTTGTATTCCGTGTAGCGGCCTGTCTCTCTCTCTCTCTCTCTCTCTCTCTCTCTCTCTCTTTCTCTCTCTTTCTCTTCCTTTTCGCGCGCGCCGCTCTCTAGAATTCCAGAGATTTTTTTTTAACCGCGACTGTGGAAGGAAAAAAAGAAAAGAAACTGGTAGCGCGCGCTCACGCAAATCGTGTGACTGAAAACGGCATTAAACAGACGTCAATTTTAAGTATTCAGCGTCTTTATTTTTTCGCGCGATCTCTCGGTACGCCACTTTCGCGAGCCCGACCGCAAATTGAGCGAAATTGCGCGTAAAGATAATAATAATAATAATAGTAACGAAGCATGTGTATTGCGGGAAATGATTTATGATTACATCTGTTAGGGACGCAAAAATTTTAGGAGGTGTACGCTACAAAATTTAAAGCGACGAGCAGACGGATACGTGTTGCTGAAACATACATTAGGCGTTGGAGAAATAACGACAGACTGGCGCGAGCAGGAATAAATACACAGCGAGCATAAAGCGCGGCCCTCTAACAGCGGCAAATATGCAGCTGCGCGCCACTCCGAGACATATTTTCACGTCGCCGATATAAAACTTGGCGTAAATCGATAATGTATTGTTCAACAATACTATTTTCGCTCGTGCAAATGTCAAAACCTTCGCGCGAGCAAGCAGGCGCGACGTTACGAATTAATATACGCGCCTTCGGCTACTTAATCCGTTTATTAAAATCGCATGTTGATCTTTAGCGTATGTTATCGACGTGGATACGTTTTACCTTTTTAATTCTAACGTACAACAGACACGTAACGAATTACAATTAAAAATCCAGATATAGCCCCGAGAGCCGCGGCATACGTAACGCAATACTCGAACGGTAAGCGTCCGTCGTCAATTTTTGGTACGAGATGAAACGCCGCGGTCTTGCGACTGAAATATATATATATATATATATAAATATATATATATATATACACGTTATTAGATACACCGAAAATATATAATATGACGCAAACGGGGGTCGTTTATGCGGGGAATAAATGCATGGGAAGCGCGAAGGGCCGATTCTGATATTGAATGCGCGCCGGGCAAGGGGTGCACGGCCTGAAGTTCTCGCGCTCCGAGTATACGTATATAAAGCGTCTGTGCATATCGTAATCACAATATTATGCTGGAATTGGGAGGGCTGGGTTTTCCCATTTCTATTTTAATGGCATCGGGGATTTCGAGCGGGTCCGTGCCAAGCGTCGCGTAATAACTTGTATCTCGCCGAAAAAAAGTCTCGGTGAGCCTCCTCCCTCCCCCGTCGCTCGCAAGCCGGTTTACGATCCTCATTTTTCACCGGATGCGTTTTTTATCTGCGGTCGTATGACGTTTAAACGTTAAACTAACGCGCCTAATTCCTGTGCGCCCTTTCGCGCCGATTCGCGGCTTTATTGTGCTCGAGGAAAGCGACACCAAAGCCGGAATGATCATTGTTATAATTGACTTCCGAATAAATGTTTAATCGGAGCTGCAAGCCGTTTATATAAATCCATCAGTAACGCGCGCGCATTCGCACGGGTGTTTATTAATTATTAGCGGCTCTCACACCCACGTGGCACCCCCTTCGCACGCGTGTGTAAGGAGAGAAGAATCGATCGCCGCATGCCGCGGCGGCTGTTTAGAAAGTTTCATCGTATTTCTTTTGCGGAACTTTGCGAATAAAGACGGAACGGATACCGAAACGGGCGCGCGGTATTAGCATAATATATGTCGCAATTATCGTTATAATTGTTCAAGTTGTTGGCAACTGGTTTCAATATACGCCCACTTTCGCGTTCACTCTCTAACGAGGCGTTCCTTTGAGGACAATTTGCAGATATAGAACTTCTCGCGAGCTAAAGTGCATCCAAGTCCAAATATTAATCGATTAAGTGTCCAAAGGGAAACAAGTAAACGTTGCAACTTGCTGCATGTTTTTTTAACTGTTTTCTTTTTTTTTTTTTTTAATCGTCCGTTAATATGCGCTTTCAGGTTCCTTCAATAACGAAATTAAAATTGTAATAAAGAATTCTATGTTGAAGTTGAAATAACTGATTGAATCAAATTAAGTGATCAATTCGGTATCGTAAGAAAAACTATGTAAATAAGAAAAGAGTGCTGAATAATAAAGCGGGCAGAAATTAAAGATATCAGGTGTCGATGCGTCAAATATGGAAACAGTGTCGTTGCCGACTGTTTTACAGGGTAGAAAGTTTCCTTCGGGGATGGGGGAGAAAGAGGGAGGGGAGGGGGGGACTGAGGATTAAAAGTTTACTTCGCCGGTGGATGAGGGAAGGAGGGAAGAGGCCGGCGGTTGGCAAGAATGACTCCGAGAAGTTAAGATCCATGAGAAAGGAGTCTGTGAAGTTGCTGAAAACTTTTTAGTAAGAATTAATCACCGGAAGATGGTGACTGGTCCTTATTAAATTGTGACCTCGCCATTTATTTCGATGCGGTTAGTCCAAGCGATTCAATTTGCGGCCACGACGTTGCGCGAGTAAATTACGTTAGCCGATATTATCGCCATTCGATGTTATCCGGCTTTTGCGAGAACGCTATCCGCGGCAATAAATAATTCCTTTCCATGCTGTTTATGATAACGCGAGTTTTATCCGACACTCCCGCCGCAGCGTGCAGAGACGTAACAAAGATATGTTCTACCTCATGTACAAATAACGGTCCGCTGGCAACAGACAATCCTAAGTGAAGCCGCTGATACGCATTTCGCGATCGTACCAGCGTGCGGCGACCGTACCTACGCTTGTATGCATGCACCTGCATATGAATACACGCGCGCACACGTTCTTCTCTCTCTCTCTCTCTTCTCGCAAATTGCATTTCGCGCTACGTACCTATACGTTAACCAGTGCGGTCTTTATTATGTATGTTCAGCGTATGAATCCTTGATGGATTCCAGATACCTCATTACACCGCTATTGACCTGAATCTTTTATTATCTTTCCACCGCGTAGACACAACGGTGCGCCGGTGGCGGCCGGGCTCATTATACCGCAGAAAATAATCATTATGCCCATTGATTGGCGCGCGGGTGGGGGAGGCAATTTTATTTTCTGCGTACGACGCCGCGCTGGTGAATACGTCTCTGATGACGATTAGTGGCCCTTGGCATCCTTAATGACCGGCGGCACACAGCCGCATCGCGCCTCACGCTTATGCGTTGACGCACGCATGCTCGTTGAGTAATATCTAGATCTAGCCGGTTGAACATGATATTCGGAGCGGCGGGCGTTTAATTAGGCAACACGCGAATAATCGCGCGGAACACATAGCGCGAATGGCATTACCCCCTTCCGTCCTGTCCCTTCTCACCCTCCCTCTATGTCTTTTCCGAGGACAGGTAATATCACCTGATTTAGTTTACGCGCCGGGGCGGTAAAATTTCGAGATAGAAACGAGTGTTCGTATAATTGTACCACATGGCCGGCATGTGTAGCTTTAACATGCATTTCAAGGGGTTGCGCACGATGAGGGGAGATAAAATCGATCGACCGACATCACGGTATTTTTTTTTTTTTTTTTGTGGACGATTAGTGCCTTATGGCATACCTAACGATCCCCCGTATACGTGTGTATGCGTACGATGATGCCCGATTGTCTGTACCGAACGAAAATAGGCAGCCTTGAATATGGATCTACTTTCTAAGTGGATATTTCGGATCCGAGATAGAGCTGTATGTAAATCGGGAACGAATAATTTCAACAATGACACTTCGGCGCGAAATTACGCTTTAATTCGCGCTTTATATAATAATTCAGTCAGATTTCTGGTATTAATAGATGTGCGCTTAATGCACATTCGTAGAAATACACGCTTAATGAATTTCTGTTGGTTTTTCGAGTCACATATCGGTTTTATTTTAGATCCGCAAAAATATTTGTCAGCCCCAAGATACCTGAATTTTTTTTTTTTTCTCTCTCTCTTTTTTTTTCCCCACCGCGCGCGATAAAAACGGCCACGCCAATAAATCCGTAATCGCGGTTCGAATTCGACTTTCGTTTCGTTTTCGAAAGATACGCGGCGAGATATGTAAAATCATGGTTAAAAGCCACGAAACGTCGGTGTGGAGGCACGAGGGCGCGAAACGAGCGTGGAAAAGGGACCGCGGGAGGGGGTGGGGGGGAGGGCGAAGAACAGGCGAGGAGAAAGTGGAAAACCGAATAATCGTCCGGCTCCGACCTCGGTGTCGGTTAGGAGCTCTGGCGAAAAAGAGGAGATGAAATGGACCGTCCGACTGACAGGAATTTACATCCTCTCGTGCGCAATCTGCGTGAGTGAATTGTGTCGTGTTACCGTCCGGAGAATTAGATCCGGAAAATCCGTAATAATTACTCGAGCGCGCGGCGCTCGCCGAAGCATCCTCTTCCCTCCGACTTTCGCCCGCTCTCTCGCGCCCTTTTTCCCCACCCTTTTCTCGTGCCGTCGCTCCCTCGTTCGTTTCTCTCACCGCCACTTGACAGCGTGAAACACAAAAATAAATAATGATTCACCGCGCGGCGGCGTTGCTCCGGAAAGAAACGGCTCCAACCGTGCCCGCGAAACACGCGCGCTGTCGCTAGAGAGGAAAAAAAAAAAAAAGGGAAAAAGAAATTTGAAAAAAAAAGAAGAAAAAAAGAAAACGCGGTAACGGACTCGTTTAACTCCTGCGCGTTTTCCTCCCCCCTCCCTCGTGCGGTGCATCGCGATACATCACGGCGAGCATAAACGTGCCCGTGTATGCATCAGCGTCTCAGAACGCAATGCTTGTCACCGCGATAAAATTCAATCTACTTTTACGCGATGTTCCCATCTCGCGTACCGCGCGTATTCTTGTCTCGGATTTTATTTTAGCGCCATCGATCGAGCCGATGACCGATTTTAACACGATTTAAGAAAAGCCTGCGATCTTCCGAGGCGAATGCTCGCGATATTAGATATGTTCTGACCTATCTGACCCGCTTTAAGAATCGTTAAGAGCGAAGTAACGCCGCGTACTAAATTCGTTCGTTTTTCTCGGAGCGGCGTGATCAGTTCGGCGCGGCTCGCTAATGTTGCTGCTTAGGAATATATGTAATCAGCGCGCTTAATGCTTAATGATTTATGCACGGCGCTTTGGTAATTTAGGTTAAATGGAGTAACACGTGTCGAAGTTAATTAGTGCGTGTTTACGAGCCTTAAACCCGGCGATCATCGTCGGTTGCGTACAAATTTAAAAGACAATCAACGTCATTAAATAGATATTTAATTATCAAACAGATATGGAACGAAAGTGAAAATTGTTAAACGGGTTTATTTCGCAATTATTAATTTTCGAATGACAAAAGTTGAAATAACAAAGTTAATGAACAATTTAAATGTAATCTTAAATGAGCTTGCTAAATTACGTTCTTAAATTTGTTTTTTGTTAGACGCGCGAAATGATGATGATTGCGGTCGGCAACGTTCTGTAAAGCACCCAAATGAAATCACGATACGCTACAAAATGCGGCGGACGCGTAAATTGTGTTGCTTATATCGTTTTATGTAATATATTTGGCACTTGGATTTTGTCGATTTTGTACATTTCGATGTTTGCCATACAGCGAGTGTAATATATCAGCAATGTGGATAAATTGTAAAATATGCTTTGCGTTAAATCGTTACGCTAATAGAAGCACGCGCACGCAAATCGGTAATTGTAGGAAGGGCCTGCTATTTGAAAGGGTTACAACAACGATGACTAGTACGGTCGATTGGTTCGCACGAAATTCGAGTTAATGGAGCGCGCGCTGGTAATCAGGGTGGAATTCGAGTTCATCACTTTCTCGATGACTGTTTCGGGTCATCGTTCACTGGCTCGCGTAACCCATCGAAAATGATAATTCGCTCATCGTTGACGCTACGGATCATCTACTCGCAGCAGCAGCGTTTTCCTTCTTCATTAATATGATTAATTTCTAGAACGCAATAAATTATTAATAATTTGAAATCTAATAAATTCAAGCTACACATTTTCGTAGGGTGCGCTAAAGAAAAGCATTTTATCTTGCAAAGAGATTTTGCAAAAGTCTCGCATTACTTTCGCGGTAATGATTTCTTGAGGAAATTAAAATCGTTTTCTTCGTAAATAAGTATGCGCTCTTTTTTTTTTTTTCCTCGTTGAAGCGCGGAATGTGCAAAGAAACTCCCGTTAGATAAAGTTTTGAAACTCCATAAACATCCAACTGCCTCGATATCGCGGCCCTTGAAAATGTCATCCACGCGAGAGACGCTTATTAGCTCGGCCGTTGTCGAGCCCGCGTTACGGCAGACGCGGTCGTTTACATTTTTACCAGGGCGCGCGAGAACTCGATATTCCGACAAACACCGATTGGAAATGTTAAAAGATCGAAAGAATTTTAATGAAAACCCCCGGCCATGGCGTCCGGTCGAACGTGCCTTTTAATAGTTCATCCGCGTCTGCTTTTCCCTTTTTTTTTTTTTTTTTTTTTTTTTTAACTCCGTTCTCCCTCTAACCCGTCCGCGGCCACCTATTCTCGCTCTTTCCCTCTTCCTCGTCGCTTTTTATTCGGTCCGTTTCGGTCCGCTCGCGGTCCGGATGCAGGAAATATACAGGGTGTATCACGAATTACGCGCTTTCGCTCAGCGGGCCTAATTGCATATCGATTCGTTCTTCCGAAAAGGGAAATAATTCCGTTGACGTCGGGCTTCAAAAATATAAAACGGATAAAGAGATAAAAAGAAAAAATCTTTGAACCTGCCATTTTTGGTATGGACTTTCTATTAATACGTCACCGATATGTCACGAAAATTAGCTCATTGAAAAGGTTGATTGCATTTGAACTCGTGCCTGTTTAAAGAATCATTCAGGTAACGAAAGTCTAACTGCTAGAAACTGAAGAAAGAATCGCGTTGGTAATGGAAAATCGATCTGGCGTTCGCCAATGAATTCGTCGCGGCTTTTGACGCGACTTGTATATCAGTTGAGGATAGAGAGAGAGAGAGAGAGAGAGGGACGGAGGGAGAGGAAGAGAGAGTAAGAGAGAGCGCGGTCACCGTACGTTTGCCACCGTGCGGATGGACGAACGGATGGACAGGCGACTGGACAAATAGGGGAAGGGGAGCGGTTGCTCGCGCCCTGGGTAGGACGAAGGGGACCGGACGAGACACGCGGGGGAGGTAAAGGGCGCGGGGGGAGGGTGAGACGGGCGGCGAAACGACTACGGCGGAATTATCTTCTCTCGTGCGTGTTTATTTTTCGCGTGATTACAAACGAAGTTAATCGGAATCGAACGAAATTAATTTTATTGTCCGTCGAAAAAAGCCATCGCCGTCTATCCGTCCACCCCCGCCCGCGAATCTTTCCGCCCTCGGCGGAACGGCGACGCGACGCGACGCGACGCGGCGCGGCACGGGCGCGACGCGTGTGCGCCGGCTCTTACACAGCCTCGGCATCGTGCGGCGGTGTGCGGCGTTTTCGACGATGGTAAAGAGAACCGGACGGACAGCCCATTAGGGCGGCGAATTAAAATTATTCCATTAATTTCTGATTTTAGAGTATTAAAAACGCGGGCTCGAACGGCAAAGCGCGATAAGCGGAAAAAGTTGGAACGAAATGGGGAGGAATATGTCAAAGCGGTCGATGGTATGTCGCGTTATAGTTTGCGGCGCGTAACACGCAGACCCGGCAGTAATATAACCGCGATGAAAATATAATGAAAAATAAAGCGATCCCCGGATCTCTCCCGTAACGTAAGTGTTTCAGCGATATCCGGATGGAGCACAAAGTGCATTTTAATTATTTCTCTCGCGTGCTTTGTATATTTACAAAATATTCAATATGTCTTGTGTCACCGTTCAAATGAAAGTTTGAAAAGAAAAGAAAAAAAAAGGAGCTCATCCTTTTTCAAGCCGTCGCGAGAATTAGACGCTGCAAAAGTGATTTATTTTTACGCGCCGAAAGAGACTGGCGGGCGAGTTAAGCGCCGGCAGGGCGGCAAGCGGTCCGCGTGTAACTCGAGACGATTCACGAAGTCGAAGTGAAAGTCCGATCGGCGAATAGCGGGAGAAGCGATTGCGCAACTGTTAGAAACCGGCGGTGCCTTAAGGACGCAGGCCGAGGAGCTCGCGTTCACCGACGGTGTCGACGTTGTCCCGGTTTTGCCTCGGCAAGTATCGTTCGCGCATTGGGTGTCTTTTCCTCTCGCCCGTTTATCGTTTCTTTTTCGCCTCTCTCGCGATACCTCTTTCTCTTTTTCTCTTTCTCTCTCTTTCTCTCCCCGGCTCCCCGTTCTCCCTTTCTCTCCGGGGAAGCACACGTTCCATCACGACCACGCGTGGCTACGTACGTACCCGTGCACACACGCTCGAGAACGGCCGACCTTTCATTTCCCACCCCACCGGCGAGCGGACGCCGACCAATCGGACCTTACCCCGCGCAAAAACATCGAACCGCACACGACCGAGCATGCAACGAAAGCGGGGTTGAGTGCGCTCGGCGCGGGTCGGCGCGGGGCGAAGGGAAACGAAAAAATCGTTCAGAATTAAAACGGGGAAGCAGAAAAATAATCAGATTTCCGCGTATATTATTAACGAAGATATGTGCGTGCGTGCGTGCGTGCTCGCGACCGCGCGAAAGGAAGGGAGGGTTCCGGACCGCGGGAAAAGTATTGACTTCAATCGGAATCCACCGTGCCGATGCCGTCCGCTCCCCCGCGTCTCCTCCCGTACAGCCTCCGCCTGCTCTTCCGAATACCTGCGAACTCAATGCGGCCAACGTGAATTCGAGTTCACGTGCGAATCACGCGACTCGCCATGCGTCTCCGGCTCGTCGTACGGATACGCGGCCGAGCTTGAACCGGCGTCGCGTATGTGTGAAAGCACGCGGCCATCCGCGTGTCGTCGGCAAAAGCGCGGAAACCCGGCGAACGCCGGGCGGCGGCTGTCCGGAGCAGAGAATTTATAATGCGGGAAAAGAACAAAAAAAAAAAACGAAAAAAAAAAACTGATGTCGCGCCGTTCGCTTAGGTGACCACAACCACCGCGGAGGAAATCACGCCGGTCAAATGGACCGCACGCCCGCGGATTTCTTTCTCGGGAAATCAAGCGGGACCCCGTGAAATTTCGCGACCGGAATAAAAAAATATGTTTTCGCGAATAAACGATCTGCTCATAGAGATATCTTGTACTTCGACGACATTAAGATTATCGTTTTTCAAGATTTTTCAATCAAGTAACTGAGGAAAGAATAAAATTTCATTGCACATCGATAGATAAGTACGAATCGAAAACGTAATCGTAACTTTCGCGATTAAAAGAAAAAAAAAACGCTCTCTTAATTTATCGCGAGAAGACACGCGCTGTATCGAAAAAACTCTACGTCTGAGAATCAATAGGGATCACGATCACAAGGGTTTCCTTCTCCCCCGGCCTTCTCGCGCTTGGTGAGCCGTGTTTGATACGTATCGGTTCGAAGTTAATTTCAACATCCTTAATCAAGTTCGATTGTGTCTAAATAGAGAGAATACGAACTTTGGCTTGACAATCCGGGTCAAATGTGTAAACAGGCGCGATGGACAATACAGCGCGAGAGATGCAAATTTCGAAGCCGTAGTCTCGAATCGAATCGTTACTCGAACGAGCACCGCAAGCACGACGTTGGACAAATACCTTCGTCGAGGTCCTTCAGGAATCTCCGGAGTTTCGGCGGTAGCAGTGGAATCCTTCGATACTCTAATTGGCGCATTCACGCTGGTGTTGCCCGTATATCGGTCCGCAGACTGCATGCGACGGTTCGATTTTCCCCGTTGCGTTTATGCCCATTAAAACGTCATAACGTCCACCCCGGCTTTCGTCTTATCTCGGTGTTAATTTATGCAGCAGCCGCGATATCATTTAACCGCGCGAGTACGAGCACAGATCCCGACCGTAGGAAAGCGGCATCTCCGCGTCTCTGCCGGCCGAGATCGGAGCGATTCTTATCGTCTACCCGGGACTAACTATTAAACCGAGAGCGAGACATAAACGTCGGGCCGCTCATCGTTTGTATCCTTCCGGAATCCTCGTCATGTCGTCTGCTCTCTCCTCCCGGACCTCTTCTCATTCCTTTCCGGAGGGTAGGTAGGTATACGCGTACGCGCGCGTATATATCGAGCACCAATCACCACGCATAATCTGCGTGCTCATTATTACTAGGACTGCGAGGGGACGCGCATGCATGTACCTATACCCGCGTTCATTATGGAGACGATATGGAGCATTGTTTGCAGAATGAGGGGGGTGAGCGCCGCCACGAACCCTCCAACCGTCTCTCTCTCCGCTCCTTCCTCCCTTTAATACGATACCACTCTGTATCTCGCACTCACTTTCCTGTCTCGTCCCTTTCGCTGCATCTCGTCGCGCCCGCCCCGCTTCACGAGCCTCGAGTATTCTTTCCCGCATGTTCGTGATCTCGCACTCCGGCCGAACCGTCGCTCTATGTGGCGACACGCGTACGACTAAACTACTTATCGCGCGTTTACGTTGCGCGAATGCGAAAGATTTCCGGCTTGCATGCGTGACATGCGACAAAAGGGGCCATGAGTAAATCGTTCGTAGTAATTAGGACACGTGCGCTCGCGGAAGGGAGTTCTTGCCGGGCGTATCGGATCCCCAAATCATTATATTGCGAAAAAAAAAAGAAGGAAAAAAAAAAAGAAGAGGGAGCGGCAATCTCGATAAAGTTCCACCTATTGAAATGACAAATAAAAGTTTCTCGATAAAAATGATAAGAGAAACGATAGCCATCGTTCGAGATCAATGCATTTAAATAATTGCAGCGAGTCGTTTAACGATAATATAAATTAAAATATTTTTTATTATCTCTTTTTTTTTTTTCCTTTCTTTCTTGCAAAGTACTGTTAATAAATATCAATCGCGAACGCGGATGTTCGGTCCCGGAAATAAGATTAATAGTATCTTCTGATTATTCTTTCGAAACCGTGCCACGAATTTATTATCAGCCGACGCATTGAATAAACGCAGCCAAAGGATAATTAACTTAATGCACAAAGTGATTCCGGCCCCGTCGTTTTTGCATTCGTGTCGTATAATTCGCGAAGGCAATCGCGAAAATCTGCCTGGCGAGCGTGGAAGGCACAGAACGCCTGTTTTCGTTTTCGCGCTAAAAGGTATTACGGGTAGCCTCGGGCGCATTCCTCAAATTATTCCCAACGCGGAGAACACACAGCGACAATAAAAATATGGCATTAATTTCCATACGTTACAGAAGACTCGGCCAGCTCATCGGTACACGAGTGTGCAATCAAGCAGCGCAATTATCGGAGCCTTTGTTCATGAATAATTACAAACAAGAGAATCGTGAGCACGGTCTCCGCTCCTCTTTTCCTTTAGTCCTATTTACGTCCCGCTCGCGTTCCCTTCCTCTTTTGCTCTGGATGCAGCTCGCAGTTGAAAACGATTCCGCCAAATGATGCCGGGCGCAAGCGTTCGAAATCGAATAGGTTCACCGTTCCTACCTGAATAATCGCCGACCGATCGATTTCCGACGCATAGGCCAATTAATATTAAGACGCGAATAATATAAATTACTTTCACATTCGGCAAGTATATTTTTTTTCCCCTTTTTTTTTTCTTTTCTTTTAAGTCAAATATTTTTATTTCTCGTTGAATTTATAATTCTCCATCAGAGATAAGGTGTAATAAATCGTATTTTTACTTTCGGTTTTAAATGTGTACGTCGGTAAGAGCTCGATAAGACCGCGGCTAATGGCGAATAAGACGAACGGAAAGATAGCGGGGTTCTGCGATCGTCATTTCGGGCATTAATTGCACGGCGAAATTTCGACCCGCCGTACGCTTACGGATTTGCTGTCGCGTCGCAGCTACCGCGACGAGGAGTAGCTGCTACCGACAATAATGAACGGCCGTCCACTGTATCGCGACGCAATCTGCACATACTTAACGAAGGAAAATGCATATTCATAACCGGGCCCGTGTAGGCGCGAACGAGCGCGCGGACGCGCGGACGCGTTGCGTCATTCCGCGCGCAGAATTCGTTTTTTCTCTTCCTCCGTTTCCTCTTTTGCATCGGGCGCAAAATAGCGGCGGAAAAAAATCGAGAATCCGTAACCGAGATTTAACTAATGGCGCGTATACGCCGCACGGTGCTGCGGATGACAAATAGTTGCCGCCCGGATATATCTGTTAATCGATCGTTCCTCGAGACGCGAAAGAACGGAGCGACCGAAAGCCGATGGGTAAAATCAGAAAACACTTCTCGCGGAAGCATTAAAATTTCCTTCGATATCGCGCGAATAATAATATCCCCGAGAAAGATAAATATTATCGAGTAAAATTAATTAAACTAATTAAATTTCTATAATTCTCGACTCTGTTTTAAGTAGGAGATAAAAAAAAAAAAATAAAAATAAATAAAAAATACAATGTGTTTAAATAATAAATACAAATGTATCATTAATCGGAGCATTTAAACGGGTATGCGAGGAGAATTAAATGCAGCGTCTTTTATAACAAGTCGTGGGACGGTGAACCAATAAATAGATTAGTCTTGTTTTATACCGTGACCTAAATTTTAAATTTGATACGAAACTAGGCTATCGCACTCGCGGTGAAATAATTGCACGAATTTTCCGCGAAATACACGTTCGAAAGTACCGGGAGAAATAAGTGGAAATAAAATCGTGAAAGAATAATACTTCGCCGAGCGTGACGGAGTCTGATACGTTTAACCCAGTGACTTGGTAGTCGTAGTCGTCGCCGTAGTCGTCGTAGTCGTCGTCGTCGTCGTCGCTGCCGACGTCGGGACGCAGGAAGAAAGGGGCGTCGCGGCGCTAGAAATAGACGAGTGTGCTTTCGCTCTCAACGGCGGAGGCGCCGCTCCAACAAGAAAACTTTCAACTTGGCGGCCAAGTTCAAGTCGGCTAGCATTCAATGGCAAATATCTGGGACTCTTGAAAGCGGACATCTCGCTTTCCTCACCGCGTCCAGCTTAATATACGTTTCACCGATTGTGTATTATATTTTTATTGATCTCGCTGTTAATTATTAATCGCTCGCGAGCGCTCGTTAAAGTTTTTCTTTTTTTTCTCTCTCTCTCTCTCTCTTTTTAACGCAAAAGTAAATCGCGCGATATTTTATTTTCCACTCGCGACTCTTTTCATACTCTCGCTCATACGCGCGAGATTTCCGAATTAGAATCTTTATCGTCTCTCTTCTAATTTCTACAGACAACGCTTCAACGGCGACGAGCGAC
Organism: Cardiocondyla obscurior; assembly: GCF_019399895.1. Classification (NCBI taxonomy): domain Eukaryota; kingdom Metazoa; phylum Arthropoda; class Insecta; order Hymenoptera; family Formicidae; genus Cardiocondyla; species Cardiocondyla obscurior. The sequence continues at coordinate 7,181,021 of NC_091870.1, read as the reverse complement.
GAAATCAACGCTCATCTGTTTGCGTAGACGATGGTCGGATAACCAGTTAGATTCAAAATTGCCGGACGGTACCCTCCCGTTCGCGTTCGTCGAATAAAATTGAAAATCGTCTCCCTCTCTCGTGACTCGCCCGCTGTCTCTCGGCATACCGATGGCACACGCACACACCCCCGCGCCGCACGCCGTCCCTATATTCCACCCCGTTTCGCCACCCCGCCACCGTACGCAGAAAGAACTCGTCGTTGCACTTGTGCGCGCAGATTTACGCGCGTATTTTTCGCCTCCTGCATTCAGCAGCGGTGCTAAAAAATATCGGCCGTCTATTCAAGCTCCTGCATTTCTATCGCGCCGTTTGAATTAAAGACGATCGCGATACAATATCCCCGTATATTTTTCATAACTGATCGATGTGCAAAAAAAAAAAAAGATTTTCCGACACGTCAATGCGACTTCGGTGCGCAATGCGCAATACTCGAATGGTATTAAACTGACGTTCTTATGATTGTCATAAAAATCACACAATACGTTAGCGAAACAAAAAAAAAAAAAAAAAAAAAAAAGAAAGAAAGGAAAAAAAAATTTTAACTGCGAAACATAGTGGCCGTAAACGCGCGGTGGAAAGCAGATGAGCAAGAACCGGCGAGTCGATATTTCGCGACGACGGGCTGAATGACACTCGAGCGAAGTGTTGGGGAAAATTCGCGAGGAGTTACCGAAAATTCGCGCAGGCCGAGTTATACGCGGGGTATTTCAACATGCGCGCAGAGACGCATTCGCGTTTTCCACGTTAAACGCGGCCAATGGGATCTCGCCGGATGGCGAGGGAAGATTCGATTCGAACGAACGAGCGGACGGTTTCGGTTGGGCTCGCTCGTGCTCCGTATAAATCAGCTATGCTTATCGGTCTTTCATCGTGCCGGAGGTGAACTCATTTCGTTCCCTCTAAATACGAACTTTTTTTCGGGGCGAAAACCTATTTCGATTAAAATGGCGCGCGCGTTTCGCATTTTGCCGGATTATAAAAGGTTGCCGCCGCTCCCCCGCCGTCGGCCGCGCCTTTCACAAATTCGCTCTTCGACCGCCCTCGCGCTCTGCTGGCGCTCTCTTATACCCCCTGTTCGTTTCCCCACCTCTTTCGCCGACCTGCTTCTTTTTTTTTTTTTTTCCACGTTCGGCTTCAATCGGATGCGGTTGCAGCTGCATCGAGCGACTCGATCGCCGAATCGTTAATACCGAGCTGGTCTGATCCGAATTTTGGCGCGGCCGCTCGCCCGTTCTCGCTCGATACACCGTTAATCTCGTTACCGTTTATATTGTGTTTCACGCTGCCAACTTCGGAATCTCGTATTTCTGATAAGTATAACGCCCCGACTATTTTCCGATGCGCTCGGTAAAAATGCATCTACGCGGGTAGACGGCGGGCCATTTATCTGCGATACTATTTCCACGCTTGTGTACAACAATGTCGTTGATTTAAGCGCTCTGATTAATTAATAAGTGCTGTACATTAGGAAATAAATCGAAATTTGCGCGGTTAAACTTTTACGGACGGCTAATTCAAATTTACAATCAAAATGACATATTTGTAATATAAAGTTACAAGCTTTCCACGAGAGTGCAATTGCGCGATAAAAAGATAATGTTGTGCGAGTCTAAAAAAAAAAAAGAAAAGGAAAAAAAAGAAGAAAAAAAAGTCGGCCGACAATAGCTATTTATTTTTCTCCCGTCTATAGATTCTCGTAACGAGAAAGAGAAAAGAGAAATCGCAAGTTCACGACAAAGTTTGCACTTAGCTACCACCTCGCAACGGTTCCGAGCGAGCCTGACAAAAATCGCCGGCACTAACGAATCGTGATTTTCGCCCGGACCGTTTCTGTGCTTCCGCGAAATTAGGCGGCATTAACGATTCTACCTGCAATTAATTGCGAGCCGTCGTGTCCGCCAGTACAAACGAGGACGCGCCTACGCTGTTTGCCTAACGCATCAATCTCGAACTGCTCGCCGTTGGGGAAATATTCGTGGGGTCAGTCCGGTGCGTTTCCACCTCAACTGCGAATTTTCTTTCTGATCGACATTTTCGCTGGATGCATATTGGACGCGGCGACAGGGCCGAGGGAGATTAACACGGCGCCGTGTGATATTTACAATAAATAACTTGAAACACTTCAATCTCAATCGCGCTGCGAAAGTTTCTCCCTTCGGCCATCGCAACGCAAATTATTTATTAATTATAAGTCCTCTTAAGTAAAGCGATACGGGGTCTGTAGCTAAAGCAGCCCGTTCACGCGATCGAGTCATCTCCGTCATTTCTCAGCGTGCCTTTAGAAATTCCCTTCGCATTGTGCAGATGATATCGAAAGGATTTCAATCTCGTCGCGCTGTAATTACTGAGTGGCTCTAATTTCTGAACCTGCTTTCGCGAAGTACTAATACGAGGTCCACGCAATCGCGCGCACGTGGGCGCTTTGACGTATGTAAACTTCATCCGCACGGGCGCGGCGCGCGGCGATTAATACACGCCCTACATTCGTATTATATTAATAAATGTCTAAGAACGGGTCACGCCGGGTCATTAGTGCTCGCGCAAAACCGCTGTGGGCGCGCGTACGGTTTAACGAAAGTTAATTAGAATCGCCGTTCGGACGGAGGGTTCGTAGCGAGGCGAGAAGTCAGCCGGATGAAATTGCTGTCGATGCCTGATTGAAACGGCGAAACGAAACGGAGCGAGAGAGGCGGCCCGATTGTGAGAGGAGAGTTTGGACGATGATGCGGAATGATTCAGCGAGATATCACTGAAAGAAATGACGGAGACGATTCCCGCGGATCTTCCTCTCTCCTCCCCCCCTTTCCCTGGCCCCCCTCGTCTTGCTCCCGATAGAAATCAAGTAGCAAGATACCTCTCGAAGTAATTACACTCTTTATATATCTCGGTATCTAAACCAATTTCCTTCGAAGTGTATTCTTCATCCCGTGTTCAAGCATGCGTGCACACACATGCGTGCTCGCGTACACGCATATATTTGAAAAAAAAAAAGATGTAATTTTAAGAAGAGTCTTGTCTCTTTTTAGTCTCGAATTTCCGCACTCAAAAATGATCCAGCAGTCTTAGAGTGCTCATTAATTATGTAAGTTTTCTTTTCTTTTTTTTTTCTTTTTCCTTTTTTTTTCTATTAATAAGAGAACGCTAATTAGTTGAGAATTTTCTCGCGCGATAACGATGTATAAATCACGTTAAGTCGACGAATATTTCGACGGCGATCGGAGGGAGCGAAATAAAGGGCAGGTCTTGTTATTTTAGGAGAATAGAACGAGTTGGCAGCGAAATGGGTTATTCCAAGCCGTTGATTTTCTCCTGCTACTACGAACGGAACGCGGGGAGAATATCATTATAAAACGCCAAGTCACGAAACCGGCCATTCCGCCGTCCTATTAAAATATTAAAACACCTCGTCCAGCCCCTGGTGAGTCCTGGCGTGGGGTGTGAAAAAAATAAATCTACCTTGTCATGCACAGCCCCGCTCCGTGCCTCTCGTTGTCTCCCTACCGTGGTGTTTCAGGAACAGGTATGAACGGCCCTCGAACGCATTTGATTGATCATCGGAACAGTTCGTTCTCGTGCTTCAAGAACGAAATGCCAAAATGATGTTCACACATCGAGAGTCCTTCTAAGTACTTCTGATCGATCCCCTCCTCTCTTTCTCCCTCGCTGTATATTAAGTTATCTGGAAAAAAAAAAAAAAATCTATATAGTGTATATAGATTTTTTTCAAAATATAGAAAAAAAAAATATTCCCGTTTCAATTACGGCGCAGGCAATATCATTCATTTTGCATTTTCGCTACAAAAATTGCAATTAAGAACGTAAAGAAGTGGCGCGTTTCGCGATGTGATCATATTTTTGATAATACACCTTCAAAAATTGACCCGGTATGCCGCGGTAATCAATGGGTACATCGGTGTATCGATGTTTATCAAATTATTGACGTATATTTTGTTCGAGTTTTCGACGAGCGATCTCTAGAATTTCACGAGGGCCGCGGCGGGTTATCCCTCTTTCAACGCTCGTTCGTAGCCGTTACCACTTCTACGCTATTTCGACCTGGCTGGACTTGTCCAGCCGCTCATCAGTCAGAGTCATTACTGGGATAATTAATTACATTTGCCCCCTCGTCTCCTCAGCCCCCCAGCATCCACGTCTCGTACCTCCCTTGCTTCCTCCCTCGAGTCTGGTACGAACAGTGGACGAATCAATGGAAAAATATAGGATTAGGTGCTCATCAGTTGGCGGTGTCGTATCTACCAAAGCCCAGACACGAGGAACAGAAAGATGATAGCGCGGCCGAACGCGATGCGTTGCTATTTTGGTTGGTTGGGGAAAAAAAAAAATAAAAAAATAAAAAAAAAACGCTGATGCTCTTAGTAAACGTGATCTTCTCATTGGTTCGCCGCGAAAGAGTATCCCGAAGCTCTCTCTCTCTCTCGTTGGTGAGAAGGCGGCGGCATGAAAATCTGTTGAAAACTCGGTTCCTTCTTTAATTAATTATGCAAATGGCCCTCCGGGTACCATGCTTAAACTTTTCGTCCGAGACCTCAACGGTGGTAGCTCCGCAGCCGCAGCGTTAATTATACACCGAATAATAACAATTATTACAATTACCGTGAGCCGGCACTGCTCGCCTTCAGCCTCGAAGGGGGCAAGGAATATCAGCGCGGGAATATAACGGCGCGCTTTATCTCACCAAGTGCCGTATAATTTGTATATTTCACGATGCGAATTATTTCCGTGCAATATCTCGGCATGCGAGAATGAATGTTCCTTTAATCGCGCCAGTTGTACTTTGGATCGCGTCAATGGTTACGGTTATTTATTTATTCGCTTAATCACTTAAGTGAAAAACTACAGTTATACAAAGAGTATATACGAGAAAACTCACCAAGCAAGTCGTCTTGCTACGATTTCGTAATATTTATTAAAATTTAGAAAAATCGTAGATTGAATTGTTCCAATTAACTCTTTCTTTTTTAGTAAATAATTTTTAATAATAAAAAAAAAATACATATATATACGTACGTATATTAAAGTAAAGAAAAATATCACGTATAATTAAATACGAAAATATCAATAAAAATATGTATATTATAATATATGTATTTGTAAAACGTTTATTCGAATGTAACGTTAAAACTTCGGCGCGATTAAATGTGCTATTATTACGTGTTATTGTATGTCCTGCATAATTATGTGGTCGTCCGCGGAAATCACTCGGCACGGATGAGCTCAGTACGTCAGTTTACGGAAACTTTTCGACATTAGAGCGAGAGATGTGCCGACACTATTTGCGCATCTCCCGACATGAATAGACAAGGACGTAAGAATAAAACGCGTGACGTATTAATGTACAGACTTACGCAATGCTCTAGGATGCGCAAATAAAAATGAATGAGCCATTTGAGGCATTCAGTTAATTACCGCAATATACTCGTATCAAAGATTTACATTCATATTTCGACGATTCCTATCGCGTTCTATTAAAAGAGAAAGAATCTTATAAGAAGCAAAACTTTCCGGAATGAAGATTAAAAATAATTTGCTCGAGTTATATACAAGTTGTATCACTTTCTCCGTTTCTTTCCGTCTGAGTTACAATCACATAAGCAACGCGATCGGATTTACTTAAAAGAGATCCCGTTAATCGCTCTTTACTTATAAAATATTAAATCGATAACTCTTTAATAGTTTCTGAAAATTGTTTGGTTTAATATATTAATTATTTTATTTTATTATTATTATTTTTTAGATTATTTTACTTGATAAAAAAAAAGAAACGTTAGAGAAATAAAACTCTGATATAAACAATAATTGTCAGTGGGAGTTAATGATGTGACGTTATACTCTTTGCGTTCTCTCGTGCACGTGCGCCCGCACTTGTACGTGTGAGTATATCTACATACGAGTGCGAAAATAATAGTAATCAGCCATCATTACACCATACAATCATGCCATCTTGCTAGTAAACGTACTTCATTTAATTTTCCCCAATTAGCAGCAGCGCAGTTCGTTTAGGTTATCAAATTTTACTTGTTGCTTTTCATTATTTGAAATTATTTTCCATGTTAAAAAAAAAAAAGAAAGAATTGGTTTATTAATGTCACCATCACACTCTTTCTTCGTTATCTCAAAAATCTCCTTTTATTAGTCATTTATCTGCTACCACTCTGTACGCTGAAAATTATTTGCGTGTTTTATAAAACATTTCATATAATACGAACTATATTTGTAAATGTAAATCTCTTTTTGCACGACGTTCATTTATTCCTTTTCGGAAGAGGAGTTCTTTCTGGATAAAGAGAGAGAGAGAGACTATCGTGCGCGCATTGTGTCGGGACTTGCGAAAAGTCTTGTTGACTAGCCTCATTTTCTTTTCCAGTTCCGTTTTGCAGAAAGCGTAGCAGATATCGCGTTACTAATTATAAGCGGCTCAAAATAATGTTGTTGCCGCGGTAAAAATTTCGCGTGATATATTACAACGCCGTAATTTCGTTCGCGGCCGGCCGACAGTTATTAAAATTTTTAATCGCACTTGTTCGAGAGCGCATAGATCTTACTAGACGGTCGCTGCAACTAAATGAAATAAATATATATAGGTCGACGTCAATGCTGCCGATTATATTATACCTGGCGGGGCTTTGACTCGTTTGGTATTCATGCATGTATCAATTTTGGCGCATATCAGACAAATACGTAGACAGGACGATGCATAAAATAACGGGAAGCTGACGACTGCTTTTATCGAAACGTTGTACGTTGGTCATTTTCGTGTACAATTTATTTGCCTTCTTGTTCGAGCAAATCTTTTATACGAAAAAAAAAGAAAAAAAGAAAAGAACAAAAAACAAATTAGATCTCTTGTAAAAATTTGATGCAATTGAAGTGTCAAAAAGAGATTTATAATCTTTCAATGTAATGAGAGCACTGCACCAGGCAAATGTGTAATAACGCGATTGTTACAATTCGACGGGCGAATTATAGTGACGACCGAGTTTCATAATTTTTTCAAAAGGTGGCAAATTTGAATCAGTGGCATCCATCGCACGCCGCTAATACCGGTACGCGGGTAGAAAATTACGAGCGGGATTGCGACTACCCCGTTCGAGCGATTGGAACCAAATTTGGCACGAAATCACGTTCCACGTTAGTGAGGATTGTAATAAAAATTGCCACGATGTTCCGTAAACTTTTTATCATAATTCATATACAATTTTGTCGGGAACTTTATCCGATATATATCTCATTTGCGCGTTAATTTTTAATTTCTGACAACGCAAACGGAAAGGTCGGAAATAAAGTTGCGTACGTGCAAGATCGTGGACGTGACGTAAGCTGCATCTCGCGCAACGCGATTCCCCGCTGATCGAGAAGCATCCCGCATGAGCAGGGTCCACGTCGCGAGACGGTAACAACCGGATGCGGCGGAGGAGGATAAGTTAGGAACGGGACCGAAGAGCAAGGGGGGCAGGGGGTGATAGGTCGAATTTGTTTCCGAACAATTTTCAGTGTTCCGCCGTGCAAAGGGGTTGGTCGGCAGGAATAATGTATATCCGAGGTTTGGCTGGCTTGGCAGGCGAGCGGGGTGCGCCGGTAGGGGCTGACGAACGCGGGTGGACCGGTGCGGTCGGGGGCGCAGAGGGGTGACGGCGATACTTTTTTCGGGTGTAATTTTTTATCAGCACCGGCAACCGAGCGCTTTGACCAATCCCTCAACCCCCTCCCGACCCCTATATGGCTCGCCTCTCGCCATCCCGCGTACCATCCCCCTCCCCCCGCAGCACCTATACCGACTGGTCTCTACTACCTCCTCCACCTCCTCCTCTCACCCGCCACCCAGGACACCCCACGGCGGCCACCCTCTCCCCCTACCACCGACCAATCTCGCCACCGTATCGGTGCTCAATCACATTTGCGATGCATTTTTTTCCTTCCTCTTTTTTCATAAAGCTGGATTATAATTGCATCGCGAGTTCGAGTTGCGGGATAGCCGGGCGAAAAAATGGAACATTGCTGGGTATGAGAGTGCACCCGCGCTCGACGGGGCCGCGCGAGAGGGAGCGAAAGGAAGGCGGGTGAGGGTGCGGCAGGGCGAACGATCGGTTTTGGCGGAGCGAGGCGGAGAGGGTGGTTGAACGGGGGTTGGGGTGGAGGCCGGGGGGGCATCGAGCAGGAGGAAAAAAAACCGATGAGGTTTCGAGGCCGCTTGATTGGTAGCCGAACGTACACCTACTCGCCATCAACGAATCCGACTGTCCGCGACCTCATCTTCACCCCTTGCTCTTCGTCGCGCCCTATCCACCTCGCGTGCCCGAGCCACCCTTCTTTCCTTTGCGTCTCGTTCCGCGCGGCGCCCTGGCGCGATGTCGCGTGCGAGCATAACGAAATCTGGAACATCGTTAACTCATTGGAAACGTATCCATGGACATTGCTCGTAAAACGGCGGCGGCGGCGGCAGCGGCGGCGGACCGGAAGTGCCGCGATACATTCGCGCGGCTGGCACCGATGCGTTGCACCGTGGCACGGTTCTCGGCTCGACTTCTCGCCAATCGAACGTCCTCGAGATCTTTCTCGCGTGCCGTGATATTTCGATTTTCGAACAATGAAATTTATTAGCTCAATTATATAATTTTTATCAATTCCATAACGCTATTTATTATTAAAAAAAAAATATATTGCCTTTGACGCGACACATATTTTAATTGATCTTTGTAAAAGTTGCAAAAGATTATCGGTACAACGAGATACACAGCGGTCGTGTTAAAAGTGCATTAACAACAAAGTGAGCCAGGACGGATGCTTTGTTACGCGAATTGGCACAATTTGCAAGGTAGCAAAAATCATCCGCGCGACGGCTACGATCGGCGGCGTGACGCCGCTTAGAGATACCGCGAGTATTTTATTTCCGAGCAGATGAGAGAAATCCGTAGGAGAACGAGATAAAACGGGCGAGAGATAGAACGACGTCCTTTGGACGTGCAGCCCGTCGATAAATAGCGAATGCGATAAAATGCCGCGAATTTAAAATACGTCCAGGTTTTACAGCGGGGACCAAAGGACAAAGCCGCTCTCGTTGTTTCGACAATACCGCTCGTCGAAAGGGGGGTTGGTATGGGAGAACGAACAGGAGCGCGCAAAAGAGAGGAAGGCTGAGGTGCAAGGAAGGGTGCGAGCGAGACGATGCGCGGCCGGCCGACGCGAGGGCAGGAACGCGGAGGTAGCAGACCGGGGGGAAGGGTGGTCGGTGAGGGCTGATTCTTCGGCCGACACACGTTCGCGCACCAGCATCACGCGCCGGCAGGCGTCGCTGGTTTAAAAATGGGGGATTTTTTCACATTTATCAGTGCACGCTCAGATCTGGCTTCCGTATCAATGTCCGAACACACGCGAACACCCAGACAATCGCGCGAATTCACACGAATACATTGTCCCGATCGGATTGTATGGATTTTTTTCCGGGACACACACCGCTCCCCCTCCGCACCCCGTCCCTGATCCGCGCCCGTGCGCGTACCCTCTCGTTCTCTCTCGCCCAGCGGGTCTCCTCGTTTACCACCCTCTCCCTCCCCCCTCGCTTCCTCCCGGCCGCACCCGCCTTCCCCCCTGCACAATACCACCCCATCAGCTATCCCACCATCCACGCGACAACCGTAATTTTAAGCTGAAAGGACCGATTTTTGTGCATCTCGATGCTGTTTGCTGCGTCGTCGGCTTCACCAACCCGCCGCGGCCCGCGTTCACCCCGCACCGCGCCGCCGATCCTCATCCCTCATCGCTTTCCCAGCGGGTACCAGCGATACCCTCTTTTATTGCGATGCGACAAAGTCGACGCACAAACGATTGTTTTGACCGAAGGTATCCTCGTTTTTGTCAAGCCGTCTTTTTCGCGGGCCTCATTGTCGCGCCTGATAATAATTATCGCCGCTAACAAACGCGGCCGATGCCTGGGCCCCCTCCGTGTAAAAAGATTTACTTTCGACCGCGGAATATATTTTGCGCGCATTATTCTCTTCTGCTTTCCGCCTTCCTCTTCGCGTCCACGAGATCACGCGACAAGTGCGTTTTCACGACGGTTGATTCTCTCGCGACGATTCTCCGCGCGGTCCGGCCGACATTCACGGAACAAAGTCCGTCGTCTGCGGAATCAAAAGGCACTTGGATGAATGGAAGACGATCAGTCGTGTCTGCTCGTATGCCCCGATAAATAAATAGGGATCCACCATTATCTAGAGAACCAGCCCTCGACGCCGAGCCCCTACCACCGAACGGGTCAATGGAATTCATAACGTTTGCGCGGATAAAAAAGCTGGCTGGCCCGCACAGGAGGGTGGGGCCACATCGGAACATTACTCATACCTCGGCGTTCGCGCAATTTTTAGCTCTGAAATAAATCATCATTATTGCGGCCGGAGGGATGCGCATTATGGGGGCCGCGGGGGTAGATTATCGTAGGTGGAGGTTACCTATCCCCGCGTCCGATAATACCCTTTCAGAGTTGAAAACGGATGACGGGTAGTGGCGTCCAAAAAAAAAAAAAAAAAAAAAAAGAGTCCTTCTTGTATCTCTGACCGTTTGCAGACTGCAGTTTTTTAAATAGTTGCATGCGATACTCTAAGCAACCGAACGGCCACCTTTTCTATTCTCGACCGTCTGACTAATTAACGTGCGAAATACGAATATAAGACGCGTAAAAAAAAATTATTATGTCGTCAAATTAATTTTATCGCTTTAAAGAGATATTATTTCAAATAATCGGTCGTACGTAAGATATATTTATGGGAAAAAAGGAATTATGAAAATTTTTATAAATCCTTGGATCACCCGGTGATCGATGCCGGATAATAACCGATGATTAACGTTAACCATTAAGAATTAGATAATTAATTACAGCCGGACATGATGTAGCAATGCCGCGGCGATATCATCGGAGCATATATTTGGGCACAGGTCAGGACATACCAGGCGGGGGTATGAGCGTTGAGTTGATGTTTGCCAGCTGATTGATGATGTAACATCATCCTGGTGGCCCTCCCACCGATTTCCGCCCCGTCGTTGTGCCCTGCGCCCTATTCACCCTCTTTCTCGCACACTCACCCGGTCCACCTTTCTCTCTCTCCGTCTCTCCCACTTTCTCCGTTGATTCTCGTTTCTATCTGTCGCTATTAAACACAGCGATCAAGCAACGATAAATAGATTTCGATATTTCTATAACGACAAATTAATTAATTATCGCATCGATCGGGGTAACGTACGCACGGTTCGGTACACGGTTCGATTAAAGCAATAATGAGAACTATTGCCAATTGTAACATCGTTTTAATAATTAGTGCGAAAGTAGAAAAGAAGAAAAAAAAAAAAGAAACCGCCCGAGTTGGACTTGGAACTTTATTATGCAAAATATAATCGATAACGCGTGTATAAATATCCATCTATTTGTAAATACGACAACGATGCTAACGGAAAGCAAGTGGATTAAAAGCACCTCAAATATACATGATAATATTCTTACAACTATCGATTATCGCAATCAATGAAGCGCGATCTAGTTTAGATTAATCGTACGCTAATACATTAGATTGACGTCTCTTATTTTCGTAAATGTTTAACATTATTTATTCCAGCATTTCTCCACTTTACTTTTTAGAAACGATACGTTTACAAAACTTATATCACTAAATTACGGACAGGTTCATTAATTCCCTGCTTAACGTTAAAAAGGAAATTAATCAGCCTTATACTGCGAAGCGCTATTTACAAATTTAAGAAAAGAATTGATTGGGCTCGACCAAATCTCTCTATCTATTTTAGTATTTAACGACTGGTATGCATGCGCTTGCAGGAGAGATTAATATAAATTGAGACGTAAGCTCGACATTAAGGTGAAACGGGGGAAGAGTGGGTTAAGGTTGCCTGGCTCATTAGCGAAGTTAAGCGGATGCGCGTCGCTAACGCCACCGAGAAACTTCGGCACTAGCAATCATCGGTAATTGTGACGATCGATCTTGATCGAAATGCTCATTTCCTGTTTGCCGGGCGCTACGAGTCGCAACAGTGGCACGGGGATGCAGCGGTAGGTAGGGGGTTGCTCGCGGGAAGGAGCGGGGGAGGGAGAGGTCGAAGGCTGCCTAGCCGGCGCATCATTAACGTGATTAATGTTGAAATAAATCAGGAGCTTCGAAACGGTAGTCGATAAATCCAATAATTGCGGTATAATCATAAGTAAACAGGCGACGTCTATCGCGTTAACGTATCATCGGCAACGATCGACGTCAGTATCCAATGTAAAGCGGTGCAGTATTTGTTACGCGCGCCGTTTATTATATATATATATATATATATATTTTTAATTTATTTATTATAAAACACATTCGAACGATAATTTGTGAACGTAACGTTAAAAAAGTGATCTCAATCGCTTTAAAAATAAATATCTTGACACCATGCCTCCGTACATGATCCCAAGGATAATTCGTTGCCGTTTTAGAATTCCGGGAAATTGATTTCTGTCAACAATTGGGGAAATTTTTGAGAAACGTATCTCTCGCGTGAAATTAAAAAAAAAAAAAAAAAAAAAAAGGGCACAGTTTGAAATTGGATGGACGGATCGTGATCGGCAACTGAACGGCGTTGCCGAACAAAAGAACCGAATCTGTAGCTTCTCCGTACAGACTCGCTGCCCATCAACGTTTTTCAATTTTTAATTATAATTGAATTATAGAAGCCGATTTCGCGCATTTGTTTACAGCAAACCCGATTTCCCGACTGCGTTGAGACAATAGGAAAATACGCGCGTTCCAGTGCACCTTTCATTATTAGAATGAACGAAACCGGATTAATCAAGACCTAGGACAGATCAATCGATTTTGAAAATCGCAGTCTACTGAATTCACCGTGACGTGTCTTTCTAAGTGACAAAATTGTCATTTAATGAAATTAAATTGAATACGAAACAAAGGGGTTCTTCACAGATTGTATATTTGCATGCTACAAATTGAGACACTTAAAAGCGATTTGAATAATTTAACTTTTGCGACCGCGATAGCATTTCTTTTTTTATATCGATTTTAGAGAACGGAAGACACGGGGTCATGAGAGGGGTCATTACGAGGCGATAGACCGACGTCGCTCGTACGCGATTGATGTGCGAGCGGAAGCGTCAGAAGAGCGTGAAAAAAAAAAAAAAAAAAAAGAAAAAAGAAAAAAAGGAAAAAAAAAGCTGTGAGAAAGCGTCGCGGCAGAGAAGAGGCTCCTGCGTACGTGATTACTGGAAGATCTCCGGCGCGAGTTCGATCATCCACAATTAGAAAATTTATTAGAGAAGACCGCGGCCGTTATCCATAATTAGCGCCTGTCTACTGGGCAGCACAGATATCCACTGTCCGCACCGGCTTATCCGCTATCTAGCACGGCGTCCGCACGCGTGGGATTAATAACTCTCAAGAGACGCGTAAGAAAATCAATTCGCCCGTGAGAATAGCGCCGTGAGCACGTGTTAACGTCGACGGGTGGGTGGGTGGCTGGCGAGATCGAGTCTAGATCGGTCGATCGATGCTTTCCACCCTTTCCTCGGCCTCGCCGGCGGCCGATAGAAGGGCGTGCTGGCCATGTAGGTGCAACCCCGCTGCAACGACGTGCGCGTCGCGTCCCTTATGTGCCGCAGCAGCTCAGCACACCACGTTGCATTTAACGCGGCCCAATGGATCGATGTGTGACACACGGACGCTCGGTGATAGATATTGTATAATAAGCGTGGAATCGGTACCGCCGCGCGCGCGATCCCGTGCCAGAGAGGCCTGCCTTGCCGCCTATCCTTTCTTTACTTCGCTCATTACGTGTAATGAAACAAGTAACCCAAGTTTTATCGTAAAAAAAATACGTTACTTCTCCTCAACTTTCGCATCTTTTCGCGATTCTATTTTACGCAAGAGTTATCGCGCATCTATCATCGTAACGTGCTCTCCTCGGTCCATGAATTCTTAAGTAAATTCTGAATATATATATATATATATTTTTTTTTATCGATAAACCTGTAATCTTGCGCTGCTATTTATATTGTTAATGTGATCGCGTAAATATTTATTTAATCAGAACACCGTGCCAATTAAATCTTAAATTAAATCTTGATCAGACGCTGCGGTAATTAAGTCTCAAATTAAATACCAAACGTGACAGAAAGAGAGAGAGAGAGAAACAGAGAAAAGGAAATAATAAGAAGAGACATAATAAAAAATCTAACCGATATACTTAATCATTTCGAAACTTCGTGCTAGACAACGATAGAGGAAAAAAACCAAGGTTTACAACGACACCCTTTAAAAGCGAATTAATCGCGGGGCTAATACTTCTCGCTCTACCCACGCGAAAGCAATTTAACCGTCGAGAATACCCGACAAGCATGCGTTAACACCGCCATCAAGGTCCCTATCTCGTAAGGACGAAGATCTCGTCTGGATGGATCGATCGAGCTTTCCGCCTTTTCCTCGACGCACAATAGCCGGTCCTGTATACACCCATAGGCGCGCCTCCGCACATGTCTCGCATGGTACGACACAACGACCGTGCTACCAACGCACTCGCTCGCTCGTACGACACGCGCACCCACACGCGCTTATCGTAACGCTCGCGCGCGTCCGCACTACACGCGCATCCTCCCCCCGTACATGTGGACGCACACAATGTTAAATTTAACACCAGTCGGCGGCTCACCGAGAAACCGTGTCGCCGGGTAACGCACGAGCTTTAACACGCGCCGCGGACAATCGCCACGCGATAGATACATAATAAGCGTGGTGTTGTATACGGGCGTCTAAGGCCGCCCGGAGGGCTAATGAAGCCCGGGCTAGTTAGGCGCGATGTTAATTAAATGATATGATCATTAGTCATTATAACGTCATTGTGCTGTACCGGCAACTTGCGCCGGGCCTATGTGTGCTGTGCGCGCTGCGTCGCTTGCCTACTCTTGGGACGACCAGCAATACGACCCATGTGGAACCTGTACCGGACGTATGAGCATGCCACGCCCGCCACCGCAGCATTTCTATGACTATACACTCTCCTCGCTGTCCTCGCCCTTCTCGTGCCTCTACCATTTCTACCGCTTCCGCATATGCACCTAGCCCCACTGTCTATTTCGCGCGCGAGATCGAACGATTTAATGGTTTGCGCGAAGGACGATGGGATTAGAAGAGACGACGATCGGCGGACCGCCTCGTAGAGGAGGGCCACTATCAAATTAATATTAACGCGAACAACGGATACATATATGCGTTAAAAGAGAAATTTATACATTTCGAAAATTATCATCGGATATTAATTTACGTCGAGTTAAACGTAAAATCATTGACAATTACTTCGTTAGCTCATTTTTTTTCTTTTTTTTTTTTGTTTGCCACGCGAGAGAGACCGTTCGCCGAACGGCGGCTCGTAACTCATCAACGTACTGCCGCCCAGAAGCCCCTTATCGCAGCTAGCCGCCTCACGGGTCGTCATTATGCGCGTACGGTTTTTTTACGGATTTCTTTCCGAGAGGCACGATACCTCATTCTCGCTTTAAGTGGCTGTTAAATACAGGAGTGGCAATTGACGACTTGGGCTTAACGGGCGACACTGGGCGCGAGACGCTTAATTTCAATCGAGACACCGAGAAATGCTAATTAGAACGTATTTATAGCGCGGTTTAAAGCGCAGGCATAACCGAGCGTGGATCGGTGTGAACTGCGGAGCGAGTAACGCATCGCCACGTCGCATTTCGCGTTAATGGCCACAATTAGGTGTTTTAATTAGCGCTTACTCCCAGCGGCAGCTGCCACTGCCAAATTAGGACTGCCACGAAACAATAACTGCCGATTGAAGAACCTAATTAGCGGAGTCTCTCGCGTATATCGCGCACATGGATGAATCTCAGTACAGCTGATATCGCGGTTATAAATTAATAATTGGCAATGATCTCGCTATGATGCCATCTACATCAGTATCTCGGGAAGAGAGATCTAATTAAATCTTGTTCGGGCTTGCGTATCGTTGATTAAAGGTCTCTTCGAGGAATTGGATATAACCGGCGGAAAGTAGTTGTTAAGAAAATTACTTCATTTTATGCGGAATGTTCATCAAGATTTGATAAAAATATCTAGATGTTTTAAATTGATAAAACAAAAATCGCCTTATTTCTCGAGGCGTTATTTGAAACATTGACTAGCGATATTCTTAAAAAAAAAAAAAAGAAAAAGAAAAGAAAAAAAAAGAAAAAAGAAAAAGAGAAAAAAAATGATAAAATATAAATTTCTGTTCAACTCTTGAACGAAAAAGAGCGTCTTTTAACCGTCGCATTATCGTCGAGAGTTTCCCGCGAGCAGGAGAAATCCCAGCTCGGTATTTAACGAGCGTTAGCGCGAGTCTTGCGAGATCGTTAGAGTAACGCGAATGCGTCCATTCGTAGACTGTGCACATAGCCGCACGTAGTCCGGCCACCGGGAGACTTTGGATAATCCTCGAGTGCATGTGCTCTTCCGTAATATGGCTACGGGCCCCTCTTCCGACGAATAGCCTCGCGGTCGGCGGCTGTAATTTAATATACGCACGAAATGGAGACAGTAATGACTCGTATGGTTTCGGGCTTAAAATTAAATGCGACTATCCGAGTTAGTAAAATTCCTAATTCGTGGCGCTCCAGATCTGGCCGGGATGTTACAAGGCACACAGGCATTTTTCCTGTGATCTTCCGGGGCTTCGTATCCTCTCGTACCAGTCAAGCGAGTGGAAAGGTGCAACTGGACGCGCTCCAAATTAAATTCGACCAGGGAAATGAAAAAGAAGTTGGGAGAGGAAGAGCTGCGCGGATACCCTAGGCCTTCGTTTTTTCCTACCTCTTGTTTCCCGGCGTAGGAGGAAAAAAAAGAAAAACGTAACGTTCTTAAATAAATCCCTTTCTCGTTCCGCATTTTCGTCCGATCTCGAAGAACGAGGAAAAATTTCGCACCGACGTACCGTGCCGAAGTTTGTCTATCAATCTGACTTGTTTCGATATAATATAGTAAAAAAAAGAAATCAACTCGCAGTTAATCTCAACGATTATAATTAAAGAATAAAATTCAAGATATAAATATAAGATAATAAAGAATAAACACGTGCGCATTTTTTAGCACGTTTTAAATACAATTTTTATCTTTAAAAAAAAAAAAAAAAAAAAAAGAATAGCCAGTTCGTTGGCAATTATGCAATTTCGTGGACTTCCCGAGGAGTCTACGTTACGCGCGCATAATGATCCGTTTAAAGGCTCGAGCATAAGTGCAGTGCTAAATCCAACCAAGTTTTACGTTATTTTCAGAAAGATCTCGCGAGTGCTGAATTTTTCCGACCGGTGGCTGAGCGCGGGGCCGCGCGCCCGCTCGCGTTTGCGCGCTATTTAATTAATGGTGCTTATTAGCATACAAACTCGCGCGCTCTGATGATGTAACGCTGCTTCCGCCGAGCATTACGCCGGTCGTCGTAATGATCGCGGTGTCGGTCGTGCTGTGGACGGTCGTAGACCGACTCAACGGCGGAGGAGTGGTCAGAGATGGGAAATGTCGTGGGGAACGCTCGAGGCAGTGGGCATTACGAAGCCCCTGGAGCACTCGGAGTGCCCGGCAGCCACTAGTTACATTGTCTAAGGTTTCAATAACCTAATGAACCCCAACGCGCGTACCAAACCGACCGAACTCGCTTGCAGTCAAGAGGGAGCGACACTGCCACGAGACATGGTTAATTAAATACAAATTAGAGCCAAGAATTGCGTCTACGGAAGGCCACGGGAAGAAAATAACTCTTTAAACGTACGGAATAAAAAGAGAGAGACAGAGAGAGAATTATGTAATCAATTTCTTCAAGAACGTCATTGTCTGATATCGATTGTAAGTGATTTAGCAATCCCCCGGGGATATGTACGGCTCGTTTTATCGAGAAGACAACGCCTTTTACTTTTATTTTGCCGAAATTTACGTATTTAAAGTGCCGACGCGGCAGGTAATAACGCGCGGAGAGCTGTAAGAGCTCCGATCAAGACGATAGAGATATAATCGAAGCGTCGCACCCACGTGTCGCATATGTAAGACGCGTCGTTCGTTCTCTAGCGCGACGATTAAATTAAAATATTTGATTGCCAAAAGGATCTGCCTCCCGTGTCCCAAACGTGTCCCCCGTATCGCGCGAGTTCTCTCGACGAATTTGAAATGCTAAACAGCAAATACGCCTAATGAACACGTATGCTCTGCCGTGTCCGTAGGTATGTTTGTACCAACGGCGACATTACTGCCGGCGTATTTGCGTTGGCAAGGCCCGCGCGGATAATAGATTCATCCTTCACGCTTCTTAATTAGGAGTTAAGTTTTATTAGCCTTTAGCTCTCGGTGACGACGCGCTCGCGCGCTCGCGCCTATCCGCGGGCCGACGGTGCGTGTGCGTCGGAAGCGGCGCACACACGGCCGATGACGCTGACGGATTATAAGTGACGCCGCCGTTCAACCGTGGATCCCTGCGAGTGTGCGTTTACGCGCTCACGCTGTTGCGCCCGCTTAACGTAAGTGTGCACGTACGTGAGAGGCGCGCATAGACACGTCGGGTGTCTCATTGAAATTAAAGTCGGACGACCTTGCGCCGTAAAGGTGTCGCGTGTCTACCGTCGAACCAAGTCCGATAATGAGAATAGAAAAGAATTACATAGAAGAAGTTGCGCAGGGAATTAAATGACTCGAGAAGGCCGCTTAATGATCTCGGCGGAGGCACCGTCCGATTACGAGCTTCGTGCCGCGCGGCCGGTACCGGAGAACCGGAAATTTTAAATAACGTTACACATTTTTCCGAGAAACCACGTCCTTCAACGAGGGAACGTCCGCGGATGTAATCGCGTATATATCGCGCGGCGAACAATTTGCATTTAGTACTCGTAGATGCCGTGAGTCTCGCGTCTCAGCCCTGATCGGAATTGACGGATGTGAAAAATTAATCTTTATCAATTTTCTCACCCACGAATGCGGGGAATCGTCAAAGACACTCGCCCGTCACTTCGGTGACCGAGGGCGCGGAAAAACGTGCCAGGAGTTGATCGGCGGAGGCTATCGATGGATCCTCTTACACCCGTAGCGACTCCTTGCCAGAACGCTTTGCATTTCGCCCGTTCGTTTTTGCAAGAAGCATCAATATTTATATTGCATAATGCATTCGTAATTGCCGCGTGTACACTCTATTTGTACTGATTTTGTAATGTCATGAAAATGTATGAAGCGATAGCTATTATTAGAAACTGGATGCAAAACTCGCGGCAGCGACCAGGTTAACTAGGTGTAGACAGGTGGGAAAAGAAAGTAAATGAAGCGGAGGATGAGATTGCATGATTATCAAAGAACGTTCTTGCGTGAGAAAATTTCTTTCTACGCTCGCGAGCGGCGTGGCGTCCTTTAATGACGCGGCGAACACTCTTTTGCGATAAAAGTCGTGTAAACAAGTTCAATACGTATCGTAATATTTCGCGCGCGCATCTCGCTGTCAACGACTTTATCGTCGCGCTTTATTATCAAAGTTTTGCATAAACATGTTTATCACGCGGCTACTTCCCGTTGTTTCAATGTTATTTTTTCTTCTTTTTTTTTTTCTTTTGTTAAACGATTTGCGACCGTGGAATTCAGGAAAAATTGCGAAAGTTACCCGGCGAACGCGTTCCACTTGTCGTTCATTGTCTATTCCCGATGCTAATCGATATCTCTCTGCCTTTCGGCGTATGTTACCGTAAGGATTTGCTGCACCGCCGCCTTTTAAAGCTCTGGCGTGCGAATTTTTCGCGTCGCTGCGCGGACAGCTGCATTCTCCGTTCGACGCGTGCTTCGCGCCGGCTAGCATAAGACGTTTCTGAAACTGTCCGAAACTGTCCGAAAGTCGAGCTCAGAAACGTCGGACGTCTCTCGGTTCGCAGAGGCGTGTCGGACGAAGCCGGACGGCCCTCGATTTATCGACAACCTGTACCGACGCGTTGTTAAGACCTCGTGGAAATGGCTCGCACAGTAGAAATCCATATTAGGAGGGACCGCGCTCTCGCTCGCCAGCCAAGATCTGGACGAGAGGGTTTCGTCCGAGGGTGAGTGGGCGGCGGGTGAAGCAGGAATAAGTTATCTGCAACTAGCAACCCTTCGGCTAAGTGGACGGTTCTCAAGCAGCACTATTCCGGTCCCGTTGTTCGCCCGACGAAACTTGATTAATGCCCGTAAGAGGACAAACTCGACGGATCGAGGCACTACGGCTATTCGACGATAATTAGAACCGACCATTTGAAACGATATTGACAAAGGCTTCGATCGGTTCTCTCGATCAATAATGTTCGGAAACGCTTAGATCCGGTAATAGGCGGCAGGGAGGGGGGGGGAGGGGGAGAGATGAGCGTTTGATTAACCCGCTTCTTTTTAGCTACGTTGAAGATTAAGACACGTTCGATCCGCCGGATTTGCGTTCGGCGTTCAAAGGGTTCGGGTTGGGAACCTATTTTCCCAAGAGGGTGGAATAAGGTGGAAGGAGAGGCCGAGGAGGGAGTCGTTGTGTCCAGTGTCTCGGCGTGCAGCCGCTGGGGTGGTTGTGGCCAGTCACGAGGGCGCATGGGATGGGGTTAGGTCCCTCTTGTACACGAGGCGAGGTTCGGACTTGAGAGATCAATAAACGACCCTCCAACCTGGACACTCGGCCCATCCCTCATCCTACCATGCCGAGGCACCTTCGGTCCTACGAAGTCCAAACTACATACATTATCGGTAATCGTCTTTTTACGACAAGAAATTTTCTTCAACTCATATTTCGTTCAACCGATTACTTTTTTTTTTATTTTATTTTTTTTCTTAAATAAATATAATAGTTAAACATTAATGTTGTTTTACAACGGTAAACAATTTCCGGAATAAATCCAATAACGAGCCAGTCGAATAAAAATCTTGGTAATCCACGTGCGATAAAAGAGTGCGCGCTTCCCCAGAGATTCGCGAAGGATCATATCCGGTGTACTTTGTTTCCTATCAATTTGCATAAGGGTGGCTAATGTAAGCAGAACTGTTGTAGGGCGGATATTGCCTCCGGCCGAGCGTACCTCGCGTTCGTGAATGTTTCTTAAGCGATGAATGTTAAAAACAGCATAATCGAGCATAGTAATTATGTTTCGAAGAGCGGCAACTTAAATATAAACGATGTTTGAACTAGATTTCGAGCTTGATAAAGATTTTCACTTCCCCCCCCTCCCTCTTCTACGGATTGAATTGCAAATGCTACATTCGCGAATTATATAAAATCCAGCGTGGACAATTCTTTTAATTTATTCCGCGACGAGAGCTTCTTCATTCCTCGAATTTTATTCAGATCAAATTTTAGATTGAATCTGTAAATAATATATCAAACACATCGCTTTAAAATAAATCTGGAGCTTAAATTTCTTTTTTTAAAATAATGAACAATTGTTCTGTTCCACATTTTAAATGAGACCCAGATGCTATGCAAACGGCACGAAGAAACTTAAATCGCCCGACCTTGAACCACTTGCGGCAATTTGCAGCATAGCGATTAACGAAATTTATTTTTATTTTCAAATTTTAAATTCTAAAATAGCAGTACACTTGTAAAACTTTTTCGGTCCTTCGAATTACGGCGCTTCGTGACACGGTTTCTACAATTGTGTAATCTAATTTCTACCCTGAAAGAGCACCGAGGTAACGACAAAAATAAAGATAGAAAATCGCAGCAAAGAGCTTCAGATTTTTACGATAAAGTCGTGTAGATTCGATTCGAGTCCCCTGACAGCAGCAACTGGTGGTGGATAAAAACTATCTCCGTCGTTTCCTCAGGACGATTATATTGACGATTGCCGTTTTGTATTACGAAATCGCGTTACGGAGTCTTTTAATTTTTTCAAGGTTTCGGACTTTTTTTAACAGACGGAAAGCTCGCGTGCGGATCAAACGTAAAACATTAAAAGCTCGTCGTGCAAAATCTTGTGAAATATCGATGCCAACTAGTTACATTCGACATGTTAATTAGTTTCATATTTCGTTTCTGCGTCCGAATTCAAATAAAGATAGGTCAAATAAATAAAAAAAAAAAAAGAAAAATTCGTTTTCAACCTACAGTAATACCTATCAATGTTTACTTAAAAGTATCGTCCATTTTCACTACCGCGTTTTATTCGAGATCGAGATATTTTATTTTTTTTTAATTTTTTTTATTTTTTCTCTCTTTTTTTTTCGCGTTCGAGCGCCGCAACAGAGTTACGTTCTCTAACCCTGTTTCGAGATTAGGAGTACGGTGGGAGGAAGAGGCGAAGCAAGAGTCGGCGGGAGTTTGGGACTTTTACGGTCTGGCTGTTCGCTCGCGCTTCTCTCCCTCGCTCGTTCCCTCTCGTACGCCGGGATCGAGAGGGGTTTGCGGATGCCGCGAGCAACTGGTGGTGGAAAAACACCCTCGTTCGCTCTCTCACCACCCCCTTAGCACCCTCCGTCGCCGCCGCCGTCGCGCCCGGCGCCACCGCGCTCTCTTCCATCTCTCCCTCTTCTTCCTATCCTTGTTCTCGGCCGCGATCCCACGACACCCACCTCCGGCCGATGGTGCGCACGGTCTTCCACGACTCAAAGCGACTGCGATCCTTCGAGCTTTATGAACGCGTAAACGCTCGAGGGTGCACAATTCTCCGCGTGCGCGCCCGTCGCGAACGGCGCGAGAAAGAGACAGCAGAGGGAAATACAGGTGAAGTCACATGCATCCACGCACACGCGCGCAAATAACTGCCGCAAGAAAGGGAAGGTTAAATGTTCTCCATCGACGACTTCGGACGGGCTTTCGGTGGCAGTAGAGGGGAAAAAGAACCTGACGCGAGAGCTTTCAACGACACCGCGTCGACATTGTCGTTCCCTTGGGTATTCTCGGCTTGTCGATCCAAACGTCATTACCCATTTACTGCTGGCAGTTACTCGTCGATTTAGTTGTAACGTTTCGTCGGTTTATTCGTACGTCGCTTTTCTTCGGGCAATCGTATCACACCTCTACCCGCAATATATCTCTTACGTTACAATTTTCTCGAAGCTAATCACGACCGACGTTTATTTATATCGTACGAAAACGAAAAATATATCGTAAATTGTTTTATTAATTTTTGTTTTATTTTTTTTTTAATTTAATATATTAAACGTTTGAGTTATATACGAAAAATATATCTTCCTGCTTGAAAGTTAATTTATTTAAATGCTAGCTCGCATAAAATTCGAATCTACTTTTTATTATTTTATATATAAAAAATAAAAGACGACTCCGTTACGTCTTGAATCAAATTAATTCGCGTAAATTTCGCGAGAATACGCTTAGGAAGAAAAAAAAAAAAGAGAAAAAGATTAGAGATAGGGTGACGATATGCTTGCGACAGATGAAATCCTTTCTTCGGGAGGATCCTAGCGAGAACCTAATTCCCGGGTGTTCATTAGTCCCTGCAATATTCACGGTCTAATCCCTCAGATCAGTGGGCTGTTGCCTAAGCCATCATTAAGACTCGAATAATTCAGGTTAACAGCAAATACAGCTGGGAATAATCTCGATTTACATTTCGTTGTTTGCTTGGAGACGGTGATCGGAAGACGGTTCACACAAGAATAAACATTTTGAAGAGGAGACATTGGTCTTTTCCCTATGGTCAGCGGTCTCTAACTCTCAAAGGAGACGCGATCTCTTAACGTATCACTGAACGTGCTTTGCACTCTCGCTCACGTAATGCTGCCGCAAGTCGTTTAAGTTGCGCCAGCGTCCACGTTATTCCAAGTTACCTCGAATACATACATACGGATGCATATGTACGCGCGGAGTAATTTGAAAATTTGATCTGACCCTCGGCTCTCGCGAGCGCGCGCCGCGCGAAGAAAACAAAATGACCCGTAGTCGATCGTCGCTCGACGCGACGGCGTCCGACTGATTGGATGTAAGCAGACACCGATGGTACAGACGGAACTATTCCATCCATCGTGATATCGATTTACATGGGCGTATCCACAGAAGCCTTAAAACCACGGTCGTCTAATTTGCCCGTCCGTCTGAAATTGCTTTCTTCGTATCCGAGGCCAAGTACTCCAGCCGGGGTCTTCTGGACGTTGGTCGATCGGTCGCTTCTTGCAGTCGAGTTCCAGACTCTAGGGCCGGTTACAGAGCTGGCCGGGCAAATACAGGCTATGCATAACAATCGATCTCCCAGGAAACTATGGGGGCGGATGGTCAGCGGGCGGATAAAGCAGGGTGGTTCGACGTAAGGGGCGGCGGGGCGGCCGCGAGGCTGCCAGACTGGCACAAGATGAGGGAAGTCTGAGATAGCCACTGACCAACACCCCATCTGCTGCCCCTTTCGAAACCAGGTTATCCATTCTATCCCGTTAGATTCGGATGTAGATACTAGGAACTCCATTGAGCGTCTTTTACCGCGCGCAACGCGATCGTCGGATATTTCGAAGAATTGAAAAATTCGAGTTCTTTTGAAAAATAGAAAAATAGAAAAATATCGAGGACGACGCAGAAAGTTTGTAAAAAAATTTGTCTTAACATATTTTACTTCAATATCTACACACGATGTATAAAATATAAATCAGTCTTGATTTAAGTGCAACACAAAGCTCGAGGAAGACGTTCAACTTAATATCGCTGTTTCACGCAGATTGCCGCGTTTATCACAAATGTTTCCCTCTCTTTTTCTTCTTCTTTTTTTTTCCCTTTACTTTTTTTTCGAGATCATATACGTACGTCAAAAGTTTTCTTTCGCGCAAACTTCACGAGGCACGTTCGCAGCCGGAGACGAGTAAAGCCATCGGTCAACCAGTATTACGGCATCTGCATGTTATTTACTCGCGAGCCACCGAGTACATTTGTTTGGATTATCCCTGAAATAAACCAGTGCCCATTCTGCCGCCCTCTCTGATTCTCCCGCCCTCTCCCCCTCACCGTCACGGAAAGCAAGCTCCGAGGAAAGCAGATAAATGGTCTCAGTTTGTCCACTTTATGCGCAGCTACATCATTCGAGGAACGTCGCGCTCGCATCTTCGGCGAGCTAAGGTTTATCTATCTTTTCCGAATCTAAATTTTAAATTTTATAAAATGTTAAGATTTTTCCGAGAAAAGAACACCTTGTCTTAAGATCGTCATCAGCGGAGATCAATTTATAGTTGGTTTAAAATTTATTATTTAATTTAATATATTTATATTTTATTTTGCTTCAATCATATATTAAAATTTATATATTTTATATAAATGTAGAATAAAAAAAAAAATAGAAAAAGAAATTAATAGAGAGAAGGAGATAAATTGAAAATAAATGTCTTAATAACTTTCAATTAAAAATATATGACGCGATTTGAATCTACGGGTGCAACGATCATCGTGGATGTGACCTTTTGTTACGGGAGGCTCCATTAATATCGCATCATGCGCGATGATCTCCAACTACTATCCAATGATCACTGATCGTCTCTGATGTTACTTTACGATGAGACAATTGCGCAAGAATCTATTATGGCTGGCTCAATCGCGAGGCATTGTAAACCAGAAGGAGGCAGTCGCTCCTAAACGCTTAAATGGTGCAGCGTCTTAGCGTCGTGTCGGCGGACGTAAAAATGCGCGTATGAGGCCCGGCGAGACACGTGGAAACGACATCGTGGAAACTCCAAGTTTCGCAGAACCGCGAGATCGTCGGATAGCATTCCGTGAGTGCTCCAATCGCTATTCACATCGAAATTCATGCGAGAGTCGTACTTACACGTAATAGCGTCCGTATACGTGAGCGCCGAATAATATACGCGCGCGTATATAAATTGTATAAGCGCCCGTGCACTTAAGTTACATGTGTGCGCGTATATCCCTTTCCGTCGTGGCACCGCGCGATATTCGTAAATTTATGGCAATTCCGTCAATTAAGTCGAATGAAGCGGAGTCATAACATAAATATGTAAACGGCCAGGACGGGCTCCCTTGCGGCAACCATATAAGCTGCGCTTGTCCATCAATGTCTCCGCGAAAGAGGTCCAACATGCTCGTAAATGCATGCCCAACGAAATGCAACGGTCAGTGGCTATCATACGTACGTACGTACGTGCGGATCCGTACGTCGCATAACTCGTTCCGCGGCGCGGGCCTTGTGTGCGTGAGCGTGCGTGTTCCGCGCACATTTTACCGTCCGTATAAAAGTACACGCAAAGGACGCGAGGACGGCGAGGTACGCGACAAGCTGACTCGCGCATATTTTCGTGGCAACTTACCTGCTAAGGCGAGAGGAGGCCTCCGTCAAACTTTCAAAGCGGATTCTACGCGGCGAGATAATTGAATTCCTGCCTCTTCTCGTTTGAAGCGGGTAATTAGCTAGGCGTTGCAGAATCAAGCGAAGATAATCGGATGATCGTCTGCAAAAGAAAAAGAATAGGCGATCTTTATTTCCTTTTCAAGTAATTGGACGCATTGTGCATTTTTATTTTTCCCTCCACTAACAAACTTCACCGCTATCGCGGAAAAGGGAAGCATTATTGTGACTCAATTATACAATATTATTTACGGGAATATTGAACGAAGGGTTACTTCTGGGCTCGTCCAATTATATTACCGAGGTAAAATACGAATAAAAAGAAGGGGGAAAAAAAGAGAAAAAAAAAAAAAACTAACGCGCGAGCATGATCGTTCTCAATACGAACTTGCTCGCGGGTGACGTAAGATAAATTTCGAGAACGCTGAAAGGGGAGAGTTTGCATTATCCCAATTTACTGTCCCCATCTCATTAACTCATAACCCTTTGAAATTCAGCGTGTGCGCCGCTTGCAAAATGAACGCCTCGCGTAATGCAAATTAGTATTCCTCGATTTCGATGGCGATCTCTCGGCGCAGAAAGGAATATCCCACCCCTTTTCCTCCTACGGTGTTTCCCATTTAAACTTCTTAAGCGATCTCTTAATTCGCAACCCCGATGGCAAGGCAAGTTCGCCCCCTTTCGTCCGCCCGTTGTCCGTACTATCCTCTCGACGTCTCTTAATTTCACGAAAACCCCTAGCCCGACTCCACCCTCGCTCGCTTTCTGGGGCGAATGTAATTAATGTTTAGCATCTACATTATTTGTTTAGTTTCATTTCATTATCTTCGGAGGCGTCGGGCACGACGATTTTATGCAAATAGAGCCGAGAGACGAAGTTTCCCCACCCTACCGTACTCGCCCGTCTCCTACGCTTCGTTCTCTACAAACGCGGAGGCTCTTATTGTCGTTGTTATTATTGCTATTATTATTGTTATTATTACAATCGCGACGACGATTACCATTATTATTTTCCCGGTGGCTTCGGTGCTCGAATAATAAATATCATTCATAATTCATTCCGCTTCTTTGGCGCTCATTAATCCTGTGATTAAATGTATCTCATTATTTAGAGAAGTCCGCCCGGAGCTTTACGGAAGCGGCAGAAGTACCATCGCGAACTTCGCGATCGATCCCTACGCCGAGTTTCGCTGCGAAAGAGATCTCCGGGACTCGCGGAAGGAAAGCTGATATTTTTATACTTCTGCAGAAGCGGGAGGAAGTTCCGCGAATCGCGAGGGCCGTCCGTCGTTGTTCTCTTCGTTAACGAAGCGCATCGGCGACGCGAAGGTATACCGACCAATCGTAACGAAAACATTTTATGAAAGATATTGGTTTTGCGGAGGACAGTCTACGCGATTTCGAATATATTTTATTACGTAATACAAAGCCAATATCGGACATTCTTGCTGCGCCGGCAGAAGAGGCTCTTCTTAAGAAATAGGCACCGCTCTTGCCGCGCGCGGGAGAACCTCAGATCGCTCTCTAACGTGATGCATTAAAATCAAAACGAGAAATGTATGCGTAAAGAAGATCGTGGTTATATCGACGAGACGTTCGTACGCACACGCGTGCCGCGCTCGCTCCGCGAATCGTCCTTGCGCACGCTCGACGCGCCCGGTTAATGAGACACATTCACAAAGTTTGCCCTATGCCGAGACGAGCCGATTGTACGACGAGAATTAGCTTTTCAATTCAACCGTCCCCGAGCCCGAAGGAGAACTTACGGTACCAAAGTTCGACTGAATTTAAATACGTCGTCTGGATAAGTCGCGCGAGACGCTCGTCGACGACCCCTCGTCGAGTTTCACTCGCCTTTCGCGACGCGGTAATCGAGGAGCACCCCTTTACGGGGTGGCTGGTGCCGCGAAATTGTAGCCGAAAGCCCCGATACGCGTCCGCGCAATGCGTAATTTTATTGCGCGCACAATTTATCGTGCACCGCTGCCTTTCGGACTGCCACGAGAAATCGTTTCATAAAAATTGCACGGACGGATCGGCATGTAGTCAATTAACATAAAATAGCTCGATAATTTTTTCGAACCGCCAGCGTACGTCGAGCGTTCCCTATTTCGGCAATATTTTCTCCCCTTATCCGCCGAGTTTTCCTCAAGCTCGTTCGCAAAAAAAAAAAAAAAATTTGCGCGCATATATTTCTTCGCGAATGTCGTCGCGGCCTACAGTCGTGTATGCTTTCTTTACCTCTTTCCATTTCTCTCTTTTTCTCCCTCTCGAGCGCGCGGGGAACAAAAGGCTCGTCGCGCTATGGACCACAACTTGCGGCCGGCCGTGCACAGAAATAAAAAGGAAACGGCCGCGCGGAGTTGACGCCTTTATTATTCGCCGCTTTAATTTAAGCGACGCTAGCCGTCCCGTCACGGTTTGCAGGTGTGAATTAAGCTCGGAATAAGCGAAAGAGCACCGTCCGCGTATCCTCTTCTTTCAGCGGGGGTGTACGCGCGGCATAATTAAATATGTGTTTTGATAAAGGATGGAATAGGCCCCATCCGTGCTTCGCGGCCGCCCGGCAAGAACCCGACCGATGAGACGCTCGTTCGTACGCTAAACTTCCGCGAAAGTGCTACTTCGTCCCCCGAATCGAGTCCGTTCTTCTCTCGCTTCACGCCTCGCTCCTATACCAACGTTTGCGCGCACGTGCAAGTTCCGTGTTCTTTCTTAGGTGTCTACAGACCGCCGCCTTTTGCCCCACGACCGCCCACCACCATTGTCGCCTCGCTATGTCCTATCGCAGCGAAGCGATAGGGATTTGTATTAGAGACCCCGCGCGCGCTGTGTGCCGGTGTTCTGGAAACTGCTGATTCGAAATTAACGAAAATTAATTGGCAACGTCGTGATATTAATTCCCGAGATTAATTCCCCGGGACGCGGTGCTAATTGATATCTCTCAGTACCAGAGAGCGAGCGAGAACGAGAGGGAAGGGATGGAGGGGTAAGGGGGAGGCGGAAGCTGCGAACGTGGGAGCGGAGATGCTAGCCGAGAGAAACGAGGATGCGGCGAAGCGAGGCGAGACCGACGGGACGCGGATTGGATCTTTTGCCGCCGGGATCGCATCATCTCTTCGCGATAAACCGCGAAAACCGTCGTTCGATAATGGGCAATCATAAGTCTCGATTTCGTTTTGTATTTAAGAATTCGCCCGCGGAATCATCGGCACGACGGAAACGCGTCATCGAAGGGAGAAAGGGGGCTACTTTTATCGGCCGATTATACCGCGCGGTCGTGACGGCAATTAAAGTTTCAAAACTCGGAGCGCCGTTTTACGCCGCTAAGAAGACAGTCCGGAGGAACTCGTAAAACGTAATATAATTAAACATAAAAATATACCGCGTATACACCCAGGCCGGTTGGCCGGCTGAACGAGGTAAAGTGAATAAAAAGTGCTCTTTATTACAATGAGCTTTAATTAACGCGCGCGTTCCGCGATGATTACTCGCATAGCGCACTTTCTCAACTTTAATTTACAGTGTCTGAAAGCGGCGCGGCGTCCGCGCGCGCCTTCGTTACGTCGTTGCCATAAAGCATAGACACATAATTATGCAGCGAGCGGGGTTGAAATAAACGCGCGACGCTGATTCGTTTGGCGCATTAAACTCTTTTTATGAAACTGGTCCTCTATTCCCCTCCCCCCCGTCTCCTCCTCGCCGTCGCTAAGAGAATACGACCAGAAATGATGGCAGCGAGACCTCGACGTTACGGACCGTTCTCTTCGTTATAAGATTAAGTATATCAGTGCGAAAGCGCAGAAACATATAAACACGCATTGCGATTATTACCGTGCCGCGTCTTATTTTTTAATTGCGACGATCGATTGTAAGACATTTTGTGCCTATTTGTCTAAAATTCTTAATGACGATAGGAAGTCGCTACTCATATGCATTCGCGGCGGTCAATAATTCTCAAAAAAAAAGAAATATCTGAAATCACGTAGGTCACAGATAATCGTCGAGATAATTTATAAAAATACAGATTCTTCGAAAGAACAACTGACGGTCGCACGCTTGATCGGCGCCGTCGATCGATGATAAAACCGTCGTGATAATAAAAGTCAGCTCGCGCGGCGGCGGCGGCGGCGGCACCGTCCACGATGGCTATCGTCAGCAACGCGTAGACGAGCAGAAGTTTGTCATATAGGGCAAACGTATTCCCGATGCGTTTTGAAGTAATAAATTTGGCGGCGCCGGTCGATGGTCGGCGTCAGGTTATGCGCGAAAGTTGGAATTTATGCGTGGTTGTTTATGATCGCCGAATGATAAGAGATCTACGGCCGCATGACAAATGATCCCGTAATGAAAAGTGAAAGATACTGCACGTACCGCGGGGTCGGCTGCATAAATTTCAATGATTTAATGCGCCGCGCGCGTGCTACGCGCGGCATCCTCATTGAATAGGGATCGATAAAACTTTAGCGCATCGCTGCCGGCGCCCGGCCCCGCGCCGTTCGTTCGCGGCGATCGAGACGAAAAGTCATCGATCCCTATGTTGTAACGCTTATCGGTGGCCGCAACCGCCGGCGCTGGTCCGCCGCCGCCACCACCGGCCCAGCCGCGTCGCGCCGGGTCAAACGGGAATCCTGCATATTAACGTCGTATCGGATATTCCGCCGAGATACGTCTCATCCGATTGACGGCGCCATGAAAAAGGCCGCTTAAGGAGTCGTGTGATTTCAAATACAGAACGCGTATCTCGGCGCGCAGCCATTAATCGTCCGGCTATATGGAAACCTCCACGTCGGATCAGCGAGCAACCACGCGGCGACTCGTTCCATAAACCTTTTGCTAATTCTAACGAATAGTTCCCGCGTTCCTTGTGTATTCTTACGTGTATCGTAACGTGACGCCAATTCTGAATATTTTTTACAGAAATAAATTTTTCTTTTTCTCTTTTTTTTTTCTTTTTTTTTTGGGACGAATTTAAATGCGTATTATTTAGGATAAAGTCGTTTGAATTTGGTTGTGATTATTGTTGTAAAAGTTCTGAAGGAAATGGCTTTAATTGTTAGGTCGGCTAAAGGATTGCAGAAACAATCCAGGTGGTGTGGCTCGCGGGATTTTATCTACCTGCACTTATGCGACAATTCGAAATTCCCCGGTGACAGCGGTGATCGTTAGCGAAACGATCTGGTCGTACGGCAATGACCACGTCGTAGCACGGAAATCGTCGTCAGGGCGGTCGATCGATGGCGAATAACGCTGGAAACGCTGGCTAGGCTCCGGTAGGTTAGGTAGGGTGCTTAGGTGTTACAATGATTATCCGAGAGGGACAGCGAAAGGTAATTATGCCCGATAGAATCGGCGGGCAGAAGCGAGACCGAGGTATACTTTGCGCCGGCGAAGAAACAGAGACGGCGACGCTCGGCGCACCAGCACGCCCGAGAAAGACGGCGAATCCTCGTAATTACCTCGAAGTGAGCTGCTTTCGGCTCACCCGAACCTTCGAAACTTCGGGAATAAATAGCGTTCCGTATTACCGGTTCCGCGTTACGGGGTCAACAGTACGACTTGCCGCGCTCGAGAGAGCACGGGCGTCGATCGCTTCGATCGATCGGCCCGCGTGTCTCGATCCTTAAGCCTGCTTAAGACAACTTCGATTGGGGCGCAAAATTCAGAGGAACGGTCCGCTTCGCTCGTTGATCGGCGAAATGCGCAAATTTAATTTGTCGGGCAAAATATTAAAAAAAAAAAAAAAAAAAAATAGAAGAAAACACGAGGTAAAAATGGTCTCGACAAGTCGGAAATCAGCCGAGGCGTCCGAACGCGAGAATAATTCCGTCGAGAGTTAAACAGCTCGTATCTTAACGTGGCGTTTCCTGATTTCCCACCATCGCCGAGCGGAACGGACACGTAATGAAACTTTATTTTCGCGTGCCCTGCAAAGATGCGGGACTGCGAGAGCGCGCGGCGGCGTCTTCGCGGAGAGACCGTCCGCTTTACCCTGCGCCTCCAACTTTAAACGGATGTTAATGATTGCAAATGACTTGGGTGAAATGGCCGTCGTCGTTGAGAGTAATGGGATTCTTTACGAGGCGATTATTGACCCGCTTTCCTAGTTGTAGAAAAGGTGACGATAATAGAGCGTCTATAAGGACGACGGCGCTTGGCCTCGGCCTCACACTCCTCCCCCCCCCCTCCTCTTTCTCCGGCTGCTGCTCTGTCGTCGGTTAAGATTTAATCCGTTAATCTATTCCCGTAATAAGGAATCCATAATGAGTCGAAGCGGATATCTATACCATGCTGGAGAAGGGTCGAGCACGGTTACGTGAACGAGGACAGCGGCATCGAGACGAATCGAGCGATGAAAAGAGAGAGCGAGAAAGACGGAGAGAGTGGAGGGAAAAGGACAGGCCGAGTCTGAGGGGATACAGCGGGAGAGTGGTCGTGAAGGGGGAAAGACAGTGGATGGGATTGGTGGGGCGAAGCTATCAGGTGGGGGGTTAATTAAGCCGTCCTAATATAACTTCTCCTCGGTTCCCCCCCATCCCCCCCTCCTCCTCCTCACCGTTTTCTCTCCTCCACCCCCCCGAGTTATCGAGTATTATTCCGCAAATGTGTCGACCTCAAAGACAATGCCATTCCGGGAAAATTTATTTGTGTCGCTGTACAACACAGTCCCGGGGTCTCCCTCCTTCTCCCACACCTCGAAACAAACCCGACGAAACTTCTGCCAGCTCGCGCAACTTAATTAAACCGACCGTGGCCTCGGTCCTGCACGAAGTGTCGAGCCAGTCGTTGTTCCTCCTTTTTTCTTCTTCCGTCTGACCGCGCTTCGCGCCGGGGCCTCAGCCGTCGTCACTGCCAGCCTCGGCTTTACCTCTTTCGGCCGAGTTTTTCGCGTGCGGCATATTTCGGCGGCGTTTCCGCATTCGGAGCGGAAAAGATCCTGGCGGTGAATCGGATCGATCGGCGAGGAGGCGAAAACTCTTCGGCCTCGATAATGACTGTTTGGCCGCGCGAGTCGAGCCATCCACGGTCGTTGTGGTAATTACGTGCCGACGTTGTTCTCCTCGGTGGCACCAAGTCCAGCCGCCGTAAAGAAGCTTCCCAGAAATCATCAGCGCGACCGAGCATTCGACACATGTTAAGAGATCCACTTGCTATTTATCAATGCAACGCGAGAGCTGAGGAGCGGGCACGGCAAAGGGGGAATAAATTATTATTGCTCTGGTAAATCCGGTCAATCTCGCGGACGAACTCCAATGCGTAGCGATGACGACCAAAGCCGCCGAACAACAATAGAGATGCATGAGAGCGCGTTAATCTACAGAGGCCGCCGCGGTACTTGATGTTTCTCGTAAAAGCGTTCCTTCGTTTAAATTGCGAGTTTAAATCAACACTGGGCTGTCGTTACATCTATTGCATTTTGAATTTATTTTTATCCGTTTTAGTATTGTCCGGTAACAATTTTTATTTTTTTTCGTTCCACAATTATTAATTACCGAGTGAAAAGAATTTATCAAAATAAGGCCTCAAATTGATAAAAAGAATATTTTTCTACTGATAAATAATGATTTATTGTAATCGGAATAATATGAAATAAATGAACTCTTTATTCATACAAGTACGAAATTATATCCAAAGAACAATACGATTGATGTACACACGCAACCCAGATAACATAAAAATAGAATATTTTAATAATGTTAAATCTCTCTGGCGAACTTAGTTAATGAATTAAATATGAAATTTTTTATCAACCCGTATTATTATTATTACAACTTCTATTTAATAGAAATTATTTAATACAATTTATTAGTATATATCTTTAATAATATTAATAAATAATATTTGATCTGATTATCGTACTTATAAATGCAAGGTATTTATTTGAAAAATTATCGTGCTGCTTAAAATATTTGCGTTAACGCAATTTTCATCGCATATAATTCGCAGGGGGGGAAAAAAAAGAAAAAAAATAATAATTTTATCCCAAGAAAGGGAGGGAGAATAATTCGCGGCGACCGATTTCCGCGCAGTCCTTGAGTTACACAATCCGAAGCCAAGTAAGATCATTAGCAGATGCCTCGGTGTTAATGAGTATAATTCTAGATGTTCCAACGATACTACAACGCTCGTGGCTTTCTGCTAAGACGATTATTCCCACTGTGCCGCGCCAGTAATAACCTAAGAATACGCGCATAAGTAGGCGCCATTTGATATCGATCATACGGAAAAGGATCAATCGATTACGAGATTTTCTTTCTAATCCGTCAGCTGATATCGCAACGAAAGGCCGACGATAAAAAATTAATTTTGCGAAGACTTTGATTTTCAATCGCGTTGAATTTTTATCGCGCTTTGATAATTTCGCAAATTAAAACTTTACCTACAATTTATTTTTCTTGGAAAAAATATTCGGGTAATTATATGTATAGACACGTAGGGTCGGCCCCACAGATTTCAACAGCCTTGAATTCTTTTTGTCAAGGGTGAGCTTTACCTATTTCAAGATTTAATTTACTACGTTTTACGAATTTTTAACGAATGTATTTGTTCTGATATTGAATACGCATTTGTCCTAATATTAAGAAGAAGAAAAAAAAGAAAAAAAGAACGTAAATCCGTTTATGCTAATCGATTAAATGTAATGCCGGCGAAATTTAGTTAAATTTTTAAGATATAACATTTTTTTTTTTCGAATTCTATAATGAGGAATATTTGCGGTATAGAATTTTCACACTTTTTGTCGTGTTAATTAACGGCGTCTTTTTTTTTCTTTTTTTTCTTACTCTTATTCAATGCAGTAAAGATTGTCATTTTCATCACGTCGATGCTCGTCGATCGATTCATTTCTTAGTGCACTTTCAACGTCAGTCCTCCCCGCTTAATCGTGAGTGAAACATGAATCTCGTTAATCCCATTGTTCACGAACCAGCAAATTTCGAGCGGCTACGACGCCTCGCGTCGTACGTAAGATTAAGTACACTTTAATTATATCATCAGGCAGCATTTGACACTCACCGCTTATATAATTGTCTTTAGGTCGCGGTGCAACCTTCTCGAGGATCTTGAAATCTCGTTAGCTAATCTCTCAGTCAGTTATCCTTCTCTCTCCCTTTCTCTCTCGCCTTCAACGTCTCTCAGCCGAGTTAATTTCCATCTCTTTGAGTTTTTGGCAACCTCTAGAAATTTCGTCGTACCCTAACGCCTTCCACGAGATTCGCGCGCTTGTTTCCCCGCTCACCTTTGGCCCTCCCGCCTTGCCCTCTTTACCCCTCGCCCGGCCCGTGACACAACCCTTTTCGGCAGATTTCTGCTGCTCGCCGGCAAAAGCGGCGCGAGCATAGGCGCGCGACACTTTACGCCGAGAGATTTTACGTGAACGGCGTGACTGCGGACCGATCTAATAAAGTCCCCTCTTAGAACGGGCTAACATTATTCC
This sequence comes from Cardiocondyla obscurior, assembly GCF_019399895.1. Taxonomy (NCBI): domain Eukaryota; kingdom Metazoa; phylum Arthropoda; class Insecta; order Hymenoptera; family Formicidae; genus Cardiocondyla; species Cardiocondyla obscurior. The sequence goes on along the minus strand of NC_091870.1, from coordinate 7,145,225 downwards.
GCTCTTTGACGTTTGCACCTAGTCGGTGTCGCGGCGACTTACTTTGCAGTCCGCGCACGCGATTCCGCGAAACGCGACACAGGCCTGAAAGACACGGGGCGCCCAGCAATGTGTTTCACTTTTAATTTCTCGCCTGCACGATATCTAATTACAGCATATCCAGCGGAGGGACCTTTCAAGGAAACGCGGTAGAAAAAGCGGGAGAGAGAGAGAGAGAGAGAGAGAGAGAGAGAGAAAGAAGAGTGGTTCTGTTAACGTGTGCGTGCGCGATTTCGTGTCACCGACGCTATTTGGTGGAGTCAGTACCTGCCGCCAAGGGTACTGGCTCGCGTGCCGCGAACTTAAGAATGCTCGTGCCTTCAGCTCTCGCATTTTCTATTCGGCGTAAAAGAGATTAGGATTGCTGGTAAAGGATAATTGGGCTATGAGAGAGCGTTGATACTTGGAAATAGACGCCGATTAGATGTTTATTCCGTAATTATATTTATTCTACTAAAAGCCCCTTTCTTTCTCATTCTGCCTGACGTAAGAATAGATAAAAAGAGAGAGAGAGAGAGAGAAAGAGAAAAAAGACCGGCAATAACTCATATTGTACTTCGTCAAATTTTATTCTCAGCAAATTTTATTCTCTCTTCAAGTCCTCGCGGTGTTAAAAATTAGAGCGACAATTGCTATCGTTATCTCGACGATTGGAGGGACAGTAGGCCGGCCGGGAAATCCGCGAGCGGCTGTATGCGATCTTTAATCAACGATTTTGACAGATTTGAAGCAGGGAGGCGCGGGGAGGGAAGGGGTTCGCTTGGCATCGGACGAAATGACACTCTTGGCAAGTCCCTCGCCCGCCATCCTATCGTTTCCGACGAACGATCAGGGGGGGCCGCGATGCCTCACGGTACTATCGATCATTCGGCAGGCCTCATAATTAGCAATTAACTATATCCATTAGGCGGTGATATAATTACTATGTGCTCCTACTACCGACGCTTAACCCGCCGTCTGCTCGGCGGACGCTGCGAGGGGGCTGATTTTCGCGGCATTAGCAGGTACATCACGATAATTATACGATCGATTATTCTAGGAGACGAGAAGGGGCCGAGCGGCAAAGGGACCGACGAAAATTGCTCCCCCTCGGCCTCCTATCCGCCCGCCTTAGCCGTGGCAAACTTGCCTGGCTTCGACTCGGATCGACCCAACCTATTTTCGATAATTCAAGGTCCTTTCCATCGGGAACCGCGCGGCGCAAATTATTCCGCGAACTTACGTATTCCGCGCATTGACTCGATCGCGGGATCGGTGCCGATCGAAATTAATAATAATCCGGCGGGATTAGCCGGGGCGTTGATTATCCGCGATAATGTTCCGCGGGGGGTATCCCGTGCCGAGATCGCTATTTAATTTCGCCCACGCACGCGCGAGTTAATTATCGTTAAGGTCGATATTGCCGAAGGCACGGAGGAAAATTAGATTGCCGGGAACGTCGGGATCGCGGATCCGCGGTCGATCTCGATCGGGTGCCCGACGACAACGGTAGGCCAATTTGAGAAAGTTGAGAATGCACGGGCCCGCGTGTGCCGTGCGTATATATTTCGCCCGCTTATTTACGAGCTCGTTATCTCGGTGATATTATTAACGGCCTTCACCTGCCCCGACTTGTTACCGGTTGTATACTTTGCGGTCACGCGTTTCGCCGGCGCGAGAATGAACGGAGGTGCGTGGCCGATCCAAATCAAAGAGCGTGAGGAGGGAGGGCTGTCGCCGCGAGGATTTTCTTGGCCCGCCGTCCGGATCTATCTCATCTGAGTGCAGAAAGGAAATTTAATCACTCCGAGGTTTCGAGGGCGGCGACGCATGTGCGGGGAATTATCCGCACGAGACACACGGGCTCGCACACAGTGGCCGGTGCACACCGGTGAAAGTTTCAGGTTCGGTAATTATTATCGTGGGATTGGTATAACCGTTGATTATGGCTATTATGAACTGTCGGGTAAATATAAGAAGGTAGGGCGGCGGGTAGGTAGTTGGAATTAGTGGGCTAGGATCGGCCTAGAACTATCTTGGATGCCGCTGATTGCGGAATTAGAATTTATATGGATCGCCGCACGCGAGCCAGTGGCTCTCATGCCACCGGCAGATCTTTATTCGACCGGCCTTTTACCTCTCACCCCGCCCTCCCTCCCCTCTTCCCCCGGGCTTGCGTTTAACTCCAAAAGCTTCCGATACACCGGTTTAACTCGACGGAACGGTATCTGCGTAACATGACGCGACGATACGCTGTCCATTACGCGCGATTATTCTGCATTCCGGATGCGACGAAATTGTCGCGCGTCTCGTGAAAATTATTAATTAATATTTTCGTCTCTTTACGTCCGACGTGTTGCGTGATACTGATTTCCACACGGCGGATTTAAAAGGACGTCTAGATCATTTCACGTGTCGACAGTCGCGTGTGCGAGAAAATTATTTTTTAATTCTGTAACTCTTTGTCTCTTTTTTTTTTCTGTTAATTTTATTTGTTTTTTAGCGCTGCTTGTTTTATTTTACCGCGTGTTGTACGGGACGAAGAATCGCGGCTGTGACCCTTTGATCGCCACCCTAGCGTCACGGCGCACGGAGGGATCGCTAGACTTGATTAGGCACCAACCAGCTCGTATAATATTTGTCATCGACTTTCTTCGACTGCGAGATCTGCGCTACGTTCGATTCTCCTATGCATATGTAAGAGCCGTGCCCGGCACTCGAATTGATGAAATTCCCAACATTAATTGTATCACAATGGTAATTGAATCTGCGGAGCGCCGTCTATTTGAACAATAGTTGGTTATATTATGTAGATTTGCCGTCGTAGCCTCATACTCTGCCATCCAGATTCACCCCCCTTCTTCCCCGCCACCTGCTAACCCCCCCTCTCGGTCTCACCCCTTTCGCGACGACGGTTGCCGCAGCACCGCCTAGCTGTTTAAACACAGACGATATCTGAACTACCAGAACTAACGTACGGAGTTAGCCCGGGTTAGGTGCTTCGACTACGGTCGCCATTATCATAATTGCACGCGGAGTTCCTTCGTCGAAACTCGGTTGACCCGCTGCAACGGGGAATAGTCGACGATTTCGTCAATGACTTGAAATTCTACCGAATATCGTAGGGACGGAAAATGCTTTCGAACAGAACACCGCCCCGGTCGGCTTATAAGAAAATCCGGGTAATGAAGATAATTAATACATTATGACGCGATTGATTTAGCATTAAGTTCACGATTTTTAAGCGGAAAATCGAAGCTAAATTAAATCCTTCGATCACGTTTTTACTTACTGTTCAATTTCCAAAGCGGCTTAATTATTTAATGTTTGCGATCGTGATGTAGTAATTAATTATTTGGAATATTAAAATGTGTTAGATTACTTTCTTTCTTTTTTTTTTTTATTTTCTAGCAAAATATATATATATATATATATATTTATTAATGCAGTTTTCAAATTCACGATCAATGAAACGCGATCGGAAAGGATAAAATCGATAACGTACGCCGCTCTTCTAAAAAGCTATTCGGATAAAACTTCATTTCCGACACCGTGAATACCTATCTTGGAAAATACTTCCAAAGCCGTATGCTTTTCCGCGATTCGAACCCGCGAAAATGATACGCGTCGCTTCATCAGTTGACACCTCCGTTAATCGAGCACGTTGGGACTATCAGAGTTCGACCGTGTGCCACGATATGCTCTGGGTGACGACTGAGGGACGGACCTGTGACGATATTAGGGACGTGTTACGTTTGCCGAGGGAACCCTCCGGGGACAACAAAAGGACCACACGCACCGGGATGTACCAATGGACAACGTTATATTGCGCTGAAATTGCTCTCGCGCTCGACGATCAGCCTGAATCTTCGCGGAGCGTACGCGTTTTAAATTCTTTCAAAATTACATCATCGCCCTTGCTCGCGACAAACATCATTAAATATTTATGAGTTTCAGGTAATCGTAATCAATTCATCTGGCATCGCTGCTCTTTTTATCAAATTTTATTTAATATCTAACGATGCTAGAGATTACAGAGCGCGCGCTCCGCGCGCGTCATTGAATTCGGACGTTAATTAATTATATTAATAATTACAATTGATTGATCTATGACTGACGGTGCATTCACTCACATTCGCAGCACCCGGTTAAAAATATTTGTCATCCTTCCGTCCTTCTTTCCTTCCTTCCTGTCTTTCGTGGAAGTATTCTGGATTTTCTTGACGGGTTACAGTACTTTAAATCGCTCGGCACTATTTTACACTGCTCTGCTTTTTTTTTAGAATTACTAACACTATCACTCGAAAGACGAACGACCGAAAGAACGACGCGGATGGATTATCGCGGCGATTTCTTACGATTTAAATTAAGAAGCGCGACGAACGATCATTTGTATAAATCTGCACTCTCGATATTCGCGGCGCTGCTTCCACCGCGCAGAGTCTTCCCTCGCGTCGTTCTCGTTCTCGGCAGAAGGAACTGGCCGCGACGTAAAGCAAGGAGGTTACTTCTTCTAATTCTTCAATCAGTTCTCGTCGGCGGGATGAACGTCGTTAAGAATACATGACGTGCGGCGAACGAGACGGGCTGCGATACGAATTATTCCGCGCGCACTGTTTCTCCCCTTGAGTTCCTCAAAAATTACTTGCTTCGAAGGAGATTAGAAATCCCGGCCGCGACGAAGAAGACGGGCTAGGTGCAGATTTTATCCATGACGGTGACGGTTGCCGGAACTTGTCGAAAATACCCGAGGCGGAGCTCGCTCTTCGGACGCTCCGAACCCTCCGTGCGCGCCGCGCTCGCTGAATAACCTTGTTCGTTCCGGAGCACTTTTTCGAATCGTGAAACGAAGTATAAAATGATGAGAAGGATAGCCCAGGCGTACCGAAAATGATCGCTCGTTACCGAGTCTACGACATAGACACTTATTCGGATGCGACGGTTTTCTATCCGCGGCCGAAAATACGCGTAATTGCGGAGCGATTAATGAAACGTCTTCGCGCTCGGGCCTCCGCAACTAGACTGCAGTGAGCATTAGAATTCGGGTCTTAGGGCCTTAGATAGAAAGAGACAGACGCGTAAAGAAAGTAAGATGGCGAATCGTCCACCGTACGCTGTCCCTCCCACGCGGATTTTTTCGGAAACACCGGGCTCGCTGCCGAACTCGACGACGAAGTCGTAAAAGCAAGGCGTTCTTTTTCCGCGATTCACTTTCGAGCACCGAAATCGTCGTCGTTATAAAACTATCCCTGCAAGTTCAATAATCCGATTATTTTTTTTAGCTTCGTAGACATGTACGTTTCTTAAAAAGATCACACGCAGTAACATTGACAATTGGCGCTTGCTCTCGTTTCGCACGAAGCGACCGGCATTAAAAATAATTCTATTCTTAATACAAATTTCTTTTTAGACTGAAATATATATATATACATATATATAATTTTAATTACATTTAAAATATTAAACAAAACAATATTAATATCGCACTCGGGTTAAACGCTTTAGCCCGGCAGAAAATGAAAAGTGACGAAAACGTTCATGTATTAAATTAAGTTTCTGCGGAGATATTACTTCCGACCGAGGATAGATAGCGGCGAAGGTTGCGCTCGCTTCTGCAAGCTTGCTATTTGATGTGTGACCGTAGCTGGATATAGGTATAGGTTACACGAGCGCGGCGGTCCAAATTTCGAGGATTCTGGTAGCTTTTGACGCCCACCCTGGCATTACTCGGACTCGTGTTAGGCCAGGGCCAGTCGACGTACGATCGCCCGATGTGCACGGACTTTGCTCGGTGGCGATGGTGTTCTCCCACTGCTGAGTTGGTAGCTCTGCCCGCCTGTGCCTGCCTGCCACCACCTCATTTGAATTTCTAATTAGGAAACCTCCATGCAATTATTGGATTAATGTAAATTACGAGAGCTGGCTCGGTCTCCGCCACCGCTACCGCCACCGCCGCGCAAGGGTGGAGTTCTCTCTCTCTCTGTCTCTCCCTGCCTCTCCCTTTCCCTCTTTTCCTATCTCCCTCGCCCTATCTCCGTCCCACCGTCTCTTCCCTCTCGCTCTCTCCCCTATGACTATATTCGTCTCTCTCGCTCGACCACACTTTGCCGATCCGCCTCGTTCTATCCGTTGTCTCGGTCTCTCTCCGTCTTGCACGGTCTCTTCTCCGTCGTCGTTCTTCTCCTCCGCTCTCGGCTCTCCCTTTCCTTCGCCGAGGCTCAGCGGGGGTTGGGGATAATTAAAATCCGTTGATTAATATGTAAATTTAATAAGATTACTGTACTAGGAATGCCCGCTGCAGACAAGCGACTGTACCTCAGCTCCTTGTATCGAGGAACGAGGGTGCGCACTGTTGTAGCCTTTGATTGTCACTCAACCAGACAAGCGGTACTTTCCTTGTCGAGGGGTAGGGGGGGAGGGAGGGGGGGGCATCTCCCTTTCGCAAAATCGCTCGAGCATTTGGACGGCTGCATTCACCGCAAAACTCCTTGATCGCACCTTTTCAAATTGCACAAGCTCTACATCTGTTCGCGAATATGACTAATACAATAGAATTATATATATATATGTATCTTGCGTGCTATATTCTTTTTTTTTTTTCTTTTTTTCCGCTCGACGTTATCCTTTTGTCATTGCACATACGAAATACATATTAATTAGCGCCTTAAATTGCCACGGTTCTATAATAATTTTTGTATTAATTAAACGGGCAAAGTATTGAAAACTACGTACGTGCGAATAACCTGCGTGTAGGTACCTATAACATTATTGACAATAATCTTTTTGCTTTGTATCCCCAATACCCATTTCTTCTCGTCGCAACATGCACAACGTACGATCGTCGATCGCCAGCAGCGCTACATTTTCGTGCTTCGGGAAGAGTACCGCTTTATCCACAACGGCCGCAGGCGGCGACCCGCAGCCGCGCACGCTCGGGGGAGGAGAAAAAAAATATTTAAAAAAAAAAAAAGAAAAAAAGAAAAAAAATATTGAAGGGCTGTAGAACGAAAAGGGCGACGAAGGGGCGGTGTAGGTACGCGAAGAACGCGGCCGACGACAGGCAATTTTTGTCCTCGCGTCGACACCGGCACCGGCTAAAAATACAATTTGAAAAATCCAACAATACCGCCCAATTCGCGCGAAAATGCATCAGTCGCTCGAGCAGCGACGGTATTGTTCGCCGGGTGGACACAATGCGTCCGATTGGTGGGACCACCCCGGATTTTTACAGCGTTCGCCGTCCGCGACTTTTTTCCACTACCGCAGTCCACTACCGCCGCCGCGGCGGCCCTTCCATATGCCCGTACTTTTTGTCTTCTTGCAACTCTTTTTTCCACCGACGACGGTTTGGTTGCACGCGTGCCAGGTATAATCGTCGGCGCGTTACCGCGTGCCCGATTTGCATACCGCGGTCGAAAAGTGGTCGGCCACCCGCCGATTTTCAGTTTGCCACTGGTATCTTTTTTTTCGCGTTCTCCTCGTGTATCTCCTCGCTCCTATCATATCACTGGTGATCCTAACAGCGAGTCTAATACATCCATTGAGAAAATGCCTCCCTTCCCTCTTTCTCTCTCTTTTGTGGAAATTTTAATGAGAATGAAATAGATTTTCGCCGAAAGTTTTCAGCTTTAAAGGGAGCGCGGTGGGGAAAGTTTTAAACAAAATTATATCAATGTCTCTAATCGATTCACCTCCTTCGATTTTCTTTTCATCGCATTACCCGCGATTGATCCGGGCATTAACGGGGAATTTGCGGGACTGCACGAATTTTTAATTACATTGAAGAACGCAGATACGACGTCCATTGCCAGGTAAAATTGCTGTGATTAGCGTTACAGAAATGGATGTTGCATTATTGGATTGTGCCGCGAGAAAGTTGTAACGAGACGAGTTCAATTAGCGATTTGAACGGCGAGGATGGCGAAAAATAATAGAGGGGGCGCACGAGATGGATGTTTTATTTGCCGTTACGAGAAGCGGAAATTGTTACTTATTATCCGTAATTATTATATCGGTAAATATTGCGTTACTGCAAAATTATATGCGATATTTATATTCCCAAGTCAATTAACGTCACGTATACTCGTAACTTTATCTCGGATTATTTGCCAAACATATTTTTTGTAACAACGTTTTCGTTTTATTTTTGCAATGCATCCCTCGTTCTTCATCGCGTTCATCAGCGGTCTCGAAAAATTTTCGCCGAAACACGGGGCGCGATTCGCAACGCGGTTACCCGGCCCGATGAGGGTCTTCTTATTGAAATTCGAATTTGCGAGACACCGGCGGCATCGATCGGGGGCGGCCGGATCGTATTGTTGCCAGATATCGGCGTAATTTTTCTATCCGCGTGTCGGAAAAAGGGATCCATCGACGCCCGTATTCCCCCCGGTGAATTCCCCTCCCTCTCCGCCTCTCGGTCGCATTCCCTCTCTTTGGTCGGTTCGCGCCATGCATTCTATCGTGCGACGGAGGCTCGCACACAAATCCGCGTAAACGAGTAGCCGGGGCCACATCGACAGAAACGGCTACTAACAAACCCAATAAAAATAATGCACTTTCGCGCATTTGCAAATGAACGTTGTCATTTTATTTCGACGGGAACGAGTCACGTGGTGCGCCGTAGCTGCCAACATCGCCCGCCACTGATAATAATTATGGATATTGAGAATGGTTATCGCCGTGACGCCCCGTGTATTAATGTCCCGGCGCTCTCGCACGCCGATAAACAAATTTGCCGCGACTGTATCTACGAACGAGCGGTGTCTAATTTTTCCATTTTTTTTTTTTCTATCTCTCACTCTTTCTCTCTCTCTCTCACTCTCTTTTTTTTTATTTTCATTTTTTATTTTCGACGCTCCGCGCGGTAAATGCATAACGCAGAATTACGGCGCTATCACGCGTTATGCAGAGCGATGACGTGAAATGGCATGTAGAAACGAATCCACACACGCATAACGTTGGATCATTGTCGATAACTGACGTTTATTTCGAGCGTGACGTACGAATACGTCGCCTCCTGCGGGAAAGCGAAACGTATCAAACACAAGGAAAGGGAAATTGACTGTGTCCAGAGCCCGCGCGTGATACTATAGATGTGAGCGGTGGATGGATTTTTTAATGTTCACGGATTTATTTTACAAGCCGGAGAATGGTGTCATTTTTCTGCGTGATTCACGGCCGGGGATTTTGCCGATAGTTCCCGCGAACCAGTTTCGGATACGTAACGAAAAATTGTTACGTTTCTCAGGAATTCGAAGATTGATTTCATCGACAATCGAACGACATGAGTAAAAATCGAAAACGTTAATGCAAGTTAAAAAAAAAAAAGAAATAAAAAAAAAGAAGAGAGCATAAATCCTCGATATCCATCCGAATACCATGCAAAAGCGCGTTAATTTAATTGTCTATCTTTGCGCGCTGCGATACCCGCGCGTTAAGATCTTCCGGAGGTGCGATAAAATTGCTCGTTAAATCTCCTCGTTTGTAAGTCCAAAATATTTTTCGAAACCGGGCTTTCGGGAGAGCGCGCGACGTTTCACCGTAGTTTTAAACGGTTCCAACATACATCATCGTCGTTAACGAGCAAAGGCATCACGAAGTTAACGTCAAAAGCACGTGGTAGCCCGGGGCAAGGTACGTCCACACCTTGCATCTAATTAACGCCGGTCGCGGTCGACACCGCACGAAAAACACTGGAAAAACCCGGCGCCGCACTTAATATCGCGAAAACGATCATGCGGTATAACGATATTTGAGAGTGTAACTGGTTCATAATGGCAGCAGCGCCTCGGTTGCGCCCCGCGATAATAATATTAAGCTTTATTTAGGTGAAATTCAACTTTAAAACGTGACTCGCAGTAATTATGCGAGAGTAAAACAATGCCCGCGGCCTGGGCTCGCATGATATACGTCTGCGGGTTTTTGCAAGACAAAGGCGTTTTATATCGCATTCGCCACCGCAACTTGCACGGTTTTCTAGCTTCGCTTTTGCGCCAGGAAGTTTATGTACTTCGCGCGTGTCGCGCTTACGCGCGTCCGTCCGTTGTGAGACTGCATTATGCGCGTTTACGTTAAAGAACTGCCCACGCCCTCCTTACCCCTGTTGGTTTTGGCATCGTGAATTTTCTTGAGCACTAGAATGTCACGCTCGAACGCGCAGAAGTGACGATCGCCTTCTAGATCTGTCTAGATTTTAACTCGCGAATAAAATGTTTTCAAAGTCGTTGTTATAGAAGCAGCTGGTAGCGCAAGTAAAATAAAATTAAAAAAAAAAAAAATTAATAAGAAATGAGAAAATTGAACAAGGCTTGCCGTATATATACTCCTAATTGCTTCAGTCGTTCGTCAGTTTTTCGTTTCTTTCCTCGTTCCCCCGGTATCGATACAAGCTAATAAAACTGCGGGGTAAAAGTCAGCTTAACAAGCAGCCGGCATCCAAAGGCTCGAGGGGTAGATTAAATGACGATGCCATTGATGGAGGAGCGTAATGCATACGTGATGTTTAATTAATCAATTAATAAGCGTATTATTATTTTGTTTAATTAAAAATAATGAATCTCCCCATAGAGCGCGCGACGTCGGCTCGCGTTTGCGTTAGGACGGACGGCGCGATTCGGATCGGCGGGACTTTAAAACCGGCGCTCGTGCTAACGCGAGACCGCCGCGTTATATCGATGATTTCATCAATACGATAACGCATTATTATTATTTTTTTTTTTCCCTCTCTCTCTCCCTCCCAGTCTCTTTTTCGCGTCCGCGCTTTGCGTCATCCACGCCTGGCCGGAGTTGACGCGAGTCTCTGTGTGCCATCTGGTTTGATTACGAATTCTCGTAACGCTCGCATTATTAAAGAGCGGGCCCATTATTGCACAACCGCTCGAAAGTGTCGAGTCGCGCGCACGGACGGTTGCCACTGTTGCTGCGATCCTTTATGATGCATCAGGCACGCGAATTGGCGGTGGCGCATTGTTCCCCTTCGTAATAAATGATATTGACGAATTCGCCGCGTCAACGTGGTCGAGCGCACCCAGTTGCCGGTACACGATGGGAAAAAAAAAAGAAAAAAAAAAGACAAAAAGCGTTGTCGCGTATGTGTATGCACGTATGTGTTTGCGAAACCGGCCTCGACATTCTCTGGGCAAAATTTGGGACGACGAAGAAGCCACGGGTTTTCCCTCCCGTAACAAAAGTCTGAAAGAGAAAAAGAGAGAGATCGAATCGACGTGACCAGACCTGGATGTACGTTCGCTCGGCTATAGTTTATCCGCGAGCGCACGATTTTAATAAACCCGATGTAAACGGTTGGCCCCTTCCCTTTGTAGTGAAAGTTTCCAGGAGAGCGCGCCGATTTTTAAATATAGCGTCGTAGGTTTGGCCGGCAATGAGAGCCATGTCGGCCAGGTCGGGAACCGTCAAAGCTTTTCGCAAGCGCTCCGCTTGCCTCGCTGATCCACGAAAAAGGCTCGCCATCCGTGGAATCTTTTGTTTATAATTTTTTTTGATCATTACCAACAGGCTACTAATTCTCCCGACGGCGGTAGGTGCATTCAAAATTTATCGGCGCGACGAAACGCACCCTCCAATTTTTTTTTTTTTTTTTTTTTTGTCTTTTTTCTTTTTTGTCTTCCGCCTCCCTCGCTCGCTCCCTGTCGCGATTGCCTCTATCTATCGTCCCTTGCCTCGTCTCGCTCTTTTCACTCACCCTCTCGCTTTCCCGCGGCTCAATTTTCTTTCACCATCCCTCTCTTCTTTCCCCGTTCAGTTTGTCCGCTCGCTTTCAATCCACTGTTGGCATTTGACAACCCTCAAAGGCTATTCGGAATCGAAGAACCGGAAATGTTTCAACAAGGATAGAGAAATGGATAGAGACCGGAGGTACCTAAGATCGCGGTGCTTGAGAATTGTCAATGCTGATAATTGGAACAATCGAATACCGAGTCGGCGCCGGTGCGGTTCACGCCTGCTGATTGACTATTCACGTCGAGGAAATTTTCAAATTACGTATCGATATTCTTCGCTCGCGCATCGTAATTTTCGTATAATACGAGGTTTCGAAATGGTGAAAAATATTCCGGGAATGATAATGGGGCGGTGAGAGTCGACGGTCGGAGATCGGGAGCGTCGCGTGGTGAATGCGCCGCACGAGGATGGGGTAGAAATAATGTGTTTAGGCGCAGGCATTTTTATCGCGCTCCTCCCCTCCACCCAAGCCTTTTGTTGTTTCCGATGCTTTATGTGAATTGCACTGTAAAATCTCATTATATTCGCGCGCAATGCGTCCATTATACACCATGCCAGAAACATTTTTACCCTCTCGAATTTTTTTCCTCCAGTATCCACCTACTCTCGCTCGCGCCCGCTTCCCTCGTTCCCTTTTTTTTTTCTTGTTTTTTTTATTTATTTTTTTTTATTTTTTTTTTATTTTTTCGTTCGGTGCGAAACATTCTCTAAATTTATTCGTTCATGCGACACAACGGTCTAATTTGTTTCACTAGAAAACAACGCTCGGTCCGCGCCACGCTAATTACGCGCAGTTTGGTCGATCGGTATCCGATTTCGTCTCGGTTTTCCGTCGGAATCTCCTCCCCTTCTTGCAGTCTCTGTATCTGTTCTTCTTCATTATTACGATAGAATTCCTATCAAAATAAAGACCCGCGCAACGCAATGCACAAATCTAAATCTAAATAACAAGGTAAACGAAAGAACAACGAGAGAGGCAAGCGCTAAGTTATAGTCTCGAATTATTTTAATCGCTATAAAAAAGAAAAAATTAATTACCAAGTGCAAATGGCAAAAATCAAGTAGATAGATCTCCCCCCCCTAAAAAAAAAAAAAGAAAGAGGTACAAAAAGCAGTTCGAAAGAAAAAGAGAGAAGCGCAAATTAAACTGATATTATAAAAAGTCAACGTAATTCGAGGTGAAATTTTATTAATAGACTAAAATAAATTAATGTCACCCAGACACGAAGTAACGCGAGCGATATCTTTCCCTCGCGTATCAAACTACTCTGTTCAAATCCCAATGTGATTCGAGTAAACGACTATCAGTGCAATCGGGCTTATGTTTGCTGTATCCTGCGCAAACTATAGCCGAGATAGCTCTCTTTTAAGTTCGATTCATTTTGTTCAGATGGGAGACGAATAACGAAAGTAAATGTTTGGTCTCGCTCGGTGTCCCGTTCACTCGGAAGGATTAAAACAATCAGGATATCCGCGCCGGCCCCCTCCCCGCCGGCTGCGAGTGGCAACGGAAAGTAATGTTAACGACGATGTATCGTTCAGTCGTCATCGAATGTGAGGACGGCGCGGGGCAAAAGTGCACGACACACCGTTAAGCTCAGGTTGGCAAAGCGACCCGTGGGGTTAATGGCGCGTCGTTGCGTATTCTAGCGGTGTTTGTTTCCTCGCAGCTGGCAATAAACTAAGATAAATGAATGTCCGTAGGCTAGGCCACTATTATTCCTTCGCTCGCTGCTTACATTAAGTCGGCTCGCATTAACGGCGATGCGTAACGTATCGCGCCCATTACAAGCTCGGATTCTCGATCGAGCGCGGCCCTTTATTTCTATATTGATAGGTGTACAATTAGTTTTGCAAATGCGACCCATCCTCGACGTTTTGGATTCCACTCGGTCTCCACCGATCTTAATTAAGAAAAGACGGACGAGGCCGTGGCAATTTAGAAAATTGTCTCGCATGCCAAAACCGTTTGAACGTTTCTGCGAGAAACATCTTTTTTTTCTTTTCTTCTTTTCTATTTTTTTTTTTTTTTAATTCTATATATCAATTAAAAATGCTGAGCGCATAATGTAGATGTGCGAAAAGTGTAATACGGTAGAAAATTTTGATGAATAACGGAACGGCGTGGCTTCCTACGCGATTATTATCGTAAACAATCGCGATCTGAATAAATGATGAAGCGATACGTTTCGTCTGCGGCCTTGGGATGGTAGTCGCGAGTGCGCGCTGTGCTCAGGAGGAGATCTCCTTGAGAGCGACGGCAAGAGCGGCGCGGCAGTAACGTCGTCGCAAAATCCACTGTGAGTACGCCTCAAATTCCGGCAGAGGAGGCTCAGCTCGTAAAGCACAGGAAGATGCATGCCGGGATATTAAGGCCATTATCGCCGTTGCATATTCATGCCGTATTATAATGAAAATACAGTTTATTACCGAAGATTAACAGCTTCTTACGGCGACGTGCAGTTGCCGCCGCTCGGGACTACGCCTGACGTCGTTTCAGCAAACCCCCCCTTGCCAAAACCATTCGCGAAAGGCGAAAGCTGTGGCCGCAGGGCGCGTCCTATTCCGCGCTCTTCCGCACTCGACTGGTCATGAAAATCCTTTTCGCGAAAGAAGCCCCGTCGAAGCTCCCGCGGCTCAAAGCGCCAGAACAACGGAGGCGCGCGCTTTAGACCCGGCATTATGAACGCGATTTAATCACCGATGCCTTTCGAGATTCCGCGTCAAGATGTATTACGCGGCAATTACGAGACGCGTCGCGTATAAACGACTCTTTATTGACTCTTTATGGGCGAACGTGCGATTTCAACCTGGGTGCTTTAATTCGACTGTCTATAGATAAGTAACGAACCGCTCGGCAGTTCCGCACCGTAAATAAGTAAATAATTCATTCTCCGACTCGCTTGGCAAGTGGCACGGAGAGGCGAGCGTGTCTTGGAGGGCGAGGACGGAGCGGCGAGGCGCGGACGGCCGGGGGTGAAGTGTTGTAAGGTGAAGGAGAGGCAGCGGCAGAAACAGGGGCGAAGGGGGAGGACGGAAGGGTACACCCGGGCGGTGAAAAGGGGGTGAAATCTGCATAATATCGGTAATGCTCAAAATGCGAGTCGCGTAGCTACCTGCCTTGCTTACCCCGCTCCGCTCCACGGCCGCGTCAACTAAAACTTAATTATAATTAATTAATGCGACTGCTAACTGAAGCGACTGGACAAGTATTGACCCGCAGCGCGGCGGCCGACCGTCGCCGTGGTTCTCGCCTCGCGACCAACGGCGTCGTGTCTTGACGACCGCCGACGAGGAGGCCCTCCAAGTCAACCCCGATCTCGTTGCCGATGACGATCGTCTCCCTCGAAATCATCCGGGGAAAGGGCTACACCGCGCGCCCGTCGCGTCACGCCGACGTCAACGTCGTGAACTCCAGACCTCGCAAGGAAGGACATAACATTTCCATGGCGGAGGCGGTACTAAGTCTATGGCTCCGTACAGTGCGTAATTAGAAACCTTTGTGCAAAATGAATACTGTTAATTAACGTACCTAAAAAGACATTATACCCACGGGTTGGTAAACTAAATATGGCCTCCAGCGCGTGCGTATTACACCGTTCACGGTGTAAATAAGCGATTTGCGTCCGCCCGCTTTTCCTACCTACTCTCCCCCTGTCCCCCTACCTTCCCCCCCCCCTCCCGCGGCCGACGTTAAATCGTAACAAATTGTATTCGAGACTCTTGAGCTGAATTGGGCAGCGAAAAGAGAATACGCAATTTGCGCGAGTGAAACTCGCACTTTATGCCAGGAGCGCGAACGCCTTCTCCCCACGCTGTTACAATTATATCGTAGAAGAAAAAAAAAGAAAAAGAAAAAAAAAAAGAAAAGAAAAATAACAAATAAAAATAAAAATTACTAAAATCCGCACTCATCTTTCCGTTTCTGCGCGCCTTTTCTCTCTCGCGGCGCAAAGGCAAAGGATGAGGTTGAGCTTTTGCCGCTAGACGGCGAGCACGAGTGGTCGATATTAATTGCGCCTTGACTCATTAATTCGTTCGCATTATCTCAGCTCTCCGAGCGAGAGATCGCCCGAGACCGTGGCTGCGCCGCTTCGCTTTCCGCGTCTCGACTCGAGTTGAGTCGGTGAGCAATTACAATATGAAAGGCGCATAAATCAGCGAGTTTAATTAACGCGTTGTTATTATCATTATGACACCGCGCGCCGGGATTATAACATTCCCGAATGCTTCTCGGTGCAGCGCCGCCGTCGTCAGCTATTTTTAAGTATGGCGAATCCTAACGTGTGGCACGGCTTGCTTGCCTGCGTTTTCAAATTTCCAGAAAACCGTCACCGGGCGCATCGCGTGACGTGGCAGTCGCATTATTATGTCGTTATCCTTATATTAATGAAATAGCAGGAGAGATATCGATATGGCGTAATTAATTAACTAATAGAAAGTAATCCGCAGATAGACGTCACCGCGCCATTTGTTTTTAATTAAACATTGATATAGCAATGGTATGTCGGGATGCGTCCTCAAATATTGACCGTTGCGCGTATCGCCGCTTTTAAAATCGATCTTATCAATAATGCGAGATCTTAATTTCCCGGTTTTATTTCGCCCGTGCCGTTAATAATCGTCTTCTTTACATTTTTCACAAAATTATCTTGACAATCGCGGGCATTTATTACGACTTTTATCTCCTTGATTATGAAACGATTTCGGGGAGGAAAAAAAAAAAAAAAAAAAAAAGAAAACAGGAATTTTCCATTAATATAATTAGCATGGGTTATTACAGCATCGATATAATTAATAAAATTCTTTTTACGAATCAAACGTGTGCCCGTGCCAAGTTCGAAGGTACAGAGACCGAAGGGTCGCCGTTCGTTCGCACATAATGATGCACTTGAACGTGCGGCAATAAAATCGCGGAGGTGAGCGCAGTCGTTAGGGAATGATTTTCGGGAATAGCGTTCGATACTCATAATCAAATAATTACAGATGATGCGGCACCGTCGAGGGGCGCGTTTCAGCTATTAGCTGAGCTCGGCGCTGCCGATGTGCCAGTCCTCTTAATCAGAGGCGCTCAAAAGAGGAGAAGGGCAAGGGGGGGAGGGAAGAGACACGGCAGGGTGTACGGAGGACCTTGCTCCTCTCGCGAAGCGGAAGGCGCGGCAGCCGATCGAGCCGACTGAGCGGCTCTGTGATATTTTTTAATTAATCGAATTATTGAACTGTATCGCAATCGAATTGAATTAAGTGCTGACGATCTGCGCCGCGTAACATGGAAACGCGCAATTTTCCGTCATTATTATAGCGTCCCTTCGCTTTCCTGCCCGGTGCGCGCCAGCCACCCTCATGCCCTCACCCCCGATCTACCCTTACGTGATCTCTGCTCCCTCCCTCTCCCTCGCCGACGACCTATCCGTCATCCTTTTCGACGAGCGCTCACGCACTTGCCGACGCTCTCGCCCGTGCGTCTCTTCGTATCGTGACTGCACCACGTGGTCCCGCTAATTACCCATCCGGCAGGGTATATCGAAGTGTGTCACGAGCGTGTGTGTGTATCTTGAACCGGCGCACCGACGATCGACTCGTACAAGTATTCTCGGCGCTACGCGTTATACTTGACGTATTTCAATTAACCTTATTGCCACGGTTGGTTACGCCCGCCAAATGTCAAACGCTCTCGTTGCTTGTGCCGCGAGGACCGGCTCGACTATGATTGAGTCGGCTGATGGATAATCATAGTTTCGACGAATTAAGTTGTAATTCGGCCTCCGCCTCGCGGTCCCGATTCCTAAATTGCATATCGTTATAAAAAAGGCAAGCAGACGCGAAAAATGACTTTACTGCGAAATGTCGTGTTCTCATGAATCTCTCACTTCGATATCTTACTCAGGATGTATTAATATACATTTAGAAAATAATTACTTTTCGTGTGCATTTTATTTAACCTACGTGGGCATTTGAGTTCTTGAAGGAAAAAAAATGTTTTTTTTCTTTAATAAAAATGGATAAGTTACCGTGGAATAATCTCCGAGGTAAAATACAATGCCCGACGCGAGTTTCGGCGAAAATCCTTATTCGACGACAATATCGGCCGTACCAAAAATGTACGTTATTCGGAACACCTCTGCAGGCGTGAGTCGGAGAAAGGAAGTACAGACCGGATGCGGGAGAGGGCCGCGGGACTTGGTCTAACCAAACTTAATTGAATCCCAGTCCGAATGTATAATATGTAGACTGCCTGCATAATGTCGTGAGCTGGCAGTGATTCTCAGCCGAACGCGAGCGGCCGCCGCGGCCCGCCGTTGTTGCGCGGCATTCGGCAAATTTTGAGAACCACCCGCGGAATTAGATATACAATAATGTAAGCAGAGCCCCGTTGCGGTGTAAGGGTTGGTGGTAAGGTCATGTATATTCATGCATCGGTCGACCCACCTCCGATTCTCTCACTCAACCACCCCCCGGCGTTGTCCCCGTCCTCCCTCTCTTTCTGCTTCGACCGACCACCCTCTCTTAGGGCAGAGACCGAGCTAAACAACGACGGTACGAATAGATTTACACCACGTCCACGCGGTTTACGACTCGCGCACATTAAGATGCCCGCCGTGAAGAATACCCGAAAATAGATTTCTCCGTGGCTGCTGGTCGAAAGGAGTGGAGGAAAATTTCGGAA
Source organism: Cardiocondyla obscurior (assembly GCF_019399895.1). NCBI lineage: Eukaryota > Metazoa > Arthropoda > Insecta > Hymenoptera > Formicidae > Cardiocondyla > Cardiocondyla obscurior. The sequence goes on along the minus strand of NC_091870.1, from coordinate 7,126,798 downwards.
GATAAAATCTCACGTGCTCCCCGCACGTCGATACGAAAAAATGTTCGAGAGACATTTATTTGTCTCTTTTAACGTTCCGTCGTCTAAGCCATAATTGAATTTGTAGATGCGTTAATGGACTCGATCCGAAGATAAAACATCTCGTCAAAATCGAACCGCGTATTCGCGAGATAATTCAGCGATACGTTCTTAGGAGGCGATTATAGCGCGTTTTCAATATCGCGGTGAGAAATTCTCATAAAATCCTTAGCGGCGTGTCCGAGAACAGTCGTTAGAACGCATTCCTCAAAGAACTGTATCTGGATATAATGAAGGATCCATTTACAAGTAAGATTCGTCCCGCGACTTCATTACCCACGATTTTACCACGGACGCCCAGCGGCATTCGTAATGAGCGATGGTCATTCATTTTAATATCCATTAAATGCAAATACCGTCGGGCACAAACGTTTACTCCTATTTCGAATTATTTCGCTGACTCGCCGTAATTAAGCTTTTCGAAGGGGCTCGAGGCAACATTGCCAAAGAAACCGTTCAACGTAACGATCACTTTCCCCTTCAACACGTAGAAATATATATCTTAATTTTAATAATTGAAGACGCGGCGCGTACCAAAATTATCTTCGACATTTAAATACATATATTTCAGTGAATTCTAATTTAACGTCGCGAGCTACGTTTTGGCACGTTTCACGTCGATTAAAACGCGAGGGGCTCGCGATCTCGCGATATTGGCGGGTAAATTTTCTTGTGCACGAGCGTGTAAAATCCCGTGGCGTGCAGCGGCGAAGATTTTTCGGGCTTGCGTGCGCCGCGGGAGTAAGACGCGACGCGTGGATGCTCGAGACACCGTTACCGGCAGTGCGCGCTGGTCGTTATACACTCAACATTCTGCAATCTACCCTTTCTATCGGCCCTAATTTATGTTGAGTAAGGCAACAGCGCGAGCCCACCCCCGGCTTGCTACGTAAGGAAGCCTCGGTAATGTTTCAAGTGGCTTGTCTGTTGTTAATTTACCCCGGTGGGGCCTTGATGGGGGTCTGTCTACCCGCCGCCACGCTCCACTCGTTACGATAAATCGGTCATTATCTGTACTACCTACGCGCCATGTAAGTGCCGCGACTTGGGACTACACCGGCGTGCCGCTGGAAATTTTCGATCCGCCTGGGAAGGCTGACAAGTCATCGTGTTATAGCGATTAATCGTGCAGCACGCCGGCGAAGGGTAAAGCGCGGATCTCTCGTGCTACGCCCGATGACAGTCGGCGCCGCCGCTTCTCGATTGTAACAAGTACGAAGGATCACGCTTGAAATATTACCTCGTCACAAATCTATTCGATTCTGTTAATTTAATATCGCTTTTTAATTTTTTCCCCGCATTTATCATTTTATACGTAATATAAATTAGCACCGTATCGCTCGACGAAACACGCGCCCGTCGCCCGCTCGTCGCCATCAAGGCCGTCGCAATTTTTGACATTTTGACTTGACTGCTGTCCATACAGACGAAACGGTCGTAAACACATACAGCAAGAGGACGAACCCTTTTCCGCGTATCCTCGCACCCTTTCGCGTCGAGGCAGGCCGACTCGGGTGGAACATTAATATCGCGAAATGAAGCTCATTTGCATATAAATAAGGCGGTGGTGGGGCACAGCGACGGGGCGAGGGAGGCCAGGATGAACCACCCCGTTGCCTCCGCTGCACCCCCTTCTTTTACCCTCCCTTGTACCCTCCCCGGAGCCTCGACTCCCAGGAACCCCACCCTGGACTAATTACACTTACAGACAAAGCGGCCTGAACCGAGGGGTCGAGCGGATTCTATCTCTTACTCTCTCCTTGCCTCTCGCTATTTTCTCTGTCCCTCCCCTATAACTATCTCCATGATTCTCTCCCTGCCAAACTGTCTCTGTCTACCTTTCCCCTAGTTGTCTTCGTCCCGTCCTTTCCGCATAAAGAGCAGACCCTCTGCCACTGTCTCGCTGGGTTTTCATTCCCAATAACATCCTTTCGCAATGACCACGTGATAATTGCGACCCCCGCAAGATTCGTTAGAATCCTTAATCGCGAAGGAAATTCACTGCCCTCCCACTACGTTGTCTCCCCTCGACGTATTAAACGTATCGAATAATTTCGTAATTATTAACTTCGATCGATTCCTACGTGTTTATTGTCGGCACATAAATAAAAATAAAATTCAAAAGATTTAAATCAAATTATTACATAGTCAGTTTTAAAACTGTTCGAAATGTATTTACAAGCGATATTTATTGCAAACTATATCGACGGAATTGTTCGAATTATTTGAACGCTTGAAAACAATTTAGGAATCATATTGTATATAATCATTAATTTCGCTTTTCTTTTTTTTTTTTTAATTATTTTATATTTAATTATAGGTACGTCTCAGTTTTCGTAGTATTTTTTTCCCCTTTCAACTCGTTAGAAAGACATTCATATTTTTCATCTTAGATGACACTAATATCATCAAGATTGCGATTCGTAATCGCAGTCAGAAGTTATAAAATTCATCCTCGATATTTTTTTTCAATCGTACTTGTGCTTTCGGCCAGGAGCGAAGCTCGCGCACACGTAGCTTTTTTCCTACTAAAAAAAATCGCTCAATTTTCATAACGGCTAACGCGGTACCCCCCGCGCTCGACAAATCGATCGCCAGGGGCAGAAACGGCCGCGGCCGAAGATGGGATGAAGCCGGGCACGGCGCGGCGCGGACGCGGCGCCGCGTTTCAGAAAGAAACATAAAAATGCGTATTACCGATTCCGGAATACGGCCATTAGTCTGAAGTCAGCGCGGCTATCGTTTATTAAGCGCAAACAGATATTAATGTATTTTTACACGCGCCCACCAGTTTTGTTCTGCCAGCCACTGCCGTCGCCACCGCCGACGCCGCCGACGCCGCCCGACGCCGCCGACGCCAAACTACAGCGGCGGTCCGCGCGGGGTCGAAGCCAAATCCAATTACTTTTATTCGGGCGAAATGAGTGCAGCTAAGTCATTAATACTAATCAATGGACCGGACTCGGACCAGCCAGCTAGAGCGCACAGGCCCGGGCGTTCCACAGGAATTACCCATAACTCAAACGGCTCGAAATGACTTTATTGCAAAAAACTTGCGCTTTGCTACCAGCCGCGCCGCTTCTCCTCGTATACGCATTGTTAGAGACCCCCGTGCCGATAAGTAATGTTTATTGTTGCATTTCCAACGGCCAACCGAACGCTCTCCGTCCCTCTTCCCCTCTGCCTCGCGTATTTTTTTCGCGCCTCCCACTGGTCGCTCGCGTCCGCCCCCGTTCACGGCGGGTGAGAGAGAAAGGGAGAATAATCTAGCTCGGTTTTTCGCATTAGCGAAATGGCTTATAGACGCGGGATAACGATTTTTTATCGATCATGTGACTGATTCCTCTCAGGGAATTTAATGCGTCGGCGTGGCCGAAGCCAATGGCGTAAACCGCTCCTTTTGTTCGGCATATTTAGATAAACCAAACGCTGCCCGTGCTATCTTCCGAGGCGCGAAGCAGAGAAATCACGAACGTTAATCATAAATTATAATGCTTTGACGCTATCAATATTCATTTCGTTCTCCCATAATAATAAATATTTGTTACAGCGCTTAAAAGAATAATGGAAACGTGCGAAAGTATGAGAAACTTTAAAGTCGCCATTGAAATCCGTTCGTTTTCGAGAAATTTATTTGACGCACTTCGCATCGAAAGTATTACGCCGGATATCTTCCTGCTTTTGCGTGATAAGATAATTATCAGCGGAGTTATACACAAGCGGGCGATCCTCTGCGCCGCGATCGCGCTGCACTAATTAATTTATGCGAAATAACGAAAGCCCGTAAACATATGTTTCTACGCCTGGTTGTATATCCTGCGCACTTTTACAAGCAAAATGGTCGAACCTGTGCATTCAACTAATCCCCCTCGCCTCGTCCATTTAATATAGGGTGGCTATACCGGCGGTATAGCCGTTTACGAATTTGCGTGGAAAAAAAATTGAACTGCCGTACCCTCTGCGCCTCCTATTTTCGTTCGTTACCTATCGACCAGGCTTTATCTATTTTTTATGCAATGAAATGCCTCGACCAGCGACGCGCGCGGCCCATTGTGCGACTTTGACGAAAATTCAAGCCGGGATTACAAGCCGCACCCACAGGATACCCCTTTAAAAAAAAAAAAGGAAAAAAAAAAAGAAAAAAAAATGTCAAGCCGTATATACTCAGATCCTTTGACGGTGCGTTTAATGCAATATTTGCGGATTTGTGAAAATTTTTATCCGCTTTATATTTCGCAATCTTTCATCGATCTTAATTCTGTACCAAATACCATTATCGCGCATCTCGCTCATATTACGCGTTCGAAATAACTTTCCTCGTCGTTTACGTTCCCGATACGTTCAGCGCAAAGCAATTGTGCGTCTAAGATAATAACCGCTGCGGAAGCCTTCCCTGGATTTATTCATAGGTCCAGTTATCCGTGCGGGAACTCTTTTTCTCGAATTACTCGAGTGTCGAAGCTCTAAAACGCTTAATCTGTATCCAACTATGGCGATACACGTTCCGGCATATTTCCATACCATTATGCAAAGAGGCCGCACCGGTAACATTACTCTCCACAGCACAGCCACCACCATCGTCGATATACACTCGTGGTGGTAAAGCATTACGGCATATATACTCCATCGATTTATTATAATTTAGATTGTCTTCTAAGAACCTCGGCTACACGTGCACACGTACGTGTATACGGCACGCCTTAATGTGCCGGCGTTCGTTAATTATTCCGCTGGTATTCCGTAAATATGCATGAATTATATATCTGCAGGCACGAAAGCGGAGCAACCGGGAAACGCGTGATTAATATTTTTTTTTTCCACCCTCCTCGCCCCCTCCCCTCCCTTTCGCAGAGCGCCAATTCTCGCCTTCCCGCATAATCTTTCGCGGTTGTTGTTTGCCGATGAGAAATTTTTGGAAGTCACGGCGCAAACGTATGTCGCGCGGTTCCTGCCAAATTGGTATTGATTAAATCGGACGGTCGGCCGGCTCGGCCGACCGAGTTAATTCCAAAAATGTGTTATTGAGCGTGAATAACTAAATCACTTTGCCCGCACGCATTGCTGGATTATGTTTATGGGCAAGGATTGGCATCGCGATAATACCGGCCCGGCTCAATTTTCATTGCCACGCGTAAGTGATATTGAAATTAATATTCGATAGTAATCGCCGATCCTGTCGTAAGACTCGGCTGGTTTACGTTGCATTATATTACAATAATTATCATCATTAATTTACTGCCATTGTTTTTTCTCACCTCGGCCTGAAATTGTGTGCGTTTTAATGTGTATCATTGCGCGGCCCCGCGAATGATTATTAATCTATTTTCAACGTTAAGCGCACCGCCGCGATAAAAAGCATCGCGCGCGTTAACGAACCGCGCGCGCATAATTGAATGTTTCAGTCATTTTGGAAATGACTGCTAGCTCGCGGTAAAACCTTCGGCGTTTGTCCCGCGATTGATTTTCACGTGAGAATGTAAAACGCGCGGCGTTTTACAAGTCGGAAAGATGTTTGATCGGTACGATTATACCTTTTAGCGATGTTAGTTAAATAATGCACATTTAATTAACATTATTATTGGATATTAGTACATTTTCGATCCCAATGTTCAATTCACGAAATTTCTCGCGACTATTGTTCGATCGCGGATAAATCGAAGGTGATTGAATTTCAATCTGGCGTGATTATACATATATCTATTGTACATGCGAATATATATGTATGTTACAGGACAGCGACAGGAGTAGCGCTGGAAGTCCCGAGCCGGCGACAGGTGGTGGTGCACTCCACGAACATCAAATGATGATAGATGACATGAAGAATTCACGAAAGAGACGACGGAGCCCGTCGCCCGAAAATCTCCATCAAGCGAAACGCGCGGCGGTCGCACAAGCTCATTTAAACGGAACAAGTAAGTGCAAAACGGTTTCTTTATAAATATGCGGGAGCTTCGTCGGCTCGCACGATCCCGATATCGAATTTAATTTAATTTTCTACTGTTTTATCCGCAGTGGCCGGCATGGTGACACTTCAGAATCTTCAAAATTTAGCGAATTTGCAAAATCTTCCACAAGTCGCGTCATTAGCTGCCGGTCTTCAGGGAATGACAGCGGGACTAACTAATAATCAACTAATCAATACTCCGCTGAATTTAACGGTCAGCTCGTCAGGTAAGGAGCACGCGTGTCGAGTTGCTCGCGTGAATTCAAGTAAATGGAAAAATGTGCGATAGATGCAATTACGCAAAATCAGAAAAAGAGAACGGAAGATTAAGAATCGAACGGCGGGAGTAATTTAACACGATGAAATCGTTAATTTTCATTCACAGGCGGAACGATACCAACAGCCTCGAGTACGACGGCGGCTCCCCACCTTTTGCCACCTAGTTCAGCCCCGATGGCAACGTTACCTCAGCTATTATCTCAACCGCAGCCGGTCGCGATGCCTCAATTCATCCTAACGTCCGGTCAATTGGTTCAGGGCATTCAAGGGGCTCAGCTTCTTATCCCCACTTCGCAAGGTAAGTTACACCAGCGCTCAGCAATTTCAGCAACATCGCCCGAACGTGGATGGGTCCCTCTTTCTCGCATATCTTACCTAATATTGATCTCGACTGCTGGTGAACAATCTACGGAGATTACAACCGAAATTTCAATCAATCAAAATTCCATCGACGGTCCGCCACGCATAAAATCATTGCGCGCCCGCTGAACGGAGCATATAACCCGGCGCTGTGCCAGCGCATAATGTTGTGCAATCAAGATGTGCCGATATATAATATAATATCGACTATCTCTGACCAGAGCTCGGACTAAGGCCGGCCCGTCGTCCATACTTAGTGGTCCTAGACTGCCTCGCCGAGCACAGGGCAAACTCTGCAACTAATTTCAATGTATAATTAACGTCTCACTACCCCTCTCCAACCTCACGAATCCCACCTCGTCCTACCTCCTTTCTCGGGTCCGTTCTTCCTCCCCTCGCGCTCCTAGCCCTAGCACTCACTGGCTGGACATCGCAGCTCCGCGGATTCGGCCGCTATTATATCGATTGCGGTCCGCGCTAACTTCGTTTCTACTAAGTTAGGTTCCTATTCTAGCAATCGCGAGAGAAAGAGAGAAAGACAGAGAGAGAGAGAGAGAGAGAGAGAGAGAGAGAGAGAGAGAGAGAGAGAGAGCCCGGTGGAGGGCGAAGGTAGAGGACGAGAGGCAGAAGGAGAACTTTAGGATTCCGCCTAAGTGGATTGAAGTTCGTGGATATGGACCGGCCGCGGTAGGATGACGAGTTACGTGGCGGCAAATAATGTTTGCACTGCTTTTCGACTCAATCGATGGTAACTGACTAACGCTCGATTGGTCTCTGATAGACATTGAGTGTCGGCGAGGATGAGTCGAGGAGTGCTCGAGAGTGCGGTCAATAGGTTGTCGTTCATAGAAATTATTGTTCGCTCGAATGTCCGTGGCTTTATTTAAAGTGATATCAGCCGTCCGAGATTTTATCGCGTAAACGATTAAGACCCAAAAAGCGGCGAGGATTAAAAATATACGGGAGGTCATCTACACCTCGATCCGTCGAAAATGGAAGTTATTTAAATCGTTTTTTACGTCGAGCGTAAATAATAAATTTAATATTAAAATAAATATAATGTAAAAAAAAAATAATGTAAATATACTAATGAATAATATTAATATAAAATAAAAAAAAAATAATATAAGTATAATAATAATTAATAAATAAATATCCGCTCTTTCTAAAGACGTCGAAGTAATAATTTTCGGTAGGCCGTCGCGCGTAAAAAAAAAAAAATATATTATATCGTTATCACAGACCGCGGCGTGCTCGGAGAAGGTAAAATATTTTCGAATCATTACACCCTTGTCAGAGACCGTGAATCAACAGCGAAAGTATTGGCAGCGCGTTATCGTTCGGTTTGAACTGCACGTTAATCGGATTGTCGGTTGACCTTACCTCAGAACGTGAAACTTTTATGGCTGTTCGGAATACGGGATTTGCTTAGCTTAGCTGTAGGTGGCAACACGGGTACGTACTCATGATCAGTAATCATATTAAGCGCGTGTACAGGGTAATCAGATTAGCGGAGCTGGAGGTAATCCTGAAACTATTCTAAGTATGATTAGGCGTCCTTCTCGCAGCGCAGTCCAGTACCAGTACCTGTACCCACTATTAAGATGACGATAATAGTTTGCCAACTACGCTAGCCTGCGAGGTTACCTGCCCTATGGGTTGCCTAATAATCCCTCTATGAGACTCTGATAACTTTACTACCCATCCTGGATCAACGACGCGTGGACTATGTTCATAATGGAAATGAAGTATCTATTGATTCAAAATACAATCATATAACGTTTTCGAAGATCGCCACGAATTATCTTTGCTATCCTTAACTTTAAAATAATTTCTCATCGAAGAAATGCATTTATTTTGGAGGAAAATAAAAAAAAAATTTAAAAAAAATGCTTTTGTTTTATAGGGATCGCTACTCAAACCATCTTGACTATACCGGTCAGCCACGTCACGAACAATCAAATGGTGAATTTGGCGCTTAGTAACGGGCAGGTGGTTTCCACGACACTGGCGAACCTCCAATCTCTAGCTCAACCGCAGAATATGCTTAATACGCCTACGAGCAATGGTGAGTTCAATACCAATCTGTATGTAAGATTTTCTCATTTCGCGCGATCGATTGTAATTGCGAAACGATTATATATTCGTCTTTCTGCATTGTGACATAGTATCGTTACGTTTTTACGAAATACAGAACGTTTCACTACTTATATTTTAACGCATTTAAATTATTGAAATATTATAATATTAGAATTATTATAATATTAGAAATATTAAAAATATTATAATATTAAAAACTAGAAAAAAGATTATTTCTAGTTTCTAATATTATAATATTTCTAATATTTCAAATATTATAATAATTCTAATATTATAATATTCTAATAATTTAAATGCGTTAAAATATAAGTAGATAATATACTATCCGTAAGATTCAAAAGAGAGAAAACAATTTATTTCATTTTATTAAATTGACCAAGCATACGTATAATATAATATTAAGATAATTTTTTTTTTAATGAATCTGTTAGTGTCGCGCAAATATCAAGCGCTTGCGCCGCACGTATTTAGTTAGTATTATCGCATTTACATTGTGATTAATGCAGCATCAGATGTCGTACTATGCGCGTTTACTTGTCCTTTTATCAGTTCCCACGAGCCCCAGCCTGGCATCGGGATTAGGACTGAACCCTGCCGCTTTGCCGCATCTTCTGAGCAATAGCTCGGCGAGCCAACAACTTCTGAACGCGATGCAGCCTCAGCAACTGCTTCAGGCTGCCCAAGCGGCACAAGCGCAAGCGGCGCAGGCTGTACAGGCTGTTCAAGCCTCTCAGCAGCCGCTTTTAACGACATCGCCCCAACAGCACAGCCACCGACACACCTCGCATATGAATCACTACACGGTACGTAAGACTCGACCTTTTCAACGTCTTCTCTCTCAAAAATCAACGTACGATATATATATATATATATATATATATATATATATATATATATATATTTATCAGTATATTGTAAAAAATATTAATAAACGAAATTAATGTCTTGCGACATAGCATAAGAACGACGCTGCTTTTCCCACACAACATATTTTCTTCTAATGTGACATTTAAAGTGATTACGCAACTATATATAATTATGCAGTTGTTTTCGCGCATGTAAAACAGGAGAATTCTTCATGTCATGCTATCAGCAAAATTGACAGACATATCAGTGCTTGTTAAAACAACAATGTTTTTCTTTTACAGTAAGCTTCATATTTTCGTGATATCGCGCATATTGTTTCGAAAACCGCATACATTTCATCTCACTAGCGGCCTGCGCGATACATGTTATTCACTTTCTCAATAATTTCAACTATAACCGTTAGTGGATTTAACCTTTCAACAACGAATAACACTGCCATATGAATCACAGAGAATAAATACCTTCGCTCGCTATTCTTTTCTAATTTTTTTTTTTTTATCTTTTCCATTTTTTTTTTTCTAACAATGTAAACGGATTTCTATCGAATCGCGATACACGGTCGAACGTGCAGTTTTCATTTCCGACGCGGGGTAGACACCGCCGGGAAGATCGGCGAAATAACCAGAATAATTCCCAATACCTAGCGATCTCGTTAAGAAAGTATTCCGAAGCGGCGGCATTCTTTCCACTAATTAGACTTTAAAGTGTCTCGATTCGAGGCTCAGTCTCATTATCAAGTGCATAATTGACGTGGTGGAGGAGCGCCCTCGTACCCTACTAATCCGCGCTATCGGGCATTGTGTTCGCAGCCGACGGAAAAACATCACAGGGAGAGACCGGAGCAATCGTCGCCGCTGAACGAATCCGTGGTGTCTGCCGCATCCGCTTTGAACAGATTGGCCGCCAGCAACGGTGAGATTACAATCACGACGACGCACGGACCAGGCGGCGCCGGAGTAAAGGCTTCTCCGAGCAGTATGCACAGTCCGAAGGAAGAAGAGGACGATCTCCTGAACGACTCACCGAGTAAGAGTGATTTTTTTTTCTTTTTTTCCCTTTCCCCCGTTTTTCGCATCGTGACGTTAACTCCGCAGGTCGAAAGTTGAAACGATCTTGCCGTCAATTGATTTGCAGTACTTGGCAGAGCATTTAAAACCGATGTCCGCCATCAGCGCGCGTAAATGATAATCGAGCCTACGCCTTCGGGGGCAGCCCGCGTTACTCTCTGACAGCTTTTAATTACAATTTTCACCGGGGACACCATCTTCCTATAACGCGACCACTTGCACACACGAGGCGCGCTCGCTAATGTCGACAAGCGATCGCATGCATAATGATCACTTTTAAAGAAGCAATTACCACATGCAAACGCGATCCTTATCTTTATCTTGCCAGGTTGTCACATTCTGGCGATACTTTTTGACGCGGCGTTAAACGCGACCGGCCCCGCACGGCAATTTTTCAACCGTATATCTTTAATAATTAAACCACGCATTGAGTTCTGCCCCGCGTTTAAACGGCGGCGTTTCTCTCCGATTAATCGCGAAATATTATCGCCGCCGAGTAAAGAATAATTTAACGTTCAACGTACGTTTGAATCTGGAAAATAACATTTCAAACGCGCATCGATCGTAGAACGCTTGACAACTGTAATAGGATATCGTACGCTGGACTCATTACGGTGCATTAGTTCGTTCCTTGCTGCCTTCTAGGAAGCCATAAAGATTCCAGCAGCGCGCGTAACCTCATGTTGGCTGACAATAATTTTAATAACTCACAATCACCGCATAGACTGGCACTCCGTCATCCTGACGCGATGGAATAATCATTCGGCGCGCGAAGCCTAACGATTCTCAATTGCTAGTGTCAGATGCAAGTATTATCTCATAAATATTTGCCTTTGTTAACCCCACCCCGATAGAATTTCAAAGATAGAATTTCACATGATGAGATGCAGAAATGCAACGTCGTAATAAAAATTATTTTCGAATTTTTCTATCGTTCTTTACTTTATTGCGCGAACAAACGTAATTAGATGATAAAAATTTTGTCTAATAATCGCGATTATTGCGTGTCGAAATTGTGCTTATTTTATTTTTACAAATTTAGTAGCGGAGAACATTTCGCAGTGCGATATATATATATATTTTTTAATTTATTTATCACATGACGGCCGAGTCACATAATTTGCTCGCTGCTTTTCGTTTGAAGCGCGCGAGAAGTATTCGGTACCTTGATCGGAAATTAACGATCGCAGAAACACCGTCGCGGAAGAAGGATTTGCAGTTTATTGCGCGGCGCAGAAACCAGGCGAACTGGTCGGGTATGTGGGCATTTCTATTGCGTTCGTATACATTCGGGGTGACAGATTTACGAGAGAAATCGTGGTATATCTCAGACCGCTTTAACGAAGCCGCCTGATGTCATTAGACAGACTTCTCGCCGGAACTCCGTTGCATTCCGACGTATCGATTGAAACGTGTGCAAGAAATAAACCGGCAACGAATCGCTAATCTGCGCAAAATGTACCATTAAAATTATTACGAAACTACCCACGCAAGAATCGCTTATCGCATTAACTCTTGAACTGCAAACGTTACATTTCATTCACGGCTTTTGTATCGTTTCCGCAACCACGAAGCGAACTATATCGAGAGTTTATCAATTTTATTACTATGACAGAGAGATCTCGAAACAATGTCTTCGATGAGCAAGAAGAGAAAAAAAGATTAAAAATTTTTAATTATTAATTTAAAGTATTTTAATATCGGCGACAACTGGCGATGATTCTTTTACAGCTGTCTTATCTGTTTGATAAGAACGGAATAAATTTTTATTATAGATCAACCGACGATCAACGAGGCTACTAATAACGTAGTCGACGGAATCAATTTGGATGAGATCAAGGAGTTCGCCAAGGTCTTTAAGCTGCGTAGATTATCTCTGGGTCTGACACAGACCCAAGTTGGTCAGGCTCTGAGCGTCACTGAAGGCCCCGCATACAGCCAAAGTGCCATATGCAGGTTAGTTATCGCTACATCGTCCTCCTCGCGCCCGTCGAAATCGCTAATGAGAATTCAATAATATGGTAGAATGTAAAACGACAGTGTGCCAGGTCACTGGAAATGGCGTAGAAAGGGTTAAGATTTGTTCAGAGTAGCAAAAACAGATAGTTATCCGTATTCGATAGCCTTGCGACAGCATTTAGGAACAAACGCTCGAATGTAAAGCTAAGAAAATCTCGAAGCAGTTTTAAGTTTTTTTTTTTTTTTGGTATCAATTAATTAATTTTATACAGTACACTTTAATTGCCGGACGAAATTGTTTTTCTACGCGTGTTTCATTATTTATTATTTATCGCAACGTTTTAAATTCGTTCAGAGTCTAAAATAGCTTTTGCAGGTGCATTATCCAATTTTGAGGTGCCATAATAAACTTATTTATACCGTAAATCCACCACGATGGTTCCCGATTTATGTTGCAATTTACTCTACATCAAGTTATTAAAAATTACTAATAAAACAGAAATTGTGCTTACTTGCAATAATTTTACAAATTTAATAACATTGCTAAACATATAACGTCCGGTACTTAAATTGTCGCAGGGTTAAAAAGAAAAAAGAAAAAAAAAAGATAAAAAAAGATAAAAAAAAAAGAAAAAGTCACTACGTTATTCATACTTTTTTTTTCGTCGTTTTACGATCGAGTGCACTTTTCAAAATGCGAAATGGGAACCACCGTGGCAATGCCGGTAGCAAAGAAAAGAGAAAATGTTTATACCACTTAAAAAAAAATTCTTATCGTATCAACTAACATAAGCATTGGTGATTGTTCCCCAGTGCCCTGGCTACCCAGATGTACGCTGCCTCGCAGATTGCCTCTCAGCAGCAAGCTACGTACGTTCACCCCTCCATGCTACTTAATTCACCTAAAAATCTAAAACTCTAAAATCCTTTAAGAAACCGCAGTTATACCCAACAACAGAGAACCGAGCACGAATTTTCTGATGGTTTTCTTGAAAAGGAGGGGGGGGCTTAAAAAAAAAAAAAAGAAAAAAAGAAAAAGAAAAAAGAAAGTACAATTTAATTAGTCCACCGTATTTGATTTTGTTTAAAATCAACGATGCATAAAGTGAACTAGACGCGAGTCGTCTACCTCTTCTTTATTTGCGTTCGACCGATTTGCGATCAGTCCTATCCCGCTTAGATATATTTGGGTATAGCTGTACAAGCACTCTCACTAATTTCTAATTCCGTTCGGAAAAGAAATGCGAAAGGAGCACTTCTAAAATTAACTCTCTTCGAGCCAGGGCATTGGCAAACTTGGGCATGATGTCGCCAACGCGCTAAAAATAAAATGATAGAACGAAGCCGAGGGGATTCGCGACTTTTGTCGCCCGCCGAATCCGCGCTCCGAATTGCTTCGATCGGGATCGGATTTATTTCGCTCGCCCGCAGAAAGGAGTGTTTAAGCAGCGCGTTGGCAACATCATACACGGCATCACCAAACCTTAAAGCATGCACGCATTGTCAATGTCCTGTTATTGAATCAATGCATGCCTTTTAGTGCTCCTTTAGTGGGACAAAGACGAAAGGGCGGAAAGCAAAATGTTCGGAGATAATTTCAACGACGTGAATATTTTTCAACTACTATTTTAAATATGCCATTCGACACGTCACGTTAGAAATTTGAACGCTCTATCTTGTTACGTCCTTGTCGTCTTTTCTCGATACATTCATTCCTATTGTCAATTTCCCGAGAAGGTGGATCAAGCGTTATTCTTGGCTTTAGATTCGAAAAGCTGGACATTACACCGAAAAGCGCACAGAAAATTAAACCCGTTCTCGAGAGGTGGATGAAGGAGGCGGAAGAGAGGTGAGTAATACTCCTACGAACTTTAAGAGCTATCGCGCGCCGCGAGAAAATGTTTCTTTCCAAAAAAAAAAAAAAAAAAATGAGAAAGAGAGAGAGAGAGAGAGAGAAAGAAAAAAGACGTATTAATATATACATATATTAATGCCGGAAGAGTATCGTAAATGCAACGTTCGCCTCCAGCGTGCCGCATAAACACTCGGCAATCAATAACAATTAGCATTCTCATATCGAAGGGGAAAAAAGAAAGAGCGAGAAATTTTCTCGATTGCAAATCAAGTCCTAACGTTGCATTTCTGATACGCGATTATTTCGCAATCGTCCGATCCGGCCGCGGCTTCGCGTCTGCGCGTCGCAGCGAGAGCGTGCGAACGCGTGCGTGCTAATTGGTAATTCGCTAATTGAATCCAGCTGATTAATTGCGAATCCGTTTAATAAATATGTGGAATGTTAATTAGAATGGGAGAAACCGTTACCATGCTCTCGCGAGGCTGTTTGCTCGCGGCGGCGGCAGCGTAACGCGGCCACGGTGGCTCTGTGACGCGAAAGATACTGCCCGAACCTACCGAAGAATCTCGGTCCCAAGCCGTGTTATTCACAAGGTGTAAATTTTACGAGACGATAAAATTTAATGAACGTTATCCCTCGGGCTAATCAAAAATCCATGTAGCCCGAACCGCGATTAAACGCATCGCGATACAGTTTTGATATCGAGCGCCGATGCGCTCTTTACTCCTCGCGTATCTTTAAAAATTTAATATTAAATTTATCGCTGTTAAATGTCGGTCTACTGGTGTGTATTCAGCTTAAATACCGTCGCATAATTTCCTTTACTTAAGAATATGAAAAATACACACATAATTTAAAGCGCTGCATCTTGCGCTAAAGGGACATGAACGTGAAAATGAATGTAAGTGTGAACAGATCTGTTTTGCGAAGTTTCGTGCTCCGACCTTTCGATTCGCGCGAACAAGTCGATCGGAAGAAGAAAATATGATCTCCACGAAACGGAAACCGTGTTCATTCGCGTAAAAGTGGACGCTCGACGGTACGCGATTCGCGAGCGGGGTAATCGCCGCTTCGGAGAGCCGCGAAGAAAGGACCGGGCGCGGGAGAGCCGCGGGATGGAATAATCGAATCATTCGATGACGGAAGCGGCGCACGGGGCCGTTTCTCTTTTCACGGGGGCAGGCCGGCAACAATGACCCATCCTGCATTCGCGCGGCGTAGAGCTAAGCGTCGACCGTGCGCCGGGCCGCGTCCGGGAAAAATGAAAGCGGCTAGTTTATGCGGTGCACGTGCACGATTTATCTGCCGAGTAATTAAACTGTGGACTAATTAAAATCAGGTTTCTGATGTACCTCCCCCGTTCGGCGCCGCTTCTCCTACCTGCACGCCGCCGCCGTCACCTCGCTCTTACCCGCGGGCGGCATCGCGGAGCGATCTTTCTCTTTCTCTCTTCGTCATTCATCTCGCTCTCTCGCGCAGCCTCCGTTCCTTCCTCCCTCCGTCTTTCCGTCTTTCCTCTCCCTTTCGTGTCCGTTCGAACTTCTCCCGCGCGTCCTCCTTCTCCCGCACCTATACGCAGCAACGACACCCACGCGTGAGCTTACACGCAGCTTTCACGTCTCCCTACCGCCCTCCCCGCCCTCCTTCCTCTGGCGTATTAACCCGCATTTATTTCCCTCCTCTTTCTTCGTCTCTCTTTTCCCTCTTCTCCCCTTCTTGCGCCCATCGGTCACTAACGCATACCAACGACGTGACGTCCGAACTCCGTCGAATCGTCGCGTCGCGTTCGTTCTTCGCGCTCTCGCTCGACTTCTCCATTAGCATATTGTTTTCGCGAATTCGACGAAATATTACCGCGCGATGCTAATGGCCCGCCGTGTACTTTTTTCGACTCGACAGTTGGTCATTCGGAGTTAAATTAAAAACATAAATTTTGAGCCGGCACACCCGCGTCCGTACCTATGACTCGTAACACCATCGGGCTCTCCCCGACCTCGCAGCCGCGCCGTACCCGCTTCTCATCGCTCACCCGGGAGTCCCAGCGGAAGTTCTCCTGTTTACTGTCGCGGTCGCGAGCTTTTTCCATATCGCTTCCTACTACCGGCGCTGCCCGATAATACTACCCGTCAAATGAAATTATGTCGACTGGTCGCGCGACGCGAAAAAAGTTTGCGTACTCTCGACTCGAGACTCTCGCAATCGCATTTTTTTCCCCTTTTTTCCAAATATGTAAATTTCCTTGAAATTATTCGAGCAATTTGAACTTCACGTGAAACGATATTAGATCACAATTGCATAATGAGCATTGATTATTATTATTTTTTTTCTTTTTTTCCCTTCTTTTTTTTTCCAACGATAAAATTATAATTATTACAAACTAATATATATCTTATGTTAATTTAATTAAAAGATGAATAAGAGATAACGAATTCATTATTCAGTGATCGATGTAATTTAAAATTTTATGTCGCTCCTGTACTCGGCCCTATATTCAGTTTTACAGATAAAAGCAACAAGCTTAAGCAAACAGATATAGAAATTTATTCACGCTCGCGAATAAATCTTATGAGAATATTTAATTTAATCTTATAAGAACTGTTCACGACTTATAATACTCTTAATGTACATAAAAAAAAAAAAAAAAATAGTAATATTAACATTGGTAAAAATAAAAATGCATGCCAAGATCGAAGTCAGCATTTTTCCCGTATTTAAGAAACGTAAAGTTAAACGGTATCTGAGCTATCTGAAAAAAAAATTTACCGAAGATTCAATGCACCTGAATGCAACGAATGAAATAAAAGGCTCGAGTTTCAAAGCGGCTATTTTATTGCTAATTTTACTTGAGTCAACACCGATACCGTCGCCACCGCCGCCGCCGCCGCCGCCGTCGCGAGTTTTGTTTTGCGATACATGGAGTAAGTTTCGACTCGTGAATCAACCCGAGTGTGTACTCGGGGAAAAATCCAATACCGGACGGGATATTTGCGACCGAACGTGTCCGAAGCACGAATATCGTGACGCCGGTGATTTCCTTTTTTAATCAGTATCCTATTTCGCGCTAACGTAATTACGAACGTGCAAAACAGTAAACAGAATTATTTTTTCATATTGGATTTATAACAATATTTCATAAACCGCAGGAGAAATTTTGAGCTCGATATAGATTCGCGGGCGTAATTAATTATTGTAAAATCCCGGTGATTAACTGACCAGACATTTTAAATCGGGACCTTATTTCCGCGATTTTGCAGTCGCAAACGAGCCGCAGCCGATTCGCGAAGGCAAAGGGAGCGAGGCGCGCGTACGCGATTACATTAACATATAAACGCCGATAATTGAATCTTCCGAATTCGAGCAAGAGTAGTGCATCTGATTCCAGGTACAAGAGCGGCGTTAATCATCTGACGGACTTCATCGGGGTCGAGCCGAGCAAGAAGCGAAAACGACGGACTTCCTTCACGCCTCAGGCTCTGGAACTGCTGAACGCACATTTCGACAGGAACACTCATCCTACTGGTTAGTTCTTACCTACTATAATTAAGCCTCTTGCTATTAGAAATAGCCACTAACTACCTAACTTCTTTTAACATCTGATACATTTAAATATATTGAGGGTTTCTATTCCTTTTTTCCCTTTTTCTTCTTTATAGGTAATGAAATAACAACTTTAGCGCATCGATTAGGATACGATAGAGAAGTGATAAGAATCTGGTTCTGCAACAAGAGGCAAGCTCTAAAGAATACGGTACGGATGATGTCGAAGGGCGTTGTATAGGGAAGGACTACATCTACCGAGCAATCGGGCAGCATATGAGAAAAGCTTCGAACTACGGACACCGGAGAGCACACTTCGTGAAGTTTTCCAGCCTCGCGTTTCCTCTAGCATAAATAAACAGTTCTAATGCGAGAACAACGTACCGTGGTTTGTTAGCGAAATCATCGGCAAGAAAAAGCGTTTACTCTAGAAAGCTACATTTATCAAATTCGCTCCGGCACGGAAAGATCGTTCTAGATCGAAGCGAAATCCTTCGAATATTGTGATCGCAGGTGTATACGACATCTATATATGTAAATAGCTTTAATCTACGAATATGTGATGTATACATGAGTCGAATATCGAAAATTGATAATCTGAAATAGTTGTCTCTCATTTGGTACCAATCCGTCGCGCGCTTCCAATTTTCATAGACACACAAATCCATCGGAAAACACCGACTAACTGATCCAGTTTCGAGTTTTGAATGAACGGGCTATCGGCAATTGGTAAGCATTAACGGTGAACGTAAATATCTCGATGATCGAAATTACGTAAACATTTTACTCGACAAGCGGCTATAAGAAAATCGCTTTCCCGGCTTCACTAATTTAATTATAGTTGCTTGGCGCTGCAACACTTGTCGAGACATTTACATTTTTCGGAACACCGACCTATCGAAAGAAAAAAAAAACGGACGGAATATTATGTAAAAGTCGTCGTCCAAATAATAATGAGCGAAACAAAATTTAGCTACCTTTAAAATAAATTCACTCGCAAGGATGCTAGCACGTAAGCGGCGAACGTTCGAACAGCCACGTACAATTGATTCCTAAATCGTCTAGGCGGAACAATCGAAAATGCACTTAAAATGGAAACACTCGAAGGATGGCAATCTTCCGCGCGCAGTGAAAACCGCGACTGTGTCTGATCGAAGGATCCTGAGATATCGTTGTCGCTCGTTGCGCAAATAAAAGTATCGCTTAGATAACAAATACAAAGTAAAATCATCGTCTCTATTGATTATAGTATCATCCCTTGCATAGATAATATATATAATATATATATATTTATATATAATTATATATAAATACATATATATACACTGTTATAACGAGCACGATAATATTTCTGTCATAGTTTCGGCGACTTGACCGGTCGACGGTTTTTAATGCGCGCGAGTTGTGTAAATTACAAGTGTATCTAGATCAGTGAAATTCCTTTAGTGATTAAATAATGCAATAACGTCTTTGAAAGTATGCTATAAACGATTATATACCACACGCCGCTCCTGGAATTATATTTAATCCTCTAGGAAGAGAAAGCAGGGGAGAAAGGGAGAGTGAAAGGGAAACGAAAGAGAGAAAGAGAGGGAGAGAAAGGGAGAACGAGGCGCAGTTAGGGACAGACGAGATTTCGAGGTTCTGCAAAACTAGTCCGTGATAATCTGCCATGTAAGACGTATACGTGTTAAACGAGCACGCATCCTCCGTTCCTATACATTATATGCGATCCGCTTATTCGCTGAATAACGATAAAGCTCGGACGAAAACTTCGATTTTAACAGAGCTCGATTTCGATCTGCGGGACACTCGAACAAACATAATTCTTCGATCGCAAAATATGCCTGTCGAGAAAAAAGATTTTTTCTTTTTTAATTATTATTTAGATTCCGCATTTATAACTCGCATAAAAAAAAAAAAAGAAAGAAAATTAAGCGCTCGAATAATTCCCTCGAGTGCGTATGCAATGATAAGCATCACAGACGCGTAATTTTGAAATCGAAGAATTACCAATGCATTGTTATATCTCTCTCATAACAGATCATATTCATAAATAAATACGTGGCCATGTAAAATCATCTCGCGCATTATAGTGATCTTTAGCGACGTTTGATTTACATTACGTTGACACAACCATTAAACAACAAAGCGATCGACAAGCCCGCAGTCGTTTTCACGCGTAAAAGGATATTTAAACGAAGCTCTTAAAGTACGGTTTTCTTAATATTTAGTAAACGCGTACGTTTAATGGGTAAGAACTGTGCATAAAATGTACTTCATCCTCTTTATAATGCGCTATTCATTACGATAATATTGTGAAATCTCTAACTTGACGAGTAGCTAGGGGCGCAGGGGTAGCATGTACATATTACGATATACCTAGACATTGTAATATTATAATTAACTTTTATTATCATAGCTATAAAATAGCTAAATTCATGCAAAGAAATTTACATGGTTAAACAAAATAATAAATTTCTAAAAGTAAAATAATATTTTAAGGTTTTACTTTTAAGCCTGAGACGAGCAAAGTGATCTGTTCCTAAAATGTATTATATAAATAAAAGAGAGTATGAGAAGCGCGAAGAAGATTGTGTGAGGGTTGGGGAAAAAAAAAAAAAAAAAAAAAAAAAAAAAAGATATATGACGGAGTAAATCGCAAAATTCAAAATTTTTTATTAAGGGGTGGGATGTATATGTTATCCTTTTTGATAAAAGAGCGAAAATGTTTGTACAGAAATATTCCGGTTATTAAATTTTGTTATACGAACGAGAGAGAGAGGGATAGCGAGAGAGAAAGACAGAACGAGTAGAACACGTCGAAAGATCCGCGATAGTGATAAAAATAAAAAGCGCGAAGACGGTTTAAGAATTATGTGTATTTTCTTCGTGAAATTGAAATATTCAAATAGATCCTTACGAAAATATAAACATGAGTATTACACAAAAAAAAAAAAAAAAAAAATGTGAATTGTATTCGTGAGTGTCATATTAAGGAAGATAGATCCACGGGCGAATGTTTTATAGCAGTTTCCAGCTGAATTGCTCGCCTTGTCCGGTAACGTTCGTAAATTACAAAAAAAAATAAAAGAATAGATTAAACAAAAAACGGGTAAATACTTCGTAACTGTGTATAATAAAGAAGGAATGAATACCCCTAAAAAGAGCCACGTTGGGACACAAAATAAAGTTACAAATCGATAAGAGGAAACTGCTCATGAAACATTGCCCAGCGAAACCAAAGTTCCTACTACGTTTTATAAAGTATATAACTGAACTGCAGAACTTGAACTGTAAATACGATAAATGCAAAGTTAAGCTAATAATCACGATACAATCAATTTAAAGATGCTAAACTACAATTTGCCGATCAATTGATTCGACGTTGCCGCTATCGTAAAAAAAAACTAAAACAAAAAAAAAAGATAAAAAAAAAAAAACGTCGATCGATGATTAAATAAAAGAAAATTCACGCAGCTCGGTAATCTGCCTTCGAAGGCGGGAATCAATTGATTTCGATAACGAAATGAGCACACAATCGGCAGTTAAGCACATAAGTATACAATTAAACTAAGCAGCCGTAGCTTTAGCTTGAATGTTAGCACCTAGGCACATGATGTAACATTAAATTACGTATTTAAAATGAAGGACAAGAATCTTAGCCGTTAAGCGAATACCTGTGTAAAATTTAGTAGGTGTCCACAAAAATTAAATAAAAACATATATTGTGGTACAAATAACAAAAAGTCGTACATGTTACTCTTCTCAATTAAGAATTATTTAATTTTTAGACAAGCACTCATTCACCGTATGTTCGTTTACGATTCAACTTGCATGTAACGCAAAATCGATTTCGAGTTATCAAGTTAGACCTTTCCTTAAATATCACTTTCTTTATTTTTTATTTTTTTTTTTAAGTATTTCTTCTTATTTTAATAATTTCAGGTACATTTAGTAGATTTAAAAGTTTTTCTTTTTTCCTTTTTTTTTTTTTAATTTTTGGCAGTTTTGGAAAATATTAAAAGATAAAAACTACGATGGTTTCCTACCATTTCGTGAACTGAAAAAGACGATATCTACTTTAACATTTTATCGCGATTGCTCTTATCATTTATCAACTCGAAATCAGGCTTATCATTAGAGACGATCTGTTCTACCCGACTACCTGACCATTCGATAATACTGTAACCAATCATTCCAACGCACAGTATTCCGATTAAAAGATACAGCTTCGTATAAGTGCACAAGTATGGGCTGTACACGTACGTTATCACTGAGCCAGTAGACTCCCACAAACGGAAATTAGAGAAAGCTGCTTCTTCACGACCGGGAAACAATATGCCGCTCAATGCTGAAAATCAAGTTAATTCCTAAATGTTAAATATCTTCATTAATATAATTTCGCTAGGTAAGCCCGCGACAAAACTTAGTTATACTGTTGGCTGGTACAATACCATCCGTGGAAATATTCATTTATCCGTTGGTACGATTTTACGTCCAACGAACAAAGTAGGAAACTTTACTCAATATAATAATTATTTCGCAATTACTAGCAATACGCGTATTGCGATGCACAAGCGATTTATATAATTATCAAACGATTGATAGACATTTATATTCGACTTTGCGGTTTATCCATTTTCCTTACCATTGACTTGTACTAGCCAGATCGAATCGCACACACCCCACAAACCCGACAGTAAAAAGAAGATAATACCCTGCTCGGGCGTCGGTTTCCACTGTAACATGTAGATGAAAATACTTATGTGCAAGCAAAATGCGAAAATTATCACGGGCTTCCTTCCAGTCAGCTTAACGACAGCTCCCGTGGCGAGTGCAGCTATGGCATTTGTGATGCCGAAACATATCATCACGTAACCGATATTACTAATACCCCAGGCACAGGAAACGAACGACTGTAATATAAATAACAAGTAAATTTAAATATCCACTATCGCTTTCTAAAAATTAAATTTTTTTTTCTTTCATTATAAATGTAAGTAAAAAAATATATTTAATTTTCATTACTCTCGTGTAATTTACTAACTGCATTATAATCCGCAAACAAAAATGCCTGCTCGGCTCCAATAAATAACGTAATCGGCAATATTAAAAGCTGATTCTTCTCTTTCAGTAGACTTAATGTCACGGCCAAAAGCTTGAAGCCAGACGTGCCTTTCACCGAGCGAGCTCTGTTTCTATCGTACCTACAAAATGGAAATTCCATTTTCAAGAAATCTTTTACGCAGTATGCTACAGCCTCGTGTTAAAATTCATTATAATGTAACACGCTTAGAAATTAATTACTGAATATAAATGCAGAATCGGCTACCTAGATAAGGAATCGACGGTGAACGCAATTATTAGGCAAGCTAATATCATACAGCCTAAATAGATCCCAGAAATTAGGTATATTCGTTCCACCGAAGGTGGCTGTAGATTCGGATTCTCGTTTTCTGCGGTTACCCCGCAAAAGTTTGCCCCACAGATTTCGGCTACAAGGCTGCTATTCAGGGTCACGTTTGCGGCAACCGTGTCGGTTCCGTACGAAAGAACTGTAATTATAGAGGAAATCGTCAATTAAAATAAAAAAAAAAAAAAAAAAAAAAAAACGCCAATTGCATACTAATAAAATAAAAAATTACTTCAGCGAAAATACACTTCAAAGAATTTTCAGCATTAAAAAATTGTGACGTACTACGAGAATGAAAATGCTTGTCGATTAAACCAGATAATTCTTTTACATGTTGTAATATATGTTTCAATAAAATTAAATTTGATCATTAAAATGCCCGACCAAACTCTAGTTACTGCGTAGCTTCCGTTTCGTTGTTTCACAATCTCGTGATTCGCGGCGACAGCAACTTAATTTCGTTTTCATCGGCACTCGCGTTTTTATAGCCTAGCAGCGATGCATTTATACGTGCTCCTGCAAAGACCGCGCGGACTGCAGATAAAGTTTTTGTTGCGAGTTTCATTTTCAGCTCGTGATTCTGTAATCATTTCCGCAATTTCGTCTTAAAATATCTATAAGATCAAGCAAATTTTAAAATATAAGATTAAACAAAAATATATTAATTAAAACAATTCGGATAACACTATAAGAAATAATTAAAGTACAAAAAAAATATATATATATAATTATGCGTTTCTATAATTATTAACATATCTGGGCAATAAAATTCTCGTGTAGCTCATCGGTATTCAAAATGATAACGATTCTGCTTTATATGCATATGCCGTAAGGTACTGTAAAATAATTATTATTCATTCTTAGGTCATTAAGATTAACATTTGCAAACGAAATGTTATTTAAGTCGAAAAGAGACGCGAGTAATAAGCATGAATAATAATTTCCTCCAGACATTTAATCCCTGAAATATTAATTGGACTGTCGCGCACGTGTACGTAAGTAATATATTCGACGACCAACCTGCTGAAGATATAAGATTTCCCCACACTTGCGCCATTTGGTAAAACATGAAGAAAAGACCGAAGAATCTCGTTACGAGGACGTCCGCCGCTATATCTGAAACGGTTGAGTAAGCTTCCGCCGCCACGGTCAAATAAGTACATTTAGCGCACCAAAGCGGCCCACCGCCTAATCCGACCAACAATCCGGCGGGAATCATGGTGTAAAACTTCGGATAAAACTGCGAGGCTATGAAAGGCATGTAAGCCACTATGGAAATTGACATTGTCCACTTGCATCCTAACCAACTAAAACACAGAATTACATGAATCCGAATAAAAATGTATATTACCTTTCGTTTAATCTATTTAAATCTAAATTGAAAATTTAAAAAAAGAATTAATTTATTCCTCTCTAGATGACTGCTTTTAAAAGAGAAAATAATAAAAAATGTTCAAATAAAGATTAACGTAATAATCCTAAAAATAAACAATTATTAGTATATTAAACGGCAGTAAAGGCTTTTCATTTCACACTACGTTAACCAGGAGGATGTCACACCGAATCCTCATGCAGATATCTAGATATGTTCGTTTCACTCGTGTTAATACTAGAATCCGCGGGGGGTTCCATGTAACGTAATTCCGGGCCAAGGTGAAAACGACGGCGCGTAATAAAGTTTAGCGCTGTGAGAGTGCACAACTCTAGTCGTATGTTCCACATACATACGGAATCACACACGTCAAACGTTTTCGGCATCTACTGTGATTGATATATATTTCCCGAAAAGTTTCTATTCACTCTCACGGCGGTAACAAGTAACGGCAATCACATCTAACGACGATTCTCCATTTAGCGAGAGATGCAAAATTGTTCTCTTTTTTTTTTTCTTTTTTTTATGGCAATAATAGCTGGCCGAAAAAATATTATCGTGTCGATATTGTATCGAGTTACGTCAAATTGTGCCGTAAGCCAAATTGTAATTACACGTGTATACAAATACGGTACAAATAGCGTAAGCGAGATCGTGAAAGTTTTACCTTATGACTAAGGCGGGAAGAAAAATGTTGCTGAACAACAGACTGCCGTAAATCGCCGATAGCGTAAACGTGCCTAGCGATTGATCCGCATTGATCGAGCTCTGTAAATTCGCGGCTCCCATGAAAGCCGTAAAGTTCACCATAAAAGCGCAGCCAATCGCTAAAATGTTCTTCATAATTCGCCATCGTTCCGACGGTTCGAAATTCGGGATCGACGCCTTCGTAAATTGTTCCGGCGTCTCGGTTTTTTCAATCGCCATTATTCAATAATGTGTCATTAATTTTCAGCGTAACGGGTCAGCCGCCGGTCGATAAACTCATTTACGACTACGAAATGACTTGCTCCTAATTTACCGTTTGTCCCTTGAAATATAAAAATAAAAAAAAAGGAAATTTCGGTGAAAAATTTACGCCGCTAATGTTTGTCTATTAGCAACGACGCAAATTGCAATTATATTTGAGATTGCAATTTCGTACTTATCGGCTGCAATGTACGTATCAAGCCGGCTGAATTAACAGACACCGTTATATCAGTCGCGATTTTCATCGCAGATGATATCAAATAATTATGAACTGTGAAATTAAAACTGATACTGAATATTCACGTTTATTCTCATAATGGTCACTGACAATTTGCGTAGAGCCAATAACGGGTTTCAAGGTAATCAGTGAACGAGGAAACGGCGTGTCGCGTGTCATATGATCAATTTACATTATTTCATGACACGAATACTTCAATGTCGCGCTTTTTTGCCACGAATATTATAATGCTGGGATTGATCTGCATAGCACTTCGTACGGGAATGCATCAACGAGGCTCCCAATCCGAAAGGAATTGTATAACTGTTTTCCGTTTAGCATAGTGGCGGTATACTCGGTTGCCCGAGCATCGATAGGCAATCTGTCCTTGGAAATAGGTATCCTTGCTCCTTTCACGCACCTTAATCGCACCTGATACAGTTTCCATTCCGATCGTGCATGTCGCTTGGAATATATAACACGCCGATCAGACTGGAACCCTGTCACACGAAAATAGATGCACACGACAACGCGGCAAAACAAATTTATCGACGAAATGTCGAACAACATTGCGCAAATAACGTGTGACGAAAAATTGTAATGTATAAAACAAAAGACTCTTGATTGCTCCATGTGCAAACATTTAACAAATTAATATATGATTTCTTTTTTTTTCCCACCTACAAAAGTAAATTTTATTTAATTCTACGTTACTTTTTATTTAATATATTAATTTTATAAATCTATTATTTGTGTAAAAAATATATTTGCAAAAGGGCTTCTCTACGCTGGAAATTAATTGAATGCAAAATTTACTTGATGAATCTTTGCTTACTACGTTTGAAACTCGAATATTATAGTGCTGCTCATGAATAATTGGTATTGCTAACAGATAAATGCTCGATAATTGTTTTAAAGAAGAGGAAACGTGATATCGAGTTAATAAGGAAGTTGATGCGTGTTTAATTGAAATTCATGATATAACTCGCAGAACGGAATATATTATTCAATCTATTAAATATTCACTTAGGAAAAACAAGTCACGTTTAATACATGCTGAATAGATCACATGACAAGTGATGCTTAAAACTGATTGCAATACCACCCTTAGTTGCGATCCCAGTTAACTACTACTTTGGCACAAACTACCGCGAGTATTCTATTAATTAAATAATAACCCCTCAACTATTTCAACGATATAATAAGTGGCGGTATCAATTATAAATCACTACATCGGAGAGTAATAGTAACGAAAATGAGGACATTCCCGCGTCTGTGGCTGCGCCGTGCGTCGTGCAGTTCAATTAGCCCCTGGCACATCACTTGTCATTTTCACTGTACGGCGACCGCCGCTCACAACAGTGCAACTCTATTCGACGGTGCTTATGGACAGCAATATGACGATGAAATATTTTACGCCTGACATAAAACAAGAATAATCAAGTAGTCAGACTGTCGGCGTCTTTTATGAAAACCTTGCGTCTTTTATCAAAATTATAAAAAATTTATGATTTCTACATATTTCCCGCATACCGGTTTCAAGCGTCTCCGCGTTAATTAAATCGTTAGATTTGTATCAAAATTAAATTTGTATTGCAAAACAGCATTTAATATACGTAATCACTTATTTTATATTACAATTTATTCTTTTTTTTTTTTTTAAAGTAATACTATTTTTATAACGTTTTACAAGCAGAGAGAATTCGAATTTATTATCGCGCGCGCGAAGGCGTGAAATAAGTTACGTGACTGATAAAGTTAATATTATTTAAAATCTATTTTGTTATAAATTTTTATTTAATTTCTACGCTCGGTTAAGCCGATATTAGCCGGCTCTAAAATTATTATGCGTATAGTATGCGTAGATGATACCTGATCTTTAATAATCTATTCAACGTGGCTTTATGTACAAAAGATACTTAATTGAAATGTCAACCCACGCACACCGTTTCCTCTCGTATCACCATGTTCACCCTAATATTCGAGAGCTTACTTGTCTGAAAACGAGGCCTTTTCAATTGCGCGAAATCGAAAACTCGGTTCTTTCCTGATTACTGGCATGCATGAAAACCTCGCGTATGTTTTAAGCACGGCGAATAGAATGATACTGGAGATAAATCGCGACTGATCGAATGGCTAAAGCCATTCCCCACTTACACCCACCTCCAGGTGGATACGATACATCAGCGACTAGAAGCCTCTCACCAAAAGGGAGCGCGATGTTTATCGAATCCATGTCAAGCTCTCGGGGCTCCGGACCACGCGTCACGCCATCGTATCTTAATCCCGAAGCCTTTAAGCCATGTAATCGCCTCGATTAACCATCGTGTCTATTATTCGCCACGGTTACGGTCTCATTAATCAATGATCTGGAGTGTACAGGGATATCTGCGCCGGCTTAGGTAATCGCAAAGCGGTGACATTTATATTTTCCGGTAACAAACGGATCATCGCGACCCGTAGGCGAGTCCCGCAAACGGCCGACCGTTATCATTTACGCAAACCTATCGGGCACGATATTAAAATGGGGATTGAAACCGAAGGGGGAAAACGTGGGATTGCTATAATCAAACGCCATAAATTGCGCGGAATATCAAAGCAATCGGTAAAATAAGTTCAAAATGTAGATACGCGAATTCAGATTCTCTGCCACTGACGTGAAAAGCATCAATCTGACCTAAATTAGATTTAATGGATGGGACATAACCCTCTGCGAGTGATTTGATGAAGTTGATTTCAATGATGCGCAATAGGCGACATTCTAATGGCAGCTTTGGTCAGAAACGGATACACCGGCTGCCCAAATGGCAATCATCATGTGAGCTGGAAATCATGCAAGGGGGACATCGAGAAATTATAGTAATTAATTACGACACGGCCGTTGCGACGGATGCGAACGGAATATCAATGGTCATCAACATCATCGCCCGGTCCTGTTTTTCATCGATTTTCAACCCGAAGATTTTAATTAATACAACTGTTTAGAACTGATAAATATAGAATATGAAACTAAGGAAATTTCAAAATATTCTCTATGTAAATTTCAAGAGAGAAAATTTCTGTAAAAAGTAAATTGTTTTAAAGCTAAGCGAAACGTTGCGCTCGATTAATAAAATCACTTTACTCAAATTCTCGAAGATTCCCGATAAGAGGAAATAACGAATTTCGTTCAATTATTGTTCGTTAGTCGTTAGGATCAATTATGAATCATTTTATTAAACTCGAAAAAAAAAAAAGAATAAAAGACTCTGTTCCTTATTTACTTATTTCGTGAAATGTGCTTCGCAGTTATTCTTTTGTCGTATTTGTTTTACGCAAATTGTATTTAATGCTTTTATAAATCACACTTGTCAATAATTATGTTTACATGTTATCGTAGCAACTTGTACGGTAATTAGACGTAATTAATGTTCACGTATAAAATCCGCTTATGCATGTTGCATTGTAAATTTATTGCACCGTACATTCGTGGAACACTAGACATCCTTCATTATAACAATTCCAGCATATTCGACAGAAGAAGAGAAATAACGCATACCTCGCGCGGTCCAAGTAATAAAAACCATCGCAATGAGCGGTTCGCAAACATTTTTGTAAGCCGCGTTTCGCAACGAACTTATCCAGATTTATATTTTATGAACATTATTTTACATTTGCATTACAAAATGCGATTTTCACCTTCGAAAAGATTAGTTTTGTTTCGAAATTCTATATGCGAAAAATCGTCAAACAGTTTCAATTTAAAATTGTTTGCGCTTCGCTCGATTTTATAAGATATTCCATTAAAAACTTTTACTTCTTTGTTTTTTTACTATACTCATCATTTCGTAGGATTCTATTGAATACCGTAAAAATATCTGGAAAACTTTAATGTAAAAATAATGTAATTGCCTCTAGCATTTAGATTTAAATTACAATGCGTTAATTAAATTTTCGTTTTTTGGATTATATACATATTAATTAAATAAAGCAAGAACGAGGCAAACAAATATTTTTCCTTCCATATAACAGTAGTTAAAAGAACAACAGAAAATTTGCTAAATAGAACATTTCACGAGTTGAATTTTTATATAGTGTTAATTTCTTTTCCGATTCATATTTGTTCCAATAAAAAGGTAAATTTATGTGTCGCAATCTACGCAGAAATTGTTGTAAAACGTGCGGTACCACCTTTCAGTTTTATAACTAAAAATGCAAAGCGCAATACTTTTTTTTTTTTCAACTATTTATGTACGCAAATGAATTACGCACCTATAACCAGTTTTATCCACATTCATATAAAGCGTAACACAAGTTAATACTAAATTTCAACTAAATCATATAAAGTCTGTAATTTTCTGATGCATACGGCAATCATATAAATCCTGTATTGACTTTTTTCAAATCGTCCAGAGTATTCATTCCTCTTCAAATAATTTAACTATTTTCCGAGTATCAAGTCCCGTATAAAGCAGAAATGTATAAATATTGGAAATATTATTTTAAATACGAAATTAATCGGAAGTAAACTTCATTAATTTAAATTATCAGTATATTGTAAGTTTACGCTTAATTGAACGTGTTTCAGCTTTCCTTGCTGGTAAAAAAAAAAAATTGCTTAACAGGTGGTTTTACAAATAAAAAAAAGTGACAATAATGGTTACATAAGTTCCGTTATAAGAAGAAAAAAGAAATGATAATTGCTTGACAAATATTCGGAATTATTTCGAGTTCAAACCCAGCATGTTGAAGCCAAGACACTTCAATTACAAGGATAAGAGAGTACATGGTCGGATATACGCTGCGGCGTATTTCGTGGCATGCATATGTTGCATATCAACCGGAATTGCGCGTCCGAGGGCGAGTCTCGCTCCACTGAGGCCCGTAACATTCGTTAACAGCGAACGGGAGGATAGAGACCGTGCCCAACGTTATATATCTCAGAGACGTATAGAAGCAATTACAAAAGCAGTGCAAGAATAATTACGTTGCGTTCAATAATTTCAAGTTTCGACATGGCACATCGAATATGAAAAAAAAAAGAAAAAAAAACCAATGTTAAATTTATCTGTTCTACTTTTTGCTTAGTACCATTTGTTATCATAATACCTTAAAATATCGATGCTCTACTAAATTTGAGTAACGTTCTCTAACAGGATGTCTCGTGATGTATTTTCCGAGTCCACAATCATCTTGCTTCGTTAAATTCGCGATACTTTTAATATTTACCCGTTTTCTGCGAGATAATAAAAACTATAATCGGAAAGCAATAAATGACGCAAGAAATAAATTGCATCTCGATTTCCAAGCGTTCTTTTGGCATGGCAATAAAAATAAAATTTATATTACTGACACATTTCTCGATTTACATACCTTTATGCACTTTTATTTTATATTCGTATACTTTGTATGCATTTTTCAGAACTTTTTTATTCTTTAAGGAAATTATACCATAAAGTTTAACATTTTTTTAAATTTTAACAGCACTATTCTAAGATCGATTATGACACAAGTAATAACAATTAATCATCGTACATATTCTCGGTGAAATTTGCTAGGTTTCCGGGCTGTCTCTGTGTACTTTATTTTTATACATTTTCTCACTAATAAATTCTTTCGTGTTACGATGCAAGACTAAAAATTTTGTGTTCAAGTATCGTATTTTAGGCACTCTGGAGACGCCTCTAGAATAGAAATATTTTTCGTTTTTTTAAATAAATTGTCAAAACATTGGAATTTCAAATAAATGCTATTACGGAGGTCGAAGCACGGACGAGAGAAAACTTTGCGCCCTTTTTTACTGACGTTGTCTGAATACGTATGTCGAAATTACACGATGATTGCTTTTGGAAAACGTTATCATACACAAAAATAATAAATGATAACTCCAAGAAATATCAACGAATATTATCACCGAGAAATATAATTTAAGAACTTGAAAATAATATGTACAAATAAATATGTGTGACAAATGTTTTATAATTATATTACAATAAAAAAAAATTCCTTGTATTTCTTAGAGATTCGTGTTCTTAAACAATGTGAATTAAAAACGAAAGATGTGAATAATGAAAAATAAAATATTAGTCCTGCGAATTAACGACTGATACACAAGGCAATATTATAACCATTAAAAAATTTTCCTCGTTAAAACACTGCGTAAAGAGAGAAAGGGAGTTATCTCAATGGTATTTTTAAAACACATTTATGTCGCTCTGCTACATCGTATTTTACATTTGAAAACAGTTTGCGGACTTGTTTTTAAAAATTCATATACCACGCGTGTATAATACGGTTTGGATAATAAACTCATAGAGTCAAGTTGGAACAAACAATTGTCGGACGAGATTACCATCATCAATGTAACATCTAACAATCACGCGCCGTACAAAATCAAGGTATAAATTTAGCATTAAACTGTCTCCGTGTATACGTGACTAACAAGGTTTTCCCTTCAACCATAAAATTTAAACAGTCGCCACGACATCCCATTCAACGTAACCGATAATTGGCGCTTGTATCTCGTTCTGTTTCCCTTCACCGATCCATAATGACACGTTTAAGAGACGCATCGAGAGAAATTCTATTGAGGAATTATTGCTGGAAACGAGCGTGGAGAAATTCGTTCACTCATCGACTGGTTGAAATTAGGAAAACGGGGCGTACTTCATTTGGTTCTACGGTTCGCGTATCATCCAAATACGAAAGTCGATGACGTTCATAACTGAATGCGCGCCATCATAAATTTCGGCCAAACTTTTGCCAATAATAGCTTCAATTTAAAAGCGTAATAAATTTGAAAGCGGAGGGTAGAGCATGGGGTCAATTCCCGAACAGTTTCCGAACTACCATGGAATGGAACAAAAAGAGAGAATGAGAGTTATTGCCGACAAGGCGAGATGTATTGCATGACGCAATTTGAGGCTCCGTCAAATTGTTTTAATCCATTTGCGGAGAAGATAAAACCGCATCGAACTCACAACGTCATTATTCCTTACGGCTCGTTATCAGATTTCATTTCGGGGTCTAATATTCTCTCTGACGTATCAAGGCTTTAAAGCGCATTTCGATTTTCCGTAGAAATTTTTGCCACCAGCTAACGAATTCGAATTGCACGCCTGAATTCTCGTTAGAGCGCCGGCTCGTCATTGCATCCCGTCGTAATTTTACATTACGAAAGCTGCGTCTACACCGCCAGCGTTTCGTCTATCCACTCATATTCGTTGGTCGCGACCGTAAACTTTGCTCTCGCCAGAGAGCCCAACTCGGAATCGCGGCTTCCACGCAAGCAGATGCAGAGGCCGTGTCCGTGTGAAGCCAACGCTTCGGCTGCCGTCGGATAGAGAAAAAGGCCCTATTTGATCACGGTTTTCTATTGACGTCCGCCTTACGATAACGCGAATGAAATAGCGATACCAGATGCCGAAAACCATATACTACTTCATATTGAAATATAAATACGCAGATAAAATTACTTTAAAGTTATGCGACTTACCAATTCTTCCTTAGCGCGCCGGTTAATTACCGCGCTCTAAAAATCTCGTTAACACGACCGCGCAACTGTCTCCCAAGCGCCTAAAGATCAGTAATCGGGCAGACGTAAAACTTAAAAAAGTTTCGGTAAAAACTTAATCGATCTAGTCAGAAGTTCGGCATTAAAATATTAATAAATTCTTATAAATAAATTTTTATAAAAAAATATCTCAGGCTATTTGGAACGTGCGCTCTCATAGAATAATTTTAACATAGAGGTAACAATAAAAATGAAATATATGTATATGCTTCGATCACTAGAGATAAATGGATACATAAATAAAGAATTTATTCGTGTAGAGAATTAATCGGATTAAAATATTGGGATATTGGAAGTCGTATAACATTCGAGAGAACAGACTGACATAAAATCAGCATCGTAATGTGACCGATCAACTTCAGTAAATCCGGTTTTGCGGTAGATTTCACTCCAAGGGATGCAACGGACAAAGGGAAGTACCGACAGTCGCATCAATTGTCTTCCAATACTTGGATGAAAGCGTCATTAGCTATGCATTCAAGGGCGGCGGAAGTGCGACAGCAGGATAACGAAAACGAGGACGCCTCACTTTCCCCGTAATATGAGAAATAACATAGCTGCTGCACCCTTGGAGAAACTTGTTCCATTTATCTCGGGCCCTCTTGAGAAATGCCCGTGACTCTGCGTGAAACACCGGATAAACCTTACCTACGATGAATCATCGGGCAAACCACGTATTTCGCTCGCGTGTCCATCAAATATATAACGTTGTTCCTAAGGGAAAATGATCTAATTTGAAAATTTATCCCGACAGCACTATCAGTACAGTTAAATGAACCCTGACGGTAGATAGATTCGGCATCCCGACGAAAGTTTATATGTTAACGTAGATGCGCTACATTATTGTTGCCTTTATTTTCTTGTCACGTAGCGAAATATAAGTTTCGGATAATAGAAGAATTAATTTCATTTCGTTTATTCAAGCAAACTCTTGAAACACGTTGTGTAATAAAAACTCTGGATTAAATAAAATTATGCACCTTAATAAGTATTACGCATCTTACTGAACGATTAAAAAAAATAAAATAAAATAAAATAAAATAAAAAAGAAGTTTGTTTTCTCCCTTGAATGTAGATTACAGAAAAATACACGTTGCAGGAAAGTCAATACCCCGTTCTTTAAAGAACTCGCCTGTATTTTGCCGCAAGTATTTTTTTTGATAAACAAAGCCCACATAGTTTGCTTAATCCAGACTTTATTATTACGAAAATACGTGCAAAAATACGAATGAGCGCGCCACAACGTTGTGAATGTTTCAAATAGCTGTAACCAAATAATCCCGCTGAAGCAGCAAACGAGTTCGCGAAGTTCACGAAGGTTCTTTATCGTCGAAGCGAAGAGAGAGAAAAGTTACCACAAAGCAATGGCTTTTAATGTGTGGCAAGGGCTTCGGCGAACTTCCGCTCGCAACTTTTTGCTGTAATTAATTCCTACGATTAGAAGTACTCTTAGGATTGCGCTTTGCAGTAAGTCGCGTAAATTACGAGGATCCAGTTCGATGAAAACTCTTTGTTTCTCTGTGTATAACATCGAGATTAATGCTAAGGCTGTTCGCAATATTTATGAATACGACGGGAACAGAAACTGAGAGAGGGCTTCTGTATTGCCTAGTGTTTTATGACACAGAGAACCGTTCTTTTTTATTGGGTGATAAAGGGGAAAGTAGAACCTGACAAAAGTAAAATTCAACTGAGAACAATTTTCCTACGTAATGCAAAACTGTACGCGTAAAGGTCAGTTTTAACTGACAATTTAATATGCGCTTGATCTTGTTCGCCTTTTTCCTTTTTTCTTTTTTTTTTTTCTTCTTTTTTTAATTCACGATAGAATTTCAAAATTCTAAAACTACCCTGCGTTTGCACCTGAACAAATGGTAATGCTCGTAAAATAAATAGTAGCCGGCCGTTGTTCAATATGCATAATTTCTTCGCAACGAAACGTGTTAGCGTTCGTAGCTTAATAAATTAAAAAGAAAAACAACGGCGTAACGCGCGGTAATAATAAATAGCTCATTATTTTTGCCGTCCGGCGCAAAGCACTATTTATCGTAATGCAACTTCAAAGCTTGTTGCAACTGACGGTACAACGGTGTTGAACGAAATTCACGGCGAGGTGCGACACAAGTATGCCGCGCGTCGCATGGCCATAAAGAGAAATAAAAATACACCGCTCGCGTCGTAAATCTTTACGGGTAATCATTTCTTATAATCCTTGAAAGAGCTTCAGCATGTAATTCCTCGCAACGATGAAAGTTGCAGAGAACCGTGCGCTCTCTGTGAATTGAAAGACACAGAAGCGACGTCGATAGCCTTTGATCTTTATTCGCGTACGTACATATTTCACGATTTAATCGTACAAATATTTCAAAGCCTCGTTCTTTATCAACGATTTCAAAAGATGCACGAACGTGTCGGTATTTACTGCATAGCAAAGAAAAAAAAAAATAAAAAGAAAAAAATACTGCACAAATACCGATATATATTAAAAGTAACAAGAATTTTTCTAATTACAAAACTTCCATCGAGATGTATTACTTTTGCAATTTGTCCTACTGGCAAAAACTAATTAGTTCTAACCAAAATGCTTTTCCATTTATGTAAAATTAAACGTCAAAGCTAGATTTTAATATTAAAGAAAAAAAAAACATTTTTTTTACATATAACGAGAGCTAATAAGATTTTAAGTACGTCGTTTTCATATTTAATTTAAATCAAAAGCATTTATCAAAGGTGCTTCTCAAAATGTACATTCTCCCGCTTATTTTCTCCAGCGCGTGAATATCTTGATGGACGTTTAGCAACATCCGCAAATTGCTCTGCATACTTCGACACTGAATTTCTCAGATAAGCGAGATATGATATCTCACTCATGAAATTTCACGCGCACAAAACCGCAGTAAGTAAACTGTTAAAGTATTACGTCGCGCGTAGAACAATCGCTTGGACATATTTTCTAAAAATATTTCGGTGGCACTTCTGTATTTCAAACGCGACTGGAATTTCGAAATATCGGTGACATATTAATATTATTTTTTTTTTTTCTCTTTTTCCTTTTCTTTTTGCGATTGCACCTCACCGCTATCAAGGTGCACTTAAAACCTATAAACCGTACAAACTATTCCACGAACGTTCTATATCTCGACTACGGCAGCGGCACTTAGCTTCCACCACTTAACATCTTTGCTCTTTTTCCATCGATTTTTTATACCTCTTTGAAATACATTATTCCGTGACATTGTATCGACATAAAAGACTTCGATAAAGAAATTAATTCAATAACTATTATTTAAAATCGGCGATTACATTTAAATAAATTTTAGTTGGCAGATAATCGGAAGGCTTTAAATTACCTCTCGTGTCCTGTATTAATAATCCGTAATAAATTATATGTTATACGCGCGAATGAAGTAGCATCTCGATATATCGTACGTATACCTGACAGCGTCGATATTGTTAGAGAACTTTGAGGATCGCGTTGCCTCGGCGGTGAGGTTTAATTAGTACGATAAGCGTAAATAGGTGAAAATAAAATTAAATCTCTTCCCTCGATACAACGAAAGGTTAGTCAAAGCTATCGCGCGATAAATTAACCCGTGCATACTCGACACATATCCTCGTGAATCGATTATTGTGCATTTTTCCTCAGCAAACTACGGGCATTATCGGCCAAAAATCCTA
Source organism: Cardiocondyla obscurior (assembly GCF_019399895.1). Lineage (NCBI taxonomy): Eukaryota > Metazoa > Arthropoda > Insecta > Hymenoptera > Formicidae > Cardiocondyla > Cardiocondyla obscurior. The sequence goes on along the minus strand of NC_091870.1, from coordinate 7,089,548 downwards.
TCGCCCCGAATACTTGATAAGGGAACGCGCGCTGCGTGGGATGCTGGGAAGAGGGGTTGGTTGAGTTCAAGCCGGCGCCCTCGCTCCACAAGTTCCTTCAGTATACGCGCGTAGCTACATTCGGTTGGATCCTATCTCGCACCGTGTTTGAAAATCGCGTCGTTTCTCGTTCACGAGAAAATCTTCCACGAGAGAAGGAATATCCTCAGCCGGCCGATTTATGCGTCAAACCACCGTCTGTGTTTACTTGAATTTCGTATATCGAAAACAATTTCAGCTAGAGCGAACGTAACTCGCTATATCCAGTGTTCTCCCCCCCCAAGCAGGATTTATAATGCTCGCTGTAAATCGAAACTTCGGAAAACTTGCGGAACCAAATTTATCGAAACTACACGTCGGTTGAACGTAGAAATTTTTTAACAAGCCTAAACAAACCGCGATCTGAGCTGTCATCTTGGAGTACGTTTAATTGTAATTACGCGAGTTTGTGTGAGGGGAAAAAAAAAAGTTACCGTCTACTACGATTGTATTTCAAAATGACTTTCGAGGCAATTGATTTGAAACGATCTCTAAATTCTTTACCGTCCAGTTATGAATGTTAAAATATTTGCAGTGCGTAAAATAAACGATTAACGAGTCAATTTTATTCCGCGAGAGAGATATTCCGATTGCAAGTGGAAAACAATTCGAACTTTTTTCCGGGCAATCAAAAATTCCGGCATGTAATTTCATATTTTGGAAGACACTTGAGCTGCGTACGCGGGGCATTCGTAATTTCCTTATCGCATCCATCGGAGATTCAATCGATTTCAATTTACGCGAGCGGGTACTGTCGAGGCAATATATCTTGAATTCCTTTACTTCTTCCAGTACGTTTGATAATGCTCGCCTGGAGAATTCCTTCGACAATGCTATCACTCGAAATAAAAAACGCGGCTTATTCGCGCGGGCGACCGTTATAAAATAATCATCCGCGTGTCACGATGCTGACATAGTGTTTCGATACGGAAGAAAAAAAAAATGGCAGCATTAAGATACGACGTTTAAATTAAGGGTAAGTGACCATCTCGATTGCGCGACATGCAAGAAAGCCTTCTCAGGGCTTCTTTGCCAGTTAATTAGAAAATATTTCTATCGCATAGCTTATTAGTAAAGACAAAGCAATAACTCTTCGCGTTAACGCAAAGTCATACTGACACGTATTGGCTGAGTAAGCGAGAACAATGTAAATACACGGCTTAACCACGTAGTTAATACTAGTTTAACGCGGAGAGAAAGAATGTGGGAGAGAAAGAGAGAGCTATATCTAAATAATGTTCCAATTTTCTCATGTGTCGGCAACTTTTCTATTTTTTACTGCTACGATTAAACCAAGATGTTAAATTAACCAAATTGTTTTCTTTTTTTTTTTCTGCTTAAGCTATTAAATATTATTTTTCCCTCTTTTATTTTCTTCCTCGCGTATTTTTTTTTTCTTTTCCTTTCTTTCCCCCAAGCAGTATTATAATTTATCTAATCTAAAAACTAATTTAATTTTTTATTCGTGCAATTAGTGCAATAAAACGATTGCATAATCGTTGGATAAAAGTCTTTATTTTGCCACCGTCGTCGCAAGTAAAAATTAATTAAGACTCTTACAGAAATTTTTTTTTTTTTTTTTTATTTCAATTTAATTCCCATTCTTCGCTCAGAATTTCTTATTGTGCCGTTAAAAGTAAAATTTCTCGTATCGCTCTCGGAGATATTATCCTAGCTACTATTACAAAGATGCATCGACTCTTATTTAGCCCCCATAAAAGAAAAAAGTCGATGGTCGAACAGCGAACCCTTGGACTTAGAGCGAACATCTAAGATCATCGTACGACCCTTTACGACCGCAGTAATTCTTCAGACCGCACACTGACTACTCTCGGTTATCGGTGTAACTACTTTGTGGCGGCAGGGCTCTCCCTTTACTTCTGATGAAGTTACACTAGTACTAGTGGTCCTGGCTAAGATCCATCTTGCCAACAGGCTCTCCCTCACCATCCTCCTAAATTTGCTGAAACCCTCGGACATGTCATACGGAATACAAAATTATCGAGCATTAGCGCGCGCGTTAAATCTCATTTGCATCGGTGCTACATTCTGATTATGGCTTTCCTCTGGAGCATACGACGCCTCAAATAAATGTTTCAAAGTGCTTTTAAAATTTTTAAAGAAATACGAGTAAAATAAATTAATAGAAAAAATATTACAGTGAACACGAAACGCGCCGTGCATCGTTTTTGTTAACAAAATTTTTTTTTTTTTTCTAAATATTTGTCTTCGATAAAAAATGCAGTAGCGTTTCTCACGACTGGTTCAAATAATAAAATAAATTGCTAAAGCTATCTTCACCTGAGATAAGAAAAAAAAAAAAAAAAAACGAAAAAGAAGATACTTCGGTTGCAGGCGTTGGTTTGCAAAGAGTGTCTCGACAGTGATTTATTATAACATTTCATTTCATGTAACATACTCTCGAAGAAATACTTTCAGCTTTAGACATACTTATGGTATACCTGGCTAGCAAACGAGTTGTACCTCGTCATAAATATAAAGGAAAATAAGAATTGCCGCGAACATGGTGCGAGCTACGCTACGCGTGTTGTTTTCCACCGGTAATATAATTTTGCATTACCTTTCTCTTAAATTGTTCCGCAGATTTTTGTACGTTAGAAATTTAAGAATGCGTGCGCCTGGCGATGTCAGCCCGCGAATAACTTTTAATGAAATGCAAACTTCAACCCAAGTTTATATCTAACTTCTGAAACCAAACTCGATTTTTGTCTTACGAATTTTCGACCCCGCCCACCGCGAATTCTTGTTCCAAGGTGGATGCGCGGCACGCCGTATCAAGTTCACCGTTTTAGAAACGCTCGAAGTTACAAAGTCGGGATTCGAGAAGCGTATTAACATTCAGCGAAATGCTATTGTATTCGGGGAGAATATTGCGAATGATAAACGGTTAGGAATGCTGGAATTATGTAACCTTATTATGATCGGGCTTAAACTTCCGGAAGTAATTTTTAAGACTTTATAGCTATTTTTAAGACTATTATCTGCCCACGTACTTCCGATGTCTTACGGGATGGTCGTGAGATGAATATGCATTGCGACAATGGAGACGAGAATTACCCCTTGACACAGATTCTAGATTATCGCTGCATTCTTGGAACGTTGTCACTATAGGGATGAGCGAATGAAGTAGGGATAGATGAAAAAGCGAGCTCTATGAGCTTGTTTAAAAAAAAAAGAAAAAAAAAATTCCGCATATATCGCGCGATAATCGATATCACGGGCAATAATTGTCGGTAATCCCTTAATTCGATCGCCGCCGATTTCCTACGAAACGACGGAAAATCTTAATAATTTAATAATATATCTTATCGTGAGTAAATTGTATTACATTTATGCGAGCACATTTCCACAGGACAATTCCGATTTGCATAAATGAAGAAGCAAAACTACTTTACATTAGATTTGATATTCTTCATGAATCTCATGAATCTCATTCGGACGATCTCAGAAAAATTAACAAATGTAAAGCTAGTGATATAACATTGTGTTTAATTTTTAGATCGGGATCGATCTAAAATTAGTTAACGGCTTGCCTGATTACTGATACGTAAATGTTTGTCTTTTCGAAAGTGTTGCGTGTCTGTGAGCGCGTAATGCCGGATATATTTTTACGTATACAAATAAAGAGATAACGAATAAAATCTAGTAAAAAGCAGCATTACCATTTATTTTCATCATTTCAACGCGCGCTGGCCGACGAACAATTTTCATCTGAATAATACGATATTCAATTAATTCGCGAACGCGCTGCACACTCGAAAAACGTGGTCGTAAATGAGGACTATCGCCGTGATAATTTTACAGCTTCAATAGCGACGTGCATGATGAATATCGCGCATATCTACGATCTGAACTGTTAGATATTTAATAATCGTATTATAATGCATCACGTACAGCGCCGACATAAATGGATTCTTTATTAAAAGGCGTACAGCGTAGCCGCAGAAATTTACGGACCATTTCAGTTCTTAATTGGTCTTTACATTTTATGAAAGATTTAATTCCGAAATATTCAAAAGGTGGTCACTCGTGAAAGTATGCTTATTTGCGGTTATTGCAGTGTATTTGCGCCTTTGAAGCTGCGTTTATAGCGTAATATCCCGTTGCATTCGTTACTAAATACGTGGTTAATTAACTTTGTGATAATACACCTCTCACATATTCAAATAAATCAATGAAACTTTTGAATCCCGATAATAATGCATTTATCATTAGAAAGTACAAACGGCTGATCCAAAATGTACGAACTGATATCACTGCATCTCAAAGCGTAAAAATTAAATAATCGCGTTAACGTAATCTAATATAAACGTGATTCGTTTATTACGTTACTGGGAACAATAATTTATCACCGGCAAAAGTATAAAGAGTAATGTGTCTATTACTTTCCGCGATTAGACGGACCAGTATTTTTAAACTTTATGGCAAATGAAAAATCTGCTGGTGGCAACCCTTCCGGGCACATAAAGAAGCGCAAACTTAATTAGTCGCGACAATGTCACTTTTAAACAAGCCAGACGTAGACGCAATTAACCACCGTAGGCGAAAATATAAAAGCCGGAACTTATTTATCTAGGTTACTTTTTTTTTCTTTTTTTTTTCCTATTTTTTTTTTTCTTTTTTTTTGTAAGATCAGATTTTCGATAAATCCGAAAAATATTAGTATCTCGTTAAAAGAGAGTTATATGTATATGTATATGCTCACGGTCATTTATTAAAAGCTCACATTCAAACAAATAACAGTTAAATAAAACCATTGTTCTTAAGCTGAAATAATATTAAATTTTCTCGATTTTAATACATTTTTCCAACGCGCGTTTCTATTCATTTTATATGCATATCGCAATCTTCATTAAGTTTTTAATATTCTTCGCAGCATCACACGCTCTTTGCCTGAATTCTCTTTTTATTTATCGCATACATATAGGATAATGCATAAAGTTTTGCGTTTCACGAGATATTTTTTCTTTCTTTTTTTTTTTTAAGATAACTGTAACTAGAAAAGTTTACATTGTTTTGATATTACAATAGAGTGCCGTCTACGATGCAAATATTACCGGAGAGTCAATTCTACGTACCGCCAATGATTATCCGCGAGACCTCGAATAACGGCGGTTTATAATACAATTATGCGGTAACGCCTCATTTCCGGCAGGATGTGACATTATTTGGAAATAATTACGTAAACACGACGAAAGTGCATCCACGATTAAGCCAGAAATTGGAAATATACCGTAGAGGTAGAGCCTTCGATATATTTAAGGCTAGTTTAAACAACATCTACGTTTTATGTAAGACTTCTAAAATTTAAAATAATGAAAAAATAGTATTTGTGTGTATAAAAGTATATCGTCTTTTGCATTCGTAAAAAGAAAATCAACTACTTACATTGAAACAAAAATAATGACCAACTCAGTGCCTAGCGAATCTATAAAAATATTGAATGAAGAGATAGAACATTGTTGAGAAATACTAATACCTAAGAAATAAACCTACATATACCAAAAAAAAATAAAATAAAATAAAGTATGGTTTAAAAATACCCTAATTTGTCTTTTCAAGAATACCGTCGTGTAACTTTTATTTTAGCAATCTAGGGTCTAATCACCTGCTCCCACGAGCAAAAGCTAGGACAGTTAAAAACAAAAAATAGTTAAGTACACCTAAAAAAAATTTCCGCAATACGGCATCTAATGCGCCGCATCGCGTCACGCTAAATTTCAACGACATATTATACTTTATTTTTGCGATTAACTGACAAAAAGTCGTTACATCATAATCTACCAACTTTTTATTTAGCTATCAATGACATCATCAATCTCACTAAACCTATTGTCCACAAGAAATGGACATCGTACATGTACGCGTTATCTTTACTTGATTTATTCAATAGAAGTATGCGATAAGCCTGATGCAACAAATTTAACAAATTTTTTTTTTTTAATATTTTAAATATTTTATTAAGTCAAATACGAGCTGCGTCTATTCAAACGATATGTTGAACAAATAGATGCATTTATCATGTTAATGGCTGTTTCCATTATTACTATTTTCGCTGTATAATTATTAATCCGAATACTAAACAGTTGGCCATAAAATATCCATAGATACACAATACATTACTATCCGAATATGTCAAATATTTGCAATAAGGGAATTACAATTTTACGTGAAATTATGGTTAAACTAAAGTTGGAAAATACTTTATACGTATATCTCTCCATATATTCCGAACATGATAGAATAATAGCACGCGAGCAAATACTTGTAGCAAAATTATAGCTCCCGGTACAACTATTAGGCTCGATCGCTTTATAAAATAGCACATAAAATTCTATCCTTATTTTCTTTTTTTATTAAACAGAACAGAATTTTTCGTATGCAAATAAAACAATTATATTCAAATTAAAAAAAGAAAGGGAAAAATTTGATTAAATCTCGTGTTGAAACTCACGAAACCGATGAAACTTTATCACAAAAATCACTCAAATCCTTTCTAGAAGTATTTTTCAATCGTTTTCTTGCAATCGCTTGGGGTCGATTCGTTTGACGATCTTTAGTTCCATCGAAACACGACGCAACCGCGTCTAACATGTTCTCTTTGTCCTTCGGACTGTGCACAACTATCGCAGGACAATCGGAAGACGCTTTTACTTGCGTTCAATAAGGCGAAACGAACAAAATGCTCAATAGCAAAGAAACGAATATCGCATCCTACCTTTTGAGATCGATAAACGATCTTCTCTCGCAATTCGAGAGAAACAAAATATATATATATATAAAAAAAGAAAAAAAAAATACGTTTAAAAATTGCGGATGTAAGATTTCGCCGGAAATAAATATCGGCAAACAAGCTGGACGAGTAACCTCCGATCGAGTTTGTTATCAGATAATATTACAAAAAAAAAGTTAAAAGATTAAAAGCATTTAATTTCCTATAAATTATTATAATAGAATAATGTACCAAAAGTGACAGACGGCTACAAAGAAATCATATTTAAATTGTCCCGTAATAAATTAATTGAATTTTAAATAATGTACGAAACTAAAACAAGCGTTAATTACTGCATTGCGGTACGCCATCAAAAACTCTCGAAAATTGAAGAAATATGCGGAAAAATCCGAGGAATTGTTTTTATTGTCATTAATTTTGAATATTTCGCATGCGATATTGATTACCGTCGATTTTGTCGGGCAATCATTTATTTGCTTCATGCAATTTTAATGCGCGCACCGCCGTTGACACTTTCTATTGAATAATACTGCTTCAGGTGGGCGAAAATATTTTCGCGGCTGTCGTCATTAAATTGAATTTTTCGGGAGCTGTCGTACGTACTGGAACTACTCACGAAACACTCGAATATGCGAAAAGGGCGATACATTTCTAAAGGTAAAATATTGATGGAATCTATATACATAATGTAAATTTTGTTTGCAGTTGTATACGGATACATATATTTAGGCATGAAATAATTTTGATAATAACACCTAGCAGCATAAGCTAGTGGGCTAATTTCCTTAAAAATTATAATAACGATTGTTCCCTGCATATAACTGCTGTGCATAATTTGCATAAGAACGTGACGACTAATAGAAGCGAAACGGAGTAACGTAATAAAAATATTTTACCGTAAAGAAAGTTGAAAATAAATTTTAATTTCATAATATTAATAATAAATATAATTAATTTAATTTATTATTTGTAACTTAATAATAATCTGTGAACCTATTGTCTTTGCTTGTTCTTACACTAAACCTTGTTCACGTATCGCGTTATTCATGCGCACTTGGAAAATAAAATCGATGTAGCGAAAAATAACTCGTAAAATTCCCATGAATCAATACTTTACGATTCCCATGAAAACTCAGATCGACGATACATATGACGTAAACGCGATAGCCGTTTTGTATCACTTGCATTAATGTCGTACCTATAAATGTAAGCTCCAAATAGACGATTTAATAAATAATTTCTAGTACGCTGAAGCCAGATGTGGAAAAAAAAAAAAACTGTGATTCAATAAACTATTAATTTAATTTTATATTATTTCCAGTGCGCAATATGGATCTGATATAAACAAGTAAACAAGATCGATTGCGTTAAATATTGCAGGAAGGTAAAATATTCTAATTAGAACAAGGCAAAATTATTTGCAAATAGTAAACAATTTTTTTTACTAGTAGAATTAAAGTAATATTCTAACAATTTCAAAACCCACATTCCGAGACTTGCTTTAGTATCTCAGATTAATTTAATTCTTTCTTTTTTTATTTTTTTTTTTTTAATTATGTACTTTATAAATTATATTGTTGTGTATAAATGTATGAAAAAAGAAACTACGCTTAAGTACAGAAAAATCTATGTCATCGCGGAGAAAAAAAAATCTATTTTTCCAGCGACATATCTCGGTATGCCCCGTTGCGAGTCTAACACTTTCATAAGTGAAATGGCGCCTCTTGTCTTAAAGTGTTAGCGAGATTATAAGTCGCGCAACAGGCGTTTCCACTACACACACATATGTATATATGTAATGAATAATATACTATATATTGCTGCGTCTACACTTCATAAACGAGAGAGAGAGAGAAAGAGAGACAGTGGAATTTTACGATTTTTTACGATTATGTTAATACATTAAAAATTCTATGCATGAGAATGATATAAGAAAAAAAAAAAAATATATTAGATATACATATAGAGCTCGCCATTATCTATTACTCGACATAAACATTTAACATTTTACGCATAAAAATTTATTATTATCACAAAGCTCCATATATCTATTTTTGCAGTTTATAAAATAAAAATAATGTTTTTAAATAGATGAATGAAGGTTTAGTTGGTGGATGAATAGCATAAATATAATCAGTTATTCAAGCCCACGATAAATCATCTTACATGAGCGCCATAGAAAATTCGTAACTCCGCCTTCTGTACTATAGCCGAAACTTTGACGGCGTGTGTGTTAGAACAATACACCATAAATAATACTCGTAAGCAGTAACGCCTATTATTGATCCTTCGTGTCCGAGACAGCGTATCTTGTACGTTAATAAAGATCTTTCGTTATTTTAAACTAACATGTTAGTTATACACTTCGCAAGCTAAATATTAATTTAATAAACAACTGTTTTTTTAATCTTCCTGTTACGTATTAAAAAAGGCAATTTTTTTTTAATATGCCCGAAGACCAAGTAATGAGATTTATAAAAAATGTACGATTGTCTTCAATTCATTATTACATTTTAAACTATCTCTCATTAATTTGAATCGCGTTTTAAAACGATCGTACAATATCACGTAGATTATTAGAATCATGTTCGCGACTGTGCTTTTAAAATCTCTTCCTAACGATTCCGCCAGGCATGTGAAAAAAATTAACGAGAATCGCGATAAGAAGTTAAGTGAAATACGTGATAATAATTCGTCTCAAATTCTCGCTAGCTCTGTGTATAAAAATGGAGAAAACAAAACGTAAAAGAAAAAGAAGCGAGCAGTGAACACTTGTTTCTCCTACCATTACCTACACGGTTTATTCCTCTTTTGAATACAGAAAGTGATTTTTCTTAATTAGGTACGAAAAATTAAGCAGAAAATATCAACGCATAAGCGCGAGAAGACTGTCCGAAGCAATCTGTAATTAACACTAAATTAAATTTCTCAGATATTATATAAACGGTACGTGAAAAGAACCTGCATAAATTTTTATAACATACTTTTATGTATGATGAAAACGATGAAACGCTCGAATAAAAAAATCTTCAGATATACGTCGATTCGTATGCTCGAATTCTTTTTGACGCAGCCTTTGACGCTATCTGCATTTAATTAACGTTTTGTTACCTTCGATTACTTCTCGTGGCGATTACTTTTACCGAGATTAAAATCCTCCCGCTATTTCGACAATAATGGCTGCGAAATAATTCAGAGTAGCGCACAATTTCACCGGCTCTCTCATCGTTCAAATCGCCGATAAATTTATCTACCCCGAAACGAGCGGAAATATTGAACTATTCGCGATAGGGAAATAAAAAGCAAATAGCTCGAGTAAAATCTGACCAAATTAACGTCTCTGCTACGGATTATCGATCGTTTAACGAATTAGTTGGAGGATTTACTTTCTAATAAATCCGCGTCGTGTCTGTTCGATAAATTTCAATATTCCATCATCTCACTCGAAGAGCAACGTTACCCCCGCCGGCGGACAAAGGATAGCGTGTCGTACCTATGTATCGACATAAACTACGATAGATATTGATGCATGTACAAAGGACAACGTTACGCATTAACGAAACAGCAATACATGCCCCGGAGCCTACAAGGAAGGACGAAATACAACCGCTTTATGCGGTAACGATGCTACGCCATCGATCATTTTCATGAAATACAGTTACGAGGTTCTCCCTCGTGTCGAGATCCCGCACTAAAGATATTAAATTGTCACTTACTGTACGCCATTGCATCTGCAGATGACATTCGCGGAGAATACAGATAGTGATTCATTAATTAACCTACCGTACGAGCCGCGGTACAAGTGTTATATTATTACGACGTTAGGAAACGAGATGAGAAAGCCTGCTCAGCTTTTCGTAATTATTCTGAATGTATGGTCTACAGATTTCACGCAGCACGAATTTCGCAGCGCTACGAACGTTTGTTTAAAAGAACCCGATGCGTGTACGGTTTCATATTTGTTACGTTACATAAAGAGTTATTATCAATTGTAAAGCGCGCTGCTTTTTTACATCAATATTTGCCCTCGATGTTTTACGTGATATATCTCGTAACTTGTTTTTCATATAATTTTTTCTTTCTCTTTTTTTTGATTACATACGTAATAACAGAAAAAAAAATTTCTACTCAAAATATAATGCTTAATCAGCTCGGCAGCGTGCTAAACTTGTATTTTACATCTGTAATCCAAATCTCAATTATACAAATTGTATCCAACGGCTTCCCTATGGACAATGTTTGCATTTGCTTCGAAGTAATTAGTTACGTTAGTTAAATATTCAATCGGAAGGTGACACCCGCTTAATTTACATCAGTTCCCTGCGGCGATACTTCGACAAAGATACACCCCCGGACTTTGCAGTTGCCTCCAAGGCATGAATATACGCTCGCGGTGATATCTGGCGTCCCATTGTATATATCTGATATCATAAACAAGGATTCACTTGAGGTTACATCGGCACTCGAGGCAAGCGGATGTACGAGAAATATAAAAAAAAAGAAACAGCGAGATTTCTCATTTCTCAAGAATATCAATAATTTTTACATTATTAATAGACGAGATATTAAATGACTGATCTTAATTAAGCGAGAAATTAAAAGATTGTTATAAAACGATGAAATAATAATACATGTACGAGAATTTTTTTTTTTTATTCTCTCTGCTTTATGAAAACTCATTACTTTATATAAATTTAAATATTTATACATGTCAACTAATGTGTGTAAAAAAAAAAATATTTTATCATCGTTATTGTATGCGTGAAAATAATGTAGGAATTTTATTTCTTCTAACTTATGACTGTTTCAATACGTGCGAAATAGGAAAGTCGTGCGGACCTCAAACTTCAACTGGATATTTTTTTTCCTGCGAATAAAAGACCCGAATAGCAGGCTATTTCTTTTCCGGCGGGCAGTGCGTCATTGAATGCGAGTCAATTTAAACAGTAAAATTTTTTTCATACAACTTGACACTGACGTACGATACGAAGTCATTTCTCGTTGAAGAGGGAGGGCAATTCACCTATTCCACCCACAGCTATTAAACTTTTTCATTCGTGTCATATCGATCGAAACGAACTAAACCAGTCGACAACCACCTAAGTTCTTTCGACTTTTAATTTTCCTTATCGATGCCGTTCGTTTTCATTCTTTTTTCTTACGGCGCCGACAAAACTTGCCTTTGTTACGTAAATGCAATCAAGCGAGTTCTTGCCATCTTCCGTTTTACAAAGTAATCACGAAAAAAAGTTTAATTTTATTTTCCTTTTTTTTTTTGACCGAGGATGAGACTATTTGAAAATTTAATAGCGAGTTATTACCGTTGTTTTATTTCAAAATAATTTTTTACTTACATTCGTGGATTGCAAATCACGATGTAATAAAATATTTATAGAATTTCTTTCTTCGTAACTAAATTAATATCAATAAACGTCATATTTTTATTTATCGAACAGTTCGAATAAATTGTTAGAAATATGAACTGCAATTAAAATAATGTCGAAGACAATTGAGGAACAGTAAAAGATACCAATAACTAGAAAACCACGATAGAAGCTCTACATGCGAAGAGTATATTGGGCATATATTTATCTTATTCCTTTTCATCTCTGGCTTTCTCATTTAGATTTCGTTTTGGAATAAAATAGTAGCTTTTTCTCGTAAGGAAATCTTCACACCTGTTCCTTCTTTGAAAGAAAAAAGATTGGCTTTTTCACTTTTTTAAGTAATCCAGTAGTAACGCGTGACTTTTTACCATATATTGTTACATAGCTAATGGAATGCTTTCAAAGCTAAATGCAAGTGACGCACAAAATAGCAAATAATTAAAAAAAAAATTTAGTACTAAAATATATTCGTCGCGTGAAAGAAAACAGTTTTAATCCAAAATACAATTCAAGAGAATCCAAGTCTTTAGCAAATATTAAAAAAATTTTCTAAATATTAAATATTAATTTTCTAAAAATTAAACTATAATATAGTATTATTTATGCGATATAATTATATTACGCTAACCCGTGTGAAGTGGGTATATTCTATCTTTCCGAGGAGAGCTGTATGTCTTGTGGTCTCCTAAGGATACAAATGAATCCCGCGAGAGATAGTTCTTACAACAGCAACACGTGCGGCGTTTTACAGGTGAGTTCGCGGCTTCAGAGAAACGCGAGATAAAATATTGGCGTTTCGTAATATCTTTCGTGAAATAATAATGTATTCGCTCCCGCGCTTCCAGACTGATGGACTCCATCTGGTGTAAAAAGAGAGGAAAAAAGAAAGAATATATAGACGTCCCATGTTGACGCCGGTGGCGAATCAGTCGGATGGAACAACGCGGCGCAAAGAGAATACCGTTGTGGATCACGTACCGTGCACGAACGTAGACGCGTCGATGAATTTTCTAAGAGTTACGAAAAAGAGAAGATTCGTTCAAAGAAAAAAAATAAAATAAAAGAGAGAGACCTCACGATATCATATTGTTCAATATTAAAAAAAAAAAAAAAAAAAAAAAAGGAAACTCTCTTCACTTTAGTCTTTTAATAGACTTAATATTAAGAGCTTTAAAAATTGAACGATACGATAGAGAGCCCCGATTTTATGTGAACACGTCGACATTATCATGAGAAATCTTATCTATTGACTATGGTTGATAAACATCTCATGTTGTATAGTGCAGATAATATTTGTGTTTGAAATATGAAGATAGAAGAAAAATATCGAGAAAAATGAAATCTTTACGTACACTTTTCTGTTTGTAATATTTCGATTCGTTAAATACAGCAGTTCGAGGGAATATCTCGTTACGCGTAAACCTTCTCTCGTGCCACGTATGTACATTATTATATTCATTATTTTATCACGCTATAATATTGCGCAGTTTAAAAGGAATCTTTTGTTATACTTGACCATGTGCCAATTTAAGTTTTGTGAGAAATTGGAACGAAACTTGCTAACGAAGAACCTAGAGAGCAAATCAGACTTCCTTTCTACTCAGCTTGTATCGGAAACGCCAACAATTGCAAATAAACAACCGCATCGTTTACGTAGTAACAAACTGATAGTGATCGATTTTTCCCAAGTGTAACAAAAAAAAAAGAAAAAAAAAAAAGAAATTTAGTACATCAATAAGCAAAAAGTTTGCCGATATATACCCACGGTTATTGACCTACAAGCAGAGGGTCCTAGAAAAAAAAAACTTCGATCTTAATAAAAGGTACTTTGCACTTTAGCGAGCCTTTCATTTCAGCGAACATCAGCGTTACATCATAACTTTCAGTAACCAAAAATAATATCAACTTCAACCAAAGATCTTACCCATTTTTTTTTTTCTTTTTCCGTTATATATAGTATATAACCATAAGGTTAAGTTTGACATCTTTTAGTGCTCGACTACAAGTTTCGAAAAGTAAGACGATGAGCACAGCGATATCGAATTCGCATTACATCTTGCTCGTTCTAGTATGAAATGTCAATAACTCGATTTTGCATATGCGGAATACTAAGTAAAGGAAATATCGCGCGAACCTTATTGTTTGAAGATATTTAGTGTTACGATAAAAAGACTTAACTTGTATCTTTAACTAATTTTAATTAATATAATTATCACGCGTTCAATCTGGTAATAAAAAAATTTTCAAGAGGCACGGTAGTAATTTTTATTTACTAAAAAAAAAATATATATATATAAATGTATATATTAAAAATTATTTATTAATATAAATATTATAAGAAATGATTGCGTTTGATGTTTTCTCCGGTGCTTATCGTGATCGCGTTTCAAAAAGGAAATTCGACAGAGAACATGATAGTATACCTCGTCGTTATAGTAACGTGGAAATCGTGTTTACCCAACATACTATTATGTATAAATCGCGTATCAGATAAAAATGTTATCTAGTAAATATATCGTCAAGGTATATCTCGAATGTTAGCGATAAAGACGATAAGAAAAGTATAAGATTACAATATATGTATATGCGTCAGGATTCGTTCTATCAAATCCTCTTACATGCAAATCTGTGATAAATTACTCAATTCAAAGTTCTTAAGCAACATTCAATGTAAATGCTTTTGATTTGATAGATATATCAAGAAGTTAAATAACATCGCGATATTTACATATGCAACACATATTTCACTCTATATTTTATTCATCTTTATATACTCGTTATTAATCTTTCGTAAAAGCTACACTTTCTTTTTTCCTCTCTCTCTCTCTCTCTCTCTTTGCAAAACGATCGATAAGAGTGCACGAGTAAGTCAGCGTGAGGTGACTTTAAGAAGGATTGCGCTGACAAATCGGGATTACAGATTTATAAACTTATTGAAAGCTCAAGTGTCAGTCAAGTGGATTTTGTTCCGCGGCTTCAGTACATGTAAAGTATATATTTTCCTAACAAGGATGAAGTTTGCATGAAGACAATTTCGGATTCTGTTTCTCTAAGAAAATATAGCCCTCCCAAAAAGTACTTCGATAATATTAAACGCTGAACAAATTTTTTTATATTAAATATATAATTCGTAATATGACGTATCGATACTCATTTGTTATAAGTTGTTTTTTTTAAATCAATTTAATTCGTTCTTACGCAAAATAAAGATTCGCACAATGTGCTGATGCATTTCCGTCTCGCGTAGCTTTGTCCGCATATCCGTCATAAAAATTTATATCCGCATGATACAAGCCCCAGCACTCAGTCCAACTGAGCCAAAGCAAACGTGCCATCGATTTGTCGTTCACGACACACTCAATCTTGTGCTCGATAGCGGAACCAGTTTCCTGTACCCTGTGAACGCTATCGTGGTCGAATTTAATTTGTCTATGTCAGGAGTCACATAGTAACCGGCCGATTCCGAATGACACAATCGTTTCGTTTCGTTACAACAGTATTCCGCAACTGTTTCCGTTTGTAATACAATCGCAACGAATCACGATTCCCCGAGTAACCGCGTCAAAATTGTTCCGTCATTCCTTTGCGCATCGACAGCGACGAGAAATTCAAACCTAAACTCCAACGATGCCACCAGAGGTTTGTAATTAATTAATTTGATTGATTAATTTGGATAATTAAATTGGCAATTTAAATGCGCGAAATGCAGAGGTGCATAAAATATTACTGAAAATTCTAAGTAACGAGATCGAGATCCGTGAATTAAATTGCGAGACAAATATTTTCTAACGCGGCAGAATATATTGTGTCGTACCTCATGAAAAATTTGTATTTGATACCGTGACATTTTCCACAGGCAGAATATTCGCTTAACATTCTTGATGTGATAGAGCGCGCATAAAAGAGTTTATCGATAATGCAAGATCTCTCGATGTGGGATATTTCGAAAAATTGCAAAATCTTACAACTGTAGCTGACACTTGTCACGCAATACCGAAGTCGCATTGAAAGAGAAGGCATTTCCATCTCGGTGAAAAAATTATCGACTGCGAGAAACGCCATTACGGAGATGTGACATTGCATTGACGTTGCATAATTGCTACACTCCGACATAGACAATTAATTAACCATTCTTGTATCGGTTCAATTCAGGCTTCGTGTATTGAAAGGGAAGTTAACTGTTCTGAAGAGATTCAGCTGTAGACAGGAAGGAAACCTAGCTCTTTGAATGTCGCATTTCCAAGGTAATTGCGTGGCAAAAGGTGGCCTAGTCTGCATCGCATCTGTCGACGATGCACCAGCGGAAAGGGTTTAGGATGGAATCGAGGAGAAGCTGGCGAAATTATATGCGCAGAAAGAGCGAATCGCGCAAAGCTTCCGAGCGAGAATTCAACAAACCGTGATCCGTGATATTAAAGGGAAGCTGCTCGAATAACTTTTTATCGTCTACGAGATATTGCCTTTTGATTTTTCATTCTACGGCCCGGACGATAACCGTCACCGTCGACGGAGATGTAGCCTGTTTCGGCGTTAATTGCATTTTTCGAGTCATTAAAGAGACGAGCATCTTTTATTATGTGCGCAGTTAGAGCAGCATAATTCGTCTTTGATAAGCGAACTGCGCGAGAAAGCCTATCCCGTAAATATCAACGTCGTTTAGAAGCTCGCAAACGTGCCACCACACCGCTAAAGTTCGCATAATTAATGCTCGTTCGAGAAGATAATGTACATATGTTCCATTAAAACTAACGATACCTCAGAGACAACATTAAACGTTTTCCTTTTGCGACACAACTAATATTATTCAACAGCCCCGTCATTCGTGCTACGTTTTCCTTCGGAAAGATCTTATATTTTTCTCAGTCAAGCCCCGTGCCTCTTAGAAGAACTTGAGAATTACTCTCATAGTTCGCGACATCCATCACGCGAGTAAGACCCAACATAAAGTGCATATTCAATTCGTTTGTCTGGGAACAAAAGATAGCCGTCCCCGCAAAATCACCCCAGCAGCCACGCGAAATTTTTCATGAAAAATATCTGCCGCGCTTTAAAGCTCGCTATAATCACATTTGGTGGACGGCAGCAGTTTTCGGGAACAGTCATGTATTTTTCATTTAACGTGCCCGCGAGCGATCTAAGATTTAAAACTGCGTCACGCCACCCGTCAGCGTGATTTTACTTTAGACGGTCTTAACGTTTAGTTTAATCAATTCATTCGAGCTGATTCGGTTCGGAAGTTTACGCCCCCCGATAAATCCGTCGGATACTACCGTACAATCCGATCGCGCTATATATTTTTCGCTTATAAATTGGAACTTTTGCGAACGCTCGGAAGATTCACACAAATAAATGCACGAAATAGCCACCAACGTTTGTCGTAAGAGTTACGCGCAGCCATCAAATTCTCAAGTTGTTTTAAATCTATCGAACGCACGTAAAAGTATACGGCATAAAATTCGTAATAATATATTAAAATCGTAAGACGTAATTAAAATGTGACAAAGTATAAAACCGTGATAGCGTCGTTGGAATTTTTACGTCGTAGATTGCGATATTGCTCGCACGAATAAAAGATTTATTACGCATACGTATTGGCAAGTAATTATTCGGTTAAACTTTGAATTATTATTATATGTATAAACCAAATTTTGCATGACAAATGATGCAGTTTTATCGATATCGTTAGACGAAATTGAAAGTTTTTTCATACCCGTAAAACGTTTTTTATATAGTACTAAAAGAAACTATGCGCGTGCTACACGCGCGCTATTTTTTAACATATCCCAATTACATGCAATGAAAAAAAAATGATGCGACTCACCATTCTGCATGAGCTCCAGCGAACTTATAAGATTCTGCCGGTAACTGTAACATAAAATAAAATATATTAATGTAGACATGTATTTAAATTAATGTAAAGGTTTATTTTTATAAAAATTTTCTAAAAAAAAAAAAATGTATATTTATCTACAAATTTCTTTAAATAAAGTAAAATATTTCAGTAACAATTTTTGCAATAATGTTAGTCGTACAAATGAGTAATTATACTAAATTGATGTTTAAATTAGATATGTTTTATTCCATATTTCCTCATCAATTATCCATTAAATTTAATAAATAAATTAAATAATTTTTTAAAAAATTACATAAGAATTATTTACACTTTTAGTGGAATAAACTAAAACATTTTCATAAATTTACGCTATTGTGTAATACCTATGTAACTACCATTGAAGTACTACGGTTTATTGCCTATAAATTTACAGCAGTTGAATGCGCAAAATTATTTCCGACAACAAAAGTTTTAACGAATTATAGGATTTTCACCACACCCAGGTCGTTAATATTTCACAACTATAAATTTAACACACAAAAAAAAAGTTATTTTACAACAATAGTATTATCTGCGTCTACTTATTTGCAAAATATCTTGAAATAACAGAAAATTTAACAAATAAATTGAGCTCAAGCGTTTCAGAAAATTAATCTGTAAAGGTTCTTTGAAGGTACGAATAGCACGAAGCATTGTGTTAGAATATTTTAAATTGAATGTTCAAGAACTGAAGGAAATCTGCCGCTGTAATATTTCATCATAAGAAAATATAAAATATTTCACAGCTTCATAAAACCAGAGAAGCTTCCCTTAAATTTCACAAAGTTTTCAGCAAATTGTATATAAAAGCAACTTATTAGAAATTTTGGAAATTACATATTAATATCAAACTTTACAAGTTCATATAAGGTTTTCTATGTATACACTTGCAAAACATGACGTAAAGAAGTTTATACATGCAAATTGTACTACAAATACTGTCAAATTAATACTTAATATACGTCGTTAAAAAATATGAGTAAACGAAAAAAGAATCCAATTCAAAAGCCAATAATAAAAAAGTTACATGTGTGCATATACATATGCTGAATGTACTAAAAAATCTGTATGCAACGTATGTATTATCAGTTTTATATTCTTTCAAATATCGACGATGTGTCCAAAAAAATTTAGTATTGTTTTGTATTGCCAATAATTTTGAGACTTTCAATATTTTTGTAAAAAAAAAAAAAAATTCCGTTTTTTTTGTGATATTAATTGAAAGCTTTTCACCAAAAAGATCGCGCCGAATAAAAGTTCTTTCCAAAACTTATGCAGTTAACAGTGAATCATTTTTGACAGACCTCACATATACAGAAGGCCGATCACGTATTCGTTGAACATTTTTTTTTTCAGTTTTTATCGCATTCAATCTCACGCGAATTATATTCTACTAAATCCCGTAGTTTTACATTAAAATAAAAATTATAATAAATAACGCAATCGCGATTTTTTTTAAACGCACGTAAACTTTTTATCTTTGCGCATCTCCTTGGGGAGGAAAAAATCACATAAATAATTCATTAAAGATAATCTTCAAATTTTTCAAGCGTTAACCCTTCATTCGTGATAACACTTAAATGTATTGCATATAATTCATACAACGGGACAAGTCATTACTCAACAGTAATTTTAGTAGATTAGGGTCAGTTGTCCCATCGTCATAACTCGTGCTACCTTTCGGCGACTAATGCGACTTGCATAAATTAGAAGTCTATCATATCGAAGAGCCGCGCAGCGTTCTCGATTTTATTCTTATTCGCGGACTTGGCACGATCGACTTCAACAATTTGAATCGGCAAACGATGACAGAAATGATAAACGACTCTAATTCCGCCGTAAAACAGTTCCCTTTAAATATATGTCGCTATAAATTTTCGAAGCATTATATTCTTATGATTTTGTAATTTGCAACATTTATAACAATAAATAATCTAATACAGCCATAACGTAACAATAAATAACGAGAAACACGCGTAAAAAATATTTTACATTCATCTTTAAACAACTCGATATCGAACTTATTTAAGTTTATTATGTTTGATATCAAGTGTCGTAAATCAAAAGGGGTAATTACGGAAGAGCAATAAACTGTAAGAAGGTAAGCCAATAAAGATAAGATATTTTCTTTAAAATTATTTAATTTATAATTTAATAAAAAGTCTGCTAAAAACAAGTAATCTCATAATTTCTTGTAAGAGATAAAAAGTTGCTTCTACAAAATTTAGCATTAATATAAATAAGACGATTGTTTAATTCAGAAGCTGATTGATCCGTACATCCAATTTTATCCGAGTTCCACTAATAGTAATTTTAATTTGTAATGAAAAAAATTAAAGAAATACGATAAAATAATTTAAGACGTTGCTGCGATAAATTAATATTAGTTTACGATTACCCATTTAATCGTAATTAGAATGACTTTTGGTACTTTCATTTACGTGAAGATAATTACTCGTACATGTTTAAAATAGAATCTGAACAACGATCCACGGGATTAATATGTATTATAGCTTAACTGTGAGAGAGCAGTGAGTTAATGGAGTGGTGGACTGGTCCTTAGTAAGCGAATCGTGGTCGCAAAATGGAACATTAGAATTAGGAAAGCTTTCCCGGTGACTGCTTCTAATCTTTCAGCAATAGGTGGATACATAAGTAGTCTTTATCGTATGAGGTAGTTACACGAAAGACTGCGGCTATTCTATTTAACGGTTATTAGTCGTATACGACTACTCTCATATGTATTGCACGTCCATTTTCTTTGTGTTAGATAATATGCATTTTTGTTGAAAAAAAAGTGAATAAATAAATAAAATAAATAAGTAATTACGCATAATGCACTTCTGTTTTAATTGTTTGTTTTTTTTTTTTTAATAAAAATTCTTAAAACTCTTTTTATTTTTACGGTACAAAAAAAAATAAAGTAATGTTTTATTAATAGTATTCTATACGCTTGTTTCTGACAAAGTACAATTCCACGTGGATAAAAAAAAAATAAACAGATGTAAAAACGAACAGGGCTGGATTGAAAAGTAGGTCATGATTTATACGATCTCAGAAATACGCGCAAAAATTCAGGCTGAGAAACTCTACTAATTGTTCACGAAATTATGGAAAAATAATGCTTGAGCCGCGAGCTCTCGCCCTCAATTAATCATTTGTACGCGAAAAATACCATTCATAAAGCCAAATACGTGCACCAGCTAACGAGATCGCAGAAATATGCTTTTAACTTCCTTTGTACAATCTGGGCTTTTATGTCGCGAAAAACGTTTCACGTGCGACACGTGAAATATAATATTAGACTTGTCTGTTCAAGGAGTGCTGAGTAACACACACACCGAAATAAAATATTTGCACTTCTAAAGACATTATTTACAAGTGCTAAAAGACTGATGCATTTATCCCCGCAAAATTATTCGACGTTTTAAAAATTTGTTAAGAGTAAAAGATTCTTGCCGTTTTACATTAATGCAAATATGCGACGCGACACACTCTAATAACAGTGGCGTCAAAAATTTATCATAATCGTACTCGGATGCAGTTTATATACGACGTAGCATCGCTGTTACTTCCTTCCGCCAAACAAGAAAATTTATGACTGAGCTCATGTTCCAAAACCGCATGCATACATAGCATGTGAGATATAACGTATTTGTTCGCCGGCGTGATCCAAAAAGCCGTAATGTACCCATTGAATAAAGCTGCTTCTTTTACGCGCAAATTAATCTTACTCACTTTCACTCGTAAAGAGATCTCAAGTAAATTGAAAACGATGCATTAACGTTCTGGAGAATAGCAAAGAAGGATGCGCAAAGAGAGAAAAAAAAATGAAATAAAAAAAAAGAAATATAAAAGAAGAAATAAAAAAATACGAGATAAGAGATTAGGCGTTCAAGACGCGCTTGGTGGAAGAGAGATTGATAGAGCCTCCGAGCTGTATTGTAAGCTTGATTAAATCAATGATACATTTTTAACGACTTGTACTTATATCAGATTCTGTAACGTTATCTTTCGCAGTACGTCAGATGTATATTAATAATTACTCAAAAGTCGCACAAACATTAATATTAATTAAGGCGCGCCTGCCTATTCATTTAGGTACTTTATAACGCGTTATTCAAGTTCATAATTATATTACGTGCTCAATTAATTTATTCTAATTGCTACGCAGGTACAACTGTGTTAATAAAAGAAATAAACGCTCGCACGGTTGTAAGAAAACACGTGCTCGCGCACAAAAAACTTAAACGTTTAACAAATCTGGTTTTCTCAATTATAAAATTCATTTTTACACAAAGGAGAAATGAGTAACTAGAATAAGATATCTGCCGCGGTACTCACACCAACCCACTTTTACTGCGCCGACCTCGGGCGTCGTTACGATCTTCGTCGCGCGTTCTTCTCGGAAGACGCAAAAATCTTTTTCTCGCTAAGTTCTTTATCGCGGACATTTCATCGTGCATCTCTCCGTTGCTATATTTTCCACTTGGTATGTTTTGCGATATTACCGTAAGTTTGTTTAGCAGATTCCCAGTGGATGAGAACAGACGTGACAACTTTTAACTTTTATACAGCTAGCGATGAAGCGAAAAAAGTTTTTTTCCCCGCTGATAATATTTCCCTCTTTTACTTCCCGCTTCCCTATCTCTATCTTTCTCTTTTCAAATATATTTATATTAAATTTTTTTTTTCCACTTTACGCATCCTAACGTTATCAAGACTAATTTAAACGAAGGTACGAAAAGGAAACTAATTACTAGTAAAAATAAATCATCATTCAAACTCTTTCATTATTCAATTTTTATCAGCAAATTTCATCACGCTGACATTTTATAGGAAAAAAAAAAGTTTTCCAATAAAAATTATCGGTTGAAAAAAAAAGTTAATTTTTTAAACCTTTCTTTTAATGCATCTAGCGTATTTAGATAAAATAATAAGATAAAAGGAAAAAAAAATATTATATTGTATATAATTTTAATTTTAAATAATGTGGATAAATAATCAAATAAAGTAAATTCCAAAAGTATTTAAAAAAAAACGAAAGAAACTTTTACAATATCAATCATTTTCTGACTTGCACGCTATTCTTGAAGACAGTTAAGAAAGCGGAATAATAATTTTACACGTTAAATGACTGATATACATTGATAAATGACATAAAAGTTTTTCGGCCGTCGTAAGCTCGGCTTGAATATGATTTTTGCCTCTAGTGCCTTAATGATTCTTCACTTTGGTTGTGGCAAAAGCTCGCGATTACTTACTCGTTTCTGTATCAAAAAAAAAAAAAGAGAAAAAAAACAAGTAGAATCCGGAAACTATAGTAATTTGGCTGTAGAACTTTGGCGCCGTCTCAAATACAAATGTAAGTCTATTATTACTTGACAAAAACGACGATTTAACCCGTTTCTTTTATTCTTTTTCTTTGGCACCTCTGAGAATAACGAATTATTGGTCTCAAGGTTGTGTTTCTGTCGATTAATCACCCGAATTTGCCGATAATTTCTAGTTGAACGAACGACTGCACATATATCTATAATAGAATCGTGCGAATGTAATGAACACGCCGGTGGATCGATGCGATTCCCTATTTTTGTTGCTCAAGTTTAAACACAGTTTACAGCTGCTTTAGATAACTTCTCAAAGTATAATGCATATCAAAAACTTTTATTACATTTTCAGTCTCTACAGATAACTGTTTAGTTCTTCACGACTTTATCCGCTTTGTGAAAGAGAATATTTTTCCTGTACAATCAGATATTCACTTAGCTCTCCGACAAGAAAATTCAATTCGGTGTGATGGTTTGAAATGCATTTACGTGAAACCGGCGTCTGTATTGTTATACCCGCCGTCATAGCCTCTCAAAGATGCATAGCCTCTTACACAAAGTTTTTCAACAAATTTTTTTTATCGCTATTTTTGTATTTTCTTTTTTTTTATTAACTATTTTTCTTCCAACTTTTATCGTTGAAGAATTAACAAGTAGACATCTACCATTTCGTAACTCTAAACTTTCAGCATTATTACGAAATGCTTGAAAGAAAAACATTTATGTGGAAATTGATTCCCATCGTTACTTAATAATTAGCTAGCCAATTCGTAGTTTATTTCGTGGCTGTCTGGCAGAACTGTCCAGCACAGAACCAGAAATGTAACCATATGTTAGATTTCTTTTTAATTTTATTTATCGCATGTATATCCTGCACTTGCTCCGTTAAATCGACAAAGGTATAGAAAGATAAAGAGAGACACCTCTATCACGAGGACAACAAAATTAAAACTTATCAACGCTCAGATATTCCCTATTGCCGTCTTCGCAGCGGAGAGCTTATACAGCTTGAATGAAACCGAACAACTAACTCAAGACAGAAACTCCTGATAAGAAATACATCACCCGCTATTGAAAATGCTACTACAACCTTACAAAGATTAAAGACGGTAAAAAAAGAAAAAGAAAAAAAAAACGATTTGCTCTGTAGTAACACAATTTTTTGTTTCTTGATGCCTTATTCGAAAACACGGAATCACGTTTATATTGACAAACGACATTGATTTATGGTTACGCACAGAAACGTTACGACAGTATTTGCCACATCAATCAGGCGTTCTCCTACAAAGAAAAAGGGTGACCCAAAAAAAGAGCGGTGTATTGTCAGCTGCATAAAAATATGTGGAACTGACGGAAACGCCAACATTGGAGAAAGGGGCTGAAAAAGCGCGCGAAATTGCGTGCGCGAATCACGTTACGAAGTAGCCATCCTAACGGGATATTCCGGTAAAATGACGGCACAGCGACGGATTGCGCCGGAATTAATGTTGGCTGTATCAATTTTACATCCATTTACGTAATTGATTTGATCGTTGAATAGTTCAATGCCCGGTAACCCTCTCCCCCTCCCCCCTTCCCCCTCGGTAAAGTAGCAAGCGATCTAAACGAATTTTATTTGATGAAAAAAGGGACAAAAAATATAAAACCTTTAATCGTTCGTGCATGTAGATTGCCAAAATCGATCAGTGTTAATTCGTGCAATTTATAGATGTGCATTTGCTCTAAAGTACCTTTAACATTTTTTTTTTTTTTTTAATATTAGCGCCGAACGAAATTCGTAGAGCTTTAATGCTTAATAAGATATATGAGAACTCTCAAATTCTGGATTTATTTTTTTTCTATTTGTACAACATACGGATAAATAAATAAATCTCTCATTTTATTACTTTTAATAGTTAAAAAAATATTACGCACGTAATTTCTAATAAAAAAAATATATATATATATATGTTTTTTTTTTAATTGTTGAAATAATGCTTTCTATTTCCAAAGGGGATTTTTAGAAATGGAAGTCATGTATCTGCTTGTCAGTTTTTAGCACTTTCGGTGCAGTGGACCGTAACAGGAAAAACGGAAAATGACGAAACAAGAGATATGGCGAAGCTACTGATCGATTATGGGCAGTAAACTGAATAACAGGTACCTCGCGACGAGAAGAAATGCGCGGAAAGAGCAGTCGATCAGCTTTTTTAATCCAATTACACGTAATACAAATTATTGACATTTTTTTTTGCTCGTACATTTCCTTGTTTTTTTTTTTTTACGCTCGACATGTAAAACTATTTTAAATTTTCCTGTCGCGGAGAACGTTCGAAACGGAGGAACATATCACTCCCAGATTTTCACCTGCAGTTCGTGTATAACTCGTTTTGTTAATAACTGCGCATACAGAACGGTGAGTGAATTTTGAAAGCACTTAAACTTTGTCGCGTGACATAACGTAACTTTTACATGCCTATGTTATTTAACTAGTGCCAACTCTTGCTGATGGCCATCATGATGGCCCTTAACTCTTTTCACGCTGCGAGGATAAAGTATAAACAGAAAACGTAGCGCGAATTATAGAGCTCGACTAAGCGTACGAAACGGAAAAGGGATCGTGGACTAGATCACAGTTAACTCTTCTCTGTTACGGTTACGACGCAGTTTATAAAGATATCCTCTTATAAAATGTAACTGTAATGTTAAACGGGGCTCTTTAATTGGAAAGAGTACCACTTGTCGAAACAGCCAATCATAATGTGCTGAATAAGGGGATTCGCGCTTTCGCAGTAGGAAATGGAAGAATTGGGTCAGACGGTGTCTGCTGTTAAAGAAACAAAGCAAACTATATCAAAATACAGGTTATAATCGGCTTGACTGGCATATTGCGCGCGGAGAAAAAGAAAATTCAAAAGCGATATATAATTAATAAAAAAAAGCGCGGAAAATACTTAACAATGTTTTCCATTGTAAATTTCAAAGTTAATTATCGAACACGACCCTGTTATATCGAAGAGAAATATAAATAGAGGAATATTAAATTGTGATAAAAAAATATAAAAAAATTATTGATAGATAACGACGTTGAATTTTTGAAAATGAGTTATGAGTCGGTTAAATGCCTTTTTTATAAAATTATTATAAAACAATTAAGCATTTTAATTGGATTTGTTCAAGCCAAAAGAAAAAAAGGAAAGCCTAAACCTGATTAAAAATTATTAAACGTACATGACTTTTTATTTCTTACGATGTACTTACATTTATACGACTGATTTTATGGTGTAACTTGTATCTTCTGATTTACGAGAGTAGTTATCTTACGCAATAAAAAAATGTGGAAAGCGTAAAGATAGATTTGAATAAATAAACGTCGACAACGTAAAAACTTTTCTCATAACAAGATTCACACTATCGTCAATTACCTTACAAAGAAAGTTCACTATCAAATAAATCGTGTGCAATCTTAAAAATAAAGTCGTAAAAATAAGCATAAAGAAAGAACAAGAAATGTCACGTCAATTAATAATGCAAAAATTTTTAACACCGACTGAACTTCCGCCGACTTATTTCTTTTTTTTTCTTTTCTATTTTTCTTTTTTTTGTTTTTTTTTTGTTTAAAACGTAGGTGCGGTCAAATAAAATGATTACATCTTAATTTATCTTAATTAAGTTTAAAAAATTGTATATCAATCAAAGAGCCTTACTTGAACGAGAAAAGAAGATCATAAATTATTATCGCGTGCGATAAACAAAAAACGTGAACGACGTTTACGACATTTATTACGCCTGGGATTTCTCTTGGTATCAATAATCGTTCTTTAAAATTTACGATCCTACGTGACGATTAATAGTCGATGGTCGTCCGTCATTCGTTTATCATTTCTCATGTGCACGACGAAACTTCTACCCGTATTGGTATGCGGGCGCTTAATACACATGATAAACGCATACATTGTGGGCCAATCCGGTGCACAATCAAAGATATTATATTTAACAAAATTGCAGGAAAATGCATTAACAATTAAAAAAAAAAAATTAATATTGCTACAAAACAAATAGTCATCCTAAATTACAAAAATTTGAATTCGCTGTTAAAAACTAACTGGGTCGCACCGTCGAAACGGTATAAAGACCTCGTAAAGTACAAAGCAGCTGGAAAATTGTATTTTAGAAAGGTCAAAGTTATTACCGTCATTGCTTAAATGCGGTATGGGTTCGACTAATGCTTAGGAGCTTAAAGTTTACGACGTGAACGTTTTTCACTAGATTGAATAATTTCACTTTCCAGATAGGTGAAATAAATTTTGATTTAATCTATTTCAAGATACGCTCTCAAAAAGCGATTAAAGGATATTTATTTCTTTCAAGAGCAATGTGATTTCGCGGCGATTACACCGGCGCGATAAATCTATTATCTGCGACGCGTCGCGAGTTCACGCTCAGCTAAAGGCATATTTGATTTCCAATATTAGAACACGGTCTTATATTGGCAGTGAGAAACCCGGACTGTCGACGCTACCTGACAAAACAGCGACGTATATCGTTCTCTCGGCTTTCTTCCAAGCCCGCGTTACGAGACTGCTGGGAAATGTTTCATTTCCCATGGGAGCCGTTTCAATCTTTCGATAAAAGCGACCGCCTAAATAACTTTCGAGTTACCTTTATGCTATCACGTGTACATGCCCCGCGACTGTCACTTGCACGCACCGATTTTCCAATGCAATATAACCAATGGCGACGAAGCGAGTGCTTCATAGCTTCCTTTGCTTCAAGTGACTTCACTCTCAAACGACGGGATTAAACCGAAACTTTGTGTCCGGTACCATACGCTTTTGAATGCTTTGACTCGCCTCGGTACAGAGGTTTACAATCTACAAACCGAACTTCCCTTAATTACGATTAAACAAGCATTGCCAAAATTTACGTCTTGCTGGGAATATCTCAGCGGCATGAGAACATCATGAGATTGAAATCAAATAGCGATTCTACTAGATATTATCTTTTTCGGCGAGTATTAACGTTTTATTAATAAATGATATCAGAAACGTATGATTGAGATCATAAAGATAGTTCTTAAAGAATTAAATAAGACATTTTCGAAAAATCTTTTGCCCTTTTTTTTTTTTTTTCTTTCGTTATTTATGATACGCATATATTAAGAAATGCTTGCTTGTATCTAGCTCATTGTAAAAATCGTTATCTTACGCGTAGCATTTCTTAAACCTTTTTTCTCCGGAAACGCAAATTTTTATTTTACAATATCGATACCTCGCGATACCAATGAAATATAAATCAAAATAAAACTTTTGCAATCTCAGCTTGCACCATTACCCAAACATTATACCTTTAGGAAGACAAATTGAGTAGATATTTCATGTTCTAACTTCTATATAGATACACATACGCATAACTTATGCTAAAGT
Source organism: Cardiocondyla obscurior (assembly GCF_019399895.1). Lineage (NCBI taxonomy): Eukaryota > Metazoa > Arthropoda > Insecta > Hymenoptera > Formicidae > Cardiocondyla > Cardiocondyla obscurior. Next base: position 7,060,722 of record NC_091870.1, on the reverse strand, counting down.
AGTGAGCATCAATATTCGCGCGAGAACAAACAAATTCGAGCACCGAAATTTAATTCATAATAATTTGATTGATACCGAAGTTAATATAAGTATTTATTTATTTTAATTGTTTTATTATTATTTCCCGTTTTATATTACGTATTATGTAAAATGCAAAATGGATCTGCATATAATATAATGACGCAATTCGAAATTTAATAATAATGCACCGTTATCGACAAAGGAATCCGTAAACAACATTATTGGCTTTCATAAGTTTAATACACGAAGTAACTGTCATGAAATATTTCTAAGTTTTAAATATAATCATATTGTTCGTCAATTTGTTAATGTATTTTCGCTCAGGTGTGCATCGTTTAGATGTAATGACATTTGATCAATATCGATGCGTACCGAGAGTAATGCGGTGCATTTCGATAATCAACTATGAATTCGAGTAAGATACACGTACGCTATCAACCGCATAATTTAACTCTGTCGCGTAGTATTCTACATAGAGCAATCACAGATAACATTAACGAAGACGGATCCCGAGGCGAGGGTTTTATAGAACGGTATTTTATTTGGTCATTTAGGTTTCCCGGTGCGTCCCGCGAGTGCAATTATATGGCTTGCTGAAAGATGGGATTTAATTCGAAGCCACGTACTTTAGAATTAAACCAAAACGTATTTCGGTACGTTCTTACAGACAATGCTAATCGGTTTCTGGTCGCTTTGAAAAGAGGCAGGCACGGTGTTCGTGCCAATTTCCGCGCACAGATGCGTGTAATACGATTTCGTTCATGCTGTAAATAATCTTATCAGTGGCCGAGCAGGTGCAAGCAAGTGCCAGTTGGCTACATACGACCGAATCGTCTCCCTTGTCTAATTCCCGAGAAATCCATTTACCACGTACGAGCTGTGGAATTATCGAACGTGACTGCGGAAAAACTACCGATTGTTTGCCCGTGCATTCCGGTAGAGTTCTTCTAAGCGACGGTATAACGATTACGCGTCGGACCCGGCGCTATAGATATGATATTTACAATTGCGCGACCGCGCGATCGTGATTTCCATCAGCGACGTTAATGTCGTATTTCGTAATTCACCTATCCTCCCTCTCACTCGCGCTCTCTCCTTGCACTCCACGTCATTTCATTTCACATTCATCACCTGACGCCCATTCCTGTCTCCCACAATAACGCAATACGTACCATTTATCTGCACTTCGAGTCATTCCGAGTGATTTTACGGATTTTTATATCAACTTACGGAACGTCGAGCTACCTTCATTGCTATTTTTTTATATCCGTTAACTGATATACCTATTTATATACGCGTATATGTATATATTTTACATTTACGTCGCGTTAAAAAAAAATACAACGCTTTTATTTAGAGTGCGATAACGTATTTGTCTTTTATACTCGAGAGAAGACGTTTTCGTCGGGTTTATATTAGAACAAAACACCCGCCCGTTAGCGTTATTTAAAGGGAATGGCTCACGTTGCATGGAGGAAATGCGGTAATGGGGCGTTACGGTTAATTACGGCTGAATCCGTGGAGCACACCACCGGAATCTTAAACAAGTCGATTCCGCTGGCCTCAATCTCACCATACTCGATTCCATAATCAAATCTGTTGCTCATTAAAAGTCGCATCGCATCATGATCTCGCTCTAACAGCTGGACTATCATATAACGCTTGAATTCGAAACTCACGTGCGTTTATTATAAAAAGACTACTGTGTTACTGCATTAGTTTAATACGAGTACATATGCACCGCGATTCTAATTTCGTTAAAATTGTTGCGCACGTACGTGTGCACACGTGCCGCCGTTGCTGAGTACACTAATGGCAACTATTTTAAACAAAAATAGCACGAGCGTTATACGTACATAGACAGCTTAAAAAAGCATGTAACCAAATAACATGGTACGTTATATTTTATAGCATCACATTTAGAATTATGAAGATAAGAGTGCAAAATCGCTTGATAAAGTTTAAATTCACCTTTCTAAATTACCAGACGCTGATAGTTAGATAATAACGGAAAGGAAAAAAAAAAAATAAAATAAAATAAAATAAAATAACATTAGCTAAAAAATGATTAAAGTTTACACGTAACAAAAAGCAACGTAAGTACATCTGACAGAAAGAGGTGATACGCCAGCGACATTAATGGCCAAAGTTTAACCCTTTAGTTGCACAAGTATCCTACCTCAGTACCCAT